>NC_053121.1:21109312-21441812 GCF_010015445.1 Perca fluviatilis
TACTGATATTATGGAATATATTAATTATGTCACCTGTCCATAACTTTTGGTCAGATTGTCAAAGAACCCCCCCTGACTGTAGTTTTGTTGAAGGTTGTAGCTTACCCCACATCATCTGGCTAACTTTGCCCCATAGTCACCATTTTGGTAAAAACGGCCTAGCTTAGCAATTCAGGCTAACTTTTAGCTTAATGATTCACATGGTTTTATATGTTGACAAATCACCAACATGTACCATACACAACTTTAGACCTAGATAAATTTGCTTTGGCACAACAGCTAGTATACCTGCAATGCAGAAAATTTACTTTAACAAGCAAAAAACAACTTACCTCTTGTCCCATGTGCTTCTCCTCTTCACATCAAAATAAAAATGATGGAGTCCTTCAGAATGTATGCTCACATGACGCCAAATGTGCATAGTTGCCTATAAACAGGGTCAACTTACCCACTGGCTCATCTTACCCCACTCTCCCCTAAACAATTTTGGGGCAGAAACACGCTCCAAAACATGTTAACGTTAGCCGTATAGCATTCTAGGGCTAACGTGCTAGCAAACAGTTGCCTAAACTAGCTAGTTTTCGGCTTACTGTAGCTAACTTTAACGTTCGGCCACATTACTTCTGGACAAATTATGGATATGTTAAGTTAAATATTTACCGATCTTTTAACTCTCGCTTGTCCTCCACCAACCCACGGAAATACAAATATCTGCTTTAGCTTTCTAAATGTTCAACTTTCTTTACCAGCTGCAACTAACGTGATATCTTTATTTGGTGCTTGCAGGTAATGTAGCTAGCTAGCTAGTGTATAAATTAACGTTACACCAAGCTCGTTTACTAAAAAACACCTGCTGCTGATGCTGGATAAAGGGGTTCATTAGGGAAGTGAGACTGAATAATTAAACAATTGCTGAAACAAATTAAAATTTACCCGAGTGTATTTGGGTGGCATCAGATTATTTATTGTATTTGGGATGAAACAACTCTTTCGTAAGTTTTTATTTTTATTGTAAAATATGAAAATGCTCCCAGAAAGGTTTGCACAATAGATACAATTAACTACAAGTGATCAACAGCTGTTCAGAGATTGCACCAAGTTTAAAAATCCATTAATATTTCATTGTCCTAAAATCCAATTTGTATGGTAGAAAAAAATAAGATTTTAGTGAAGGAGGCACAGGAAGTTAGGCCTAGGTAGAAAGACAAGCTCACACCTAACTGTCCTCCCTCTTACGCTATAAATCCTCATAATCTCAGTTATCATTTGAATACAGTTCACGTCATCAACCCGTTGTCTTAATACATCCATTCATCACCCCTGCATGTATGTGGGAGTTCTTGTTCAGGTATATAGCTACAGTTCTGTAAATCGACTTCAGCTTGTCCTTGTTAACCTTGTTAACTCTGTGTGGCACCAGTCTCCGGTCTGTCTCCCGCAGTGACCATGCCATTCAGCCGTGATTGCTTGGCCTCTGGACCGGTCCTGATACCTTGGTGACAGTGGACCGTGACCACCCACAATCCCCAACGTCACATGGACCCGATGCCCTGGAGTGAATCTGAGCTGTATTGTGTCCTCACATAATCTCTTGATGGTGGGACACTGGTGGATAATCTTAATTTGGTTTAACATTTAACCACAACATCCAGGTTTTTATATGTTATGTTTTAAGACACATGTACCACTCTTTAGTTGAGGCAAGGATGTACTGTACTTGCTGGGTCTTGATTTAGTGAAAATAAACACGAATAACAAAAAAGATTAAATACGGCGTGAAAAAAGAGGAGATCTACAGCTGATCTGTAGAATCACTGATGACACATTTTAGTTCACAGATCAGTAATAAAAATTAAATAGCTCTGACCCTTAACATAAACAAAAGGATTGTGGGAACAAAAATGTATGACTGTTTATCCCAGAATTTAAATTAAATGGGTATATGTGCACAGGAGGAACTATAACTAATATGTTTAACTATCACCTCGAAAGTGATTAACAAAAGCAGGCCACCTCAGACAGGTATCCAAAGCCATAAGTCAAACCACATTCATTTTGTCTCAAGATAATACACAATGGGTTTTCCCATGTAGACGTTTCCCAAATGTATAACAGAAATCAATTCTTGTGACCCTCTTTGGAAACAAGGTGTCTTCCAGTCTTTGGGAATCAGATCTTTTGGCTAGTAGGCTACATTTCCTGTCATCACAGCTGATTTTATATAAGAGGGAAGTGATAAGGGAGTATAGTATTAGTATTATATATACATTGGAAAACAGGTGAAAAATAAATCTAACATGCCTAAATTCCCTGCCTATTCTCTTAACAGATTAAAAGTAGAATTTTAGACCCAGCTTGTGATACAGATAAATGAACTTCTGAGAGAGGTAGCGGACTTTGAGACTCCAACATAATTCAGGCCTACAGCCGGTCAATATGATAATGATCACCATCATTCATCAGTACCAATGTTTCCAATCAGACGCAGCAATGCTTCTTAGTGTCTGTTGACCTGGTGCTTCTCTCCTTTCCCACCCCCACTCCAATGTGCAGACACATGGTTGCTTAGCAACCCAAGGGCAGCCTATGGAGAACACACACATTCTTGCAGACACACACACACACACACACAACACACACACACACACACTTGGAAAACCCAGGAACTCTGAAGAAGGATGATCATGTACTCCTACTCCACCCCTCCATCATGCTCTGTGACCCCCAAAATGTGAAGAGAAACAGCCAACCCCACTGCCTGGAGGAGATTCAACCCAGTAAGCGTTGCCCATGACTTCTTCTCAGTGCCTTGGACACACACACACACACATACGAAAAATATGCACAAAGAAGTCCACTGTCTCTGAAGAAAGCTGTCCCTCCACTCAACTGTATGCATAACATACTGCACATACATGCAACATAATATAGTGAAACAATCCCAGTGTCTTTGACAAAAAGCCCTTGTTATCACGTCATATGCACATCCAGAACCTCACTTAATATTTTGTGATTGTGACTGATTATTAATAGATTTAAGACAACAGCCATGAAATCAGCATTTCCAACAGACAAAGAGCTTTAGAAGATGAAAGTTAAAAGCTCAGCAGCCTCTCCCCAGTCTAACAGTATTAGCACATTAAGCGAGTGCTTAAATACATTCAGCAGACGATGGATCAACGCAGTGGCTTGAGCAGGAGACAGCTCTGTAATCCTCTAAGGGGGGGGGGTTCACTACAGCAATGGCAACCAGTATGAAACTGCAGCCCCTGGGGAGTGGTGGGACTGGGTAGATTATGAGCAGCCTTGGGGCGATGCTAAACCTCTTACAGCCCCGGCACACAGAAAGGAGCAGGTAAGTGTACACATGTAAACACACCATAACATGCATGAAAACCCAAACTTAAGCATGCTGTAAAATGGAAAAAATTAAGACAGAGGTGTACTAACATACAAATAAACACCAACAATATCAGGAGTATAATTTGACGGACATACACATACATCTTGAGCTGAGTAGGGGCAAATATTTCCTCTTATTAAATCTGAATGCCATGTTTGGGGGAGGAGAGAGCAAAAACTGGGGTGTCAGGGGGGTAATTTTACTCCTGGAGGATTATGGGATGGTGATGGAATGACTCTTTGGGCCGAGGGCAAGGAGATGGCAGGAGTTTGAAAGTGTGTTTTTTTTTCTGGAAAATTAAAGCAGCAGCCTCAGGGGCAAGAGAAATAAACTGAAACATGGAAGCATAAACGGTAAAGAGCACATTATAGCCTGATCCCTGCTGGAAAACCGCATGATAAAAGTGTGGCCTGGTGATAAACACTAACTAGGATATGGTTTCCTGACAGGGATATAGTGTTATTACATGCCGACTGTGAAAACAAACAGAAAGGTCAGATTTGTACCAAATCAAATTACTGTGGAGCCATTATACTTGGATCAAAGTATTTCACCCAGTGCCAGAAGGCAAAATGTGGGTAAACACCAGAAATATTGTTTTGAGTGTATCTATAAAATTTCGACATACATGTACCTTTTATCACATAAAATCAAAGTACCCATAGTGTGCAGTCCTTCCAGCCTGGTTAACTGTTTATTTGTTGCCTTTACCCCCCGGGGAAAAGCTGCTTAGAGCAGAAAGGAGATTACACATAACCAAATATACAAACAGAAAACACTGCAAAGCCTATTTGACCCCTGCCTATGAATACACACACACACACACACACACACACACACTACACACACACACCTATTTTGAGACCCAAATCTGCATATAGATTTGGGTTTCTATCAGACCCGACGCTTTCATCCCCATATAAATACAGTATTTAGACAGTATATTCAGTTGAATGTACAGTAAGAGCCTGCAGCTTTAAGTGGTGGGGATTCAATCCTCTCACACTAACGCACGCATGCACACAAACACACACACACACACACACACACAGCCCTGTTCTGACCCATAAATCCATAAATATAAAACTTTAGAAGCAAGACAGGTCCATTCCTAGAGCCAATGTAGGTTAGGCCTTTTGATTGTGCACTCAGAAACATTTTATTTTTATATCTGTGTGCCTAAAACCCAGAGGGAGAGACAGACACAGGTGACCTTTGGGGGAGGTCACCGGAGAGGGTCACTGAATGAAATCTCTCAATGCAAACCAAGGACTCAGCAGCCTAGGGAATACATGGCCACATGGCCAAGCCTTGTTTAGCAATTGAGAGAGAGTGTGTGTGTGTGTGTGTGTGTGTGTGTGTGTGTGTGTGTGTGTGTGTGTGTGTGTGTGTGTGTGTGTGTGAAAGGGAGAGACAGGGACAAATGTCTCATCAACCTTCACACATCCCACACGCTCAAAGCATTTTTATGTAGGTGTGAGTAATCGGGCACAAAAACGCAGTCTTCGTTCTGTGTAGAAATACAGCTGGAGCTTAAATGTGGCTTCATCAGTCAATCAAATTCAGTGGGTATTTTCTTAAGTTACAAGTTTAGTCTTATAAGTACAACATGTCCTCTGTTGCATTTCCTTGCTGTGAAAGGATAGTGACACTAAGATAAAATGTCATACTAAAACCACTGTGACTCAGTGTGACACTTGATTTGACTAACTCAGGCTGCTGAAGCCTCACATAACTTCAGCTGAACTTTTTAAATTTGACAGTGCATTATATCCCTCATCACTTAACAATACTAAGACATTTTTCCTCAGTCCCTTTTTATTAGAAAGAAAGAAAAACGCTTTATTCATCATATCACTGAGTTGCTGCCCTGTTAAAGGATAGGTTTACATTTCTTCCAGCTTTTCATAAAACACTATTCTTATGCCCTCATGTATTATAGGTCATCAGTCCCTGCAATTGTTCCTCCTCTCCACATTAGCCCTGAAAACATTCCTCCCTAATGTGGTTTTATTTAACCCTTTAAACCTTGAAAAAAACAATTTTTTTCGACGTTTTTGATGCCTTTCTTTCCACAGTGTAATAGTACATTTTTCTTCTACACATTTTCAGCGCTTATTTCTACGTCCCATATTTTCTGATATAAAACAAAAATTGAAAACGGGTCAATTTGACCCGAAGACAACACAAGGGTTAACCCTCCTGTTGTCCTCGTTTTTCAAAGTTTCTACACAAAAAATATGGGTTTCTTTTAACCAAATTGCCCCAAAACTACAACACGGTTGGTTCAATACAACATTCTTCGCAATATCATTGAATTCCGGATGTTATATTATATTTTACAGCATTTAAAAAAAAATAAAAAAAACGCTTTAAAAACAACTTTTCCTGACTAAACTCTGACAAGTCTTCCTCAGATTTTAACTTAATTGTCAAAATATTTCATATTTTCTCCTTTTAAAAATCATATAAATGAGGTTTATTGACCATGAATTTTGAAAAAATTGTGAATTGTAATTGTAATAACTTGTGGTAATAAGTTGGTTTAAGGGGTGTATATACTGGCGGTTGACTGGGGGAAAAGCATAGAAAACGTTGAATAAAGCAAGAAAAAAATATTAAAGAAACATAAAAAAAACAACACACACTAAAATATAGGAGGGAAATGAGGTCTTCTCTTTGTGCTGATTAAAACAGTAACCCAAGAACTCATATACTCACAATTTGATTTTGCCTTATAAGGACATGTTTACAGACCATGTCCATGAGAGAGATGGCATGATGACATAAGTGCATACATCAGGGAAAAATATTTGAAAATATAGGGCACATGGTAAAACATGCTGACAGCAACACTTTTATCAAAAATCTATTTAGCAACGATGTCCAAAGCTTTCTATAAATCTTTTGTATTTTGACACTGCCCCCTGGTGTCTGGCAAAGAATGGTGCAACAATATTAGATTGTACTGAACCATGCATTAATATTTTAGGCTGACAAGAACAAATACTTTGTAATGACGTATATTATTTAATTTCACTTTGCAAAAACAGAATGGAAAATAAAAGCACAGTTCTTTAACAACACGGTGATGTACTTGTTGCAATAACATGTTTCTATTTTACAACACCGTCAGAATTTAAGTCTGAGCAGATGGGCAGTACATAAGCACAATTTCGAAAGACAAGACGTGCTACCTAACCTCTGCATGCCACTGGTCTAAATCTAGGGCTGGGTACTGATTTCAATACTTTTAAGGTGCCGACCGAATTGCCTCCTAAATATCGAGTATCGAAAAATGCCTCGTCATTCAATGCAAAATTTCAATACCTAAGGAGCAAATCTCATCAGCGTCAGTGAGCCAATAAGCATGCAGCATGTAATGATACTAACTGGCTGCCTAACGTTACACGTCGTAGAGTCCTGCAGGAAAAAATAAATGAAAAAGAAATGAATAGATTACTCTGTAATGTTATAATTTCTTTTTGTTAAAATGGATTTTTATAAAATTGGTATCGAAAAAAAGTATCGTTCAGCAAAAGGTATCGAAATCACACCATCGAAAAAATTTTAAAGGTCCCACGCCATGAAAATTTCACTTGATGAGGTTTTTTAACATTAATATGCGTTCCCCCAGCCTGCCTATGGTCCCCCAGTGGCTAGAAATGGTGATAGGTGTAAACCGAGCTCTGGGTATCCTGCTCTGCCTTTGAGAAAATGAAAGCTCAGATGGGCCGATCTGGAATCTTGCTCCTTATGAGCTCATTTCGGGAAAGAAACTTCAGATACAGTATTAGGGGACCACTGAGGTCTATATAAAAGCATCCAAAGAGCACCATGTCATGGGACCTTTAACAATACCCAGCCCTATCTACATCTAATACCAACTAGACTTTCTTTATTGGCTTTATTAAAAACCTGTATTTGCAGTTCTTTCACTTCAAGTCATGAAAAGGTGCTCAGATCTGTTCAGTGACTTTTCACTTATAAGGGAAGAATATCATTGGAATAGTGTCATCCTGGAGAAAAGTTATTTTCTTTACAACAACAGATTATTCATGGTTGATTATATCCAGCCATTTACAATACAGTTAATACAAAGTTTTCTTTTTCAGAGTGACCTACAATTCTTACATTGAATCATATTTGAAAAAAAAAGGGAAAAAAAAGTCACTCAAATAAAATTTACTTTGACCGTGTATTAATTACATATAACAAAATTTGATGGTGGTTAATCTTACGTTTACCCTATATCAAATTTGAAAAAAACACATATAAAACCAAAACCTTAAAGGGGCTGTAGTCACATTAATATAGCAGCAAACAAATATTTGATGTTGCAACATGTTGATGATGTAGAGATGTAGTGGAGTAAAGGCATCCTGAGCAGAGAATGAAGTCACACTGCCTCCGTGCGTGTTGCAGAGGTCGCAGTAGGCGAATATTTTCAGTCACTGATGGAATATTTTTAGCAACGACAGAACACTCGGAAGGCCATCCGTCATTTTGACAGATTACAACTCTGAGGGCGATCTACGGTAACTTTAATAATTCGAGCCTGCTTGCAACCGGTACTGACGACTTCACTTCACTTGTCTTTTCTCTTCTTCTGGCTACACCAGGCGTGAGAGCAGCACGATAGTGGTGCGTATGTGCCACAGAGATCCGCTCTTCACGTAAAGAAAAGGCTGAGTCTTCTTTTCATATTTTTTTTTACGGTGAAACAGGAGAGCAGAGGATATTAATGATGGTGTACATTTTCAAGAAATCAAGAAAGTCTAACGCAACCACTGGTGTGTAATTCGAGCAGCTCTGTTCTTTGTTTTGATAGCCAGTCCGGCCACACGTGCATGTTAGTGCATGTGGCCGCCAAAGATCGTAGGTATTTCATGTAGGCTATTGGGGGAATGGTCTGTGATTGCCATGTAGAGGCAATTTTTTTTATTATATCATATTTTTGAGTACAGCACCTTTCAATACTTATATACTCTTTTTAGTGTTTAGAAATAAGTTTAGGTGGGACCCACCGAAGTTCCTAAGGTTTATTTTGCAAACAAAATTAAAGTGCAGGGCCATCACTTTTTAAATCTTTTCAAATGGGATTGGGGCCTATGTCAGGCTCCTGCTGATCATCCATGTAGTAGGGATCTCCTTGATGGACTCTGTGATTGTGCACTCTCAGGTTCCCCCTGTGGGCAAATCTTTTCCCGCACTCTGTGCAAGCAAAGGGCCTCTTCCCCATGTGAACATCACGTTGGTGGGCTCTTAAGTTCCCGCTGCGGGCGAATCGTTTACCACATTGAGCGCAGCCAAAAGGGCGTTCCCCTGTATGTGTGCGAGTGTGCACAGTAAGCTCAGAGGGAGTGAGGAAGCTCTTGTCACAAAACTGACATGGATGCAGTCTGACTCCTGTGTGGCGTAAAAGGTGTCTGCGCTGGTGGGAGGGGTAGGTGAAACACTTGGTACAGTATGGACAGGTGTAAGGTCGTCCATTCCCTCCGCCGGGAGCTGGAGGGGGGCTGAGGGTGTTTGTATGTCGCAGCGTGAGCGACTGTGAATTGGACTGTGGTCGGAGAGGGTCTCTATTGACAAACGTTGTGACCCGCCGTGTGTGATTGATGGGGCCTCTCCCCCCCCTGTCATCTCGGGGTCTCCATGGTGATTCGCCAGAGGGGGCTTGGGGGGGCTGAACCTGCCGAGCCCCCCTATGCCCCACACCTTGGCTCTGCACTGAGTTCTGATTGGAGTTGTGGTTCTCAGGCTCCTGGTCCAGGAAAGGAAAAGAGCTATCGTCATCTTCGTTGCTGGTTTCGTCAGAGCCAAAACCTGGTCGAAAGCAGGGTGTGTCTGTGCCAGTGCTGCTGCTAGCTGGATCAGAGCAGCTGTTGCCGTCTGCCTGCAGGTTCTCCAGACCGGACACCCTACCCCGGGTGGTGTCCAACCCCGGTAACCACTCCCCTGGTTGAGCTAGGCTTGGGTCGGGCCTGGGAGAGCAACGCCCGCTCTGGGAGATGGAGAGAAAAGGGGTGGAGGCTTGATTCTGGAGGGATCTGTGGTCTACACTGCCCTGATCCCAATGAGACACTGCAGAGAAATTAAGAAGGAAAAGGACAATAAATGCATTTTCATCTCACCACCTGTAATATAACACCTTTACACTCAAAAGAATTTCAAGGTTATCTACACTACCGGTCAAAAGTTTGGGGTCACTTAGAAATTTCCATTCCACTCCATTATAGACAGAATACCAGCTGAGATCAGTTGCATTGTTTTTTTTAACCAGGGCAGCAGTTTTCAGATTACATTATGTGCTTACATAATTCCAAAAGGGTTCTCCAATGTTTGTTAGCCTTTTAAAATGATATCAGATTAGTAAACAGAATATGCCTTTGTAACACTGGATGAATGCTGATAATGGGCAATGTAGATATTGCATTAAAGATCAGCCACTTCTTTTGCAATTATGCAAGCACATAATGTAATCTGAAAACTGCTGCCCTGATTAAAAAAAACGGTATTCTGTCTGTAATGGAGTGGAATGGAAATTTCTAAGTGAACCTAAACTTTTGGCCGGTAGTGTAGCTCTAGCATTAAAAGGCTAAATAGTCAATAGTTGGAGAAGAATATAGTGACTTCTTACATTTGGCCTTGGCTTGTGTGGCAGACAGGGTATCTCTCTGCCTCTGGTCCCCAGCAGCAATGTTTCCCTCTGGGACTTGGACTGCCACAGACCCCAGGGTAGGGTGTGATCCAGCACGCTATGGAGAACAAGTAAAACTGGTCTGTAAGGCGCGGAAAAGCCAACAGCAAGGCATGTTGCAAATGTCACCTTGTGCTGGCTGTTTTAGAAATCAGAAAAATTTAAATACTTCAGTTTATTAAACAGCCAACTTTTGTAGCAGGAGGACAGGGTATGACCTCATGTTTTACTGAAGCTCCATCCTGGCCTGTGACCTCTTCTTTCAGGCTGCTGAGGCTCTGACTGAGTCTTTCTGCTGGGTCTGAATTAGAAGAAATATCCTTCCCCACATTCAGTCCTGTGGAAAAAAAAAAAGTGTAGGTGGTCAGTAAAGCCTCTGGTGCAAGTTCAATAGTTAGAGTGATGACAAAAAAAGGTTGATCTTAATACAAAATTGGGCTGATCCCTATGCATTAAAGTTATGAATGATGGATTGGTTTGCTATGCAGCCTAGGATACAAGATGATCCTAGACTATTAGCATACTTTATGCACATTTTATTACGTCTTTTTACTCTAATGACCAAACTGAGTTGTCCATGAAATATCCAGTATTACCTGATCCTGTGAGGGTCTGCTGCCTTAAGCTTCCTTCTCTGTCTCCTGATGACATCTCTCCTTCCTCGCACCCTCCAACCTTCGCCTTCTGCCTCCTCTCCGCTTTCTCCAGCTTGCCTCGGAGGATGGAGATCTCCCCTGTTTTCTGCGCTAGCTCCGCCTGCTGTTCACACAGGCTGCTCTCAAAAATCTTGGCGATCTCGCACACAGCGGCTGCCAGAAGCGAGTCCATGACGGTGGCCAGCTGAGCGTGGAAAGCACTCCTAACAGACTCCATTGCCCTTTGTTTCAGGGATAACGGTTTAATGTTAACTGATTGATGTTTAGTTCTATTGTTGGCCTCCGGAGACAGTTGAGGGGCGATGTGGCTAACGTTCCCACTGTAAACCCTCCTCTGCCCTGACATCTACGGACTGCCATGAGATGTTTCCATGCTAAGTAGCTACGCCACTTCCAATAGCCATCTATCGCTGCAATTTGCTTTTATAACCCAATCTCCTTGCGATTAAATATCCTATGTGGCGTTTTTAGATATCTCAATAGAGCTATGGTGTCAAGACTTTTATTGTACGTTAACGTTAAGCTTGCGTTACCTTTACTTAACGTTGCAGTGTTGAAAAACAATGCGGTAATTTATATTGCAGGGACCCAGTTTGCATAGTACAAGAACATAAACATAGTCAACTTCTAGCTAGCTATAAGAAAACAGGTTGCCGTTAAATAGGCAGCGCAGTCCGGGACGATGTTAGCTGACATTAGATTAATTAGCTTTAACGTTAGCTCGCAAGCTAACGTGTAAACAAGGAAGCCAACGAAGCGTAGCCAGTGCTAGCCTGCTAGCACTTAACGGTGTTCATGCAATGGAAACAACCAAATAAGCAGATGGGCAATGGTTCTTGACTCTCGGTGGGCAAATATCTCCACTGGTTAACATTAAATCCATGAAAACCCTTTAGTAACTTTCAAAGATGCGGCGACTCGTCGTCCAGGACTAGAAGCAGGTTGATGTCTGTGATGTGATTGCAAGTCTCGCGATAAGAAAGGGGAAGGTACAGCAGACAAAAAAGAAAAGAAAAATAAGTGTAGATTGTTGTATAGAATAGACATTCAGATTAATCTGTTATTTTCAATGACGAGGAGGTACTATAGTTTACTGCAAGTAAATGCACATAAAAAAATGCAAGACAATGTATAAAGTATGGATTTTATTGGGGAAATGTTGACAATGTACAAGTCTAGCTACACTATAATACTTTATTAAAGAAAATACAGAAGAGTAGGCTTGTAAACCATCTAAATCATTGTCTCCATGTGGATCATTGAATACAACCCCTACAGAATAAAAAACAACAGTTGAAACTGTTGAAACCGTAAAATATGTTCACTTTTGTTCAGGCTTGTTTCAGGACTCAAGCATCAGATAACATAACAACATAACTTTGAAAGTAAGAAGTCCTCAAGAGTTGACTATTCAGACACTCCGGGGTGATCTGAAACATTGTTTGAATGACAGACTTGATACTAAACAGCGCAATCTGTAATTAAGGCAAACAGTAGACAAATACGTGCAGATAACTGAACATTTACCTTCAGTAAATACAAAAACAGGGTTGGTGGTTTTGATATATTGTGTAATGTAAGGTAACAGATTTTCAACAGGTGGAGATTTTATAATACAGCTTCTACCGAGGCCACTCTTTTAGCGTCTATTAGACCATTGCGGCTAATACTGTAGTCAGAGAGCAGATCTGCTTTAAGGCAATATTGCATTTACCTTCAACTGACAGGTTTTCAATGAATCAGCCAAAACACCCTGTTTATCAGTGTCACTATCTCAACATAAAATGACATTAAAACAAATAAATGATAATAGTAGAAAAAGGGTGCTTGGTGGTGAACCTGACCCCTCATTAAATGGATAGAGACACTGTTGTTTTACATTTGGGCTCTTCTTTTAGATTGAAATGACAATGCCAACTACACCGGATTTTGTATTACTTGTTTTACAGTACAGTTTTAGAATTTGTCAGATGGGGAATACTTATATGATTCATATAATTATATTATATAATCTCAAAATAGAAAACAACAGAATATAAGAAGGTTAACTGCAGGGAAAACCCCCACCATCAATCAGTAAGAGCATAAATGACAACATCCAGTGCTTCAATGTCCACAGATAGGCAATGCTAACTGTATACTGGCTTACTTATGGTAACGCTCCATATGGTTCTCAAGGCGTCCCTTATAGAAGAAGCCTTTTCCGCAAACCTTGCAGAGAATGGGCAAGTCACGGCGACACTTAGACACATGCTTATTGTACTTTGCTTGTGAGCGGAATATCTTCTCACACTTCGCACACTGGGTCCCTTCCATAGGCTGACGGCACTTTTTCTTGTGTAAGCTTAGCTGTCCACGAAAGCGAAACACTGCAGGACACCGCTCACATTTGATGGGCTTCTCTCCTGTGTGGGTGCGAAAGTGTTCAATCATCCGGTATTTGCTTTTCGAGACCTTCTGACACAATAAGCAGATGAAACCATCAGGGCAGCGTCTGCCCATGGTTTGCCATCCTGGACTCGGCCTCGTGTCTGAACTGCAATCTCTCTGAACATTGTTATGGTTGATTGCTAGACTTGTGTCTTTCTTTGGAGACCTCAAATCCTCTTGATCGTCTTCAGTATCCTCTAAAGGCTCGGTCGATGCAACGTTTTCATTAGTCTCACTGGAATTCATTTGGTCTTTGTGGATTCTCATGATGTGCTTTTTGAGTGCCTGGTTAACGCGGAATTTCTTTGAGCACATGTCGCAAGGGAATGGCCTCTCGCCAGTATGAACACGCACATGCTCTTTCAGCTTCGAACGTCTATGAAACGTCTTGTTGCAGTATACACAGGAGTTTTTTTTGGTGGACCTGTCTTTCTGGATAGATGATTCACTGATGTTGCTAGAGAAAGGTGGGCTTTCCTTCTCATCGATCAGCTGTTTTTTGCTTGGTGCAGTCGGGTTTTCTTCATCACAGGACTCAAGTTTTGGAGGGTTAGTGGACTCAGCTTGTTTTGCCAACAATTGCTTGAGTTTTTTGCAAGTTTGTTTATGCAACTGAAGAGCACTCGGAAAACGGTATTCTTTTTTGCAACCTCGACACTTCTTGTGCGATCGTACATGCACACTTCGGCCAAACGGTGTATCAAATACCTTCTTACAAAACTTGCAGGAGTAGCTCTTTTCACCACCATTTTTCACCATCTCCTTTTCTCGAGACTCAGTTGCTGCGGTCTTTCTTTTCTCTTTTTTGCTCTTCGTTGTATTTTCTTGCTCTTTTCCGGTTACATTTCTCCCTTTTCCTCTATGACCTGCATTGCCTGTCAGGTCAGTATATTCCTGTTTGATATCTTCAAGTAACTGTCTCATGTCGTTTCTCATTGGTGGACGTCGAGTTCCTCGGCCGCGCATTGGTAAGGTTCTGTCCATGTGTTTGTGCCCCTCGTTTAATGAGGAACCTGTGAAAGAAAAACATAAAATAAAAATAATTGGGACCCAGTAAGAGAACAAAAATTACGTGAATATGAAAAAACAAACAAACAAAAAAACAGTCTATTGTGTAACAAACTGATTTAGGCCAGCTACTGACACATAACAATGGTGGGATGCTCAAGTGAAACTAATGGAGCTTGTTGCCACTGCCATTTTACCTTCCATAATCTCAACATTAACAATAAATAAGCTGAAATATCATCAACGTTGAGCTATGTGTACGTTGTGTAAAACAAAAACAAAAAACGTTCTTGAGGAAGATATTGTGGTGTCAGCCAGGCAGGATTCAGCCCAGACCCCTAATGCATATTCCTTTTAATCCTCCAGGTACACACTATGTATGCAGGTGCTTGTCCGCCAATCCACATATTGGTAAAGAGCAAGTACTGTATATTACTGTACTCTGGATAATCAACAGACCACCCGGAGCGGTTTTGACAAGAACACGTTTCTATTGAGGAGACAGTCCCTATAAAAACTCTTAGTGTTTTCTGTGGATTGAGTAATAGAGACATTTTCTGGAAAGAGATGATGCTGCTTCATTTTTAATGTAATGTTTCACTGCTGTTAGCACCAGAAACAAAATTCTGCTTCTTTGAGGGTGGAGGCAGAAATCTCAGAGATGGACATCTTAAAAACTGGGCGACTACAACCAAAACTATCTGTGTGGATAGAAAACCCACTATTAGTAAGTTTGAACTTTCTGCGTAACTTTGGGGAACCAACCCTTTATATTATATGGATGACAGTAAATTTAGGATTTTACCTGACAAGTTGATATAGAAAGTTACCTAGTATTTAAAGGGGACCCTGGAAATC
Organism: Perca fluviatilis; assembly: GCF_010015445.1. Classification (NCBI taxonomy): domain Eukaryota; kingdom Metazoa; phylum Chordata; class Actinopteri; order Perciformes; family Percidae; genus Perca; species Perca fluviatilis. The sequence continues at coordinate 21,124,368 of NC_053121.1, forward strand.
ATAAAATAGCTATCGGTGAATGCAAGTATGTAAATTAGTGAATTACAATAATCATTCTGACGTTATAATTTATCATTTACATCACAAAAAATAAATTAAATATTCAGAAAAATTAAACTCACCTCTCCTGGATCGTCTGAGACCCTCCGTTTGCTGATGAGAGTCATCAATGTCACAGTTAACCACCTTAAATACAGAGGTTTTGTTATGTCTCCACTGATTAGCAATGCAAAGTACAAAGAAAATAGGTGCATACATAGCTGTGTCTGCAAAGGAAGCAATACATGAGATGAACTTCCTTGATGTTCTGAGACTTTCAATTAGTTTGCCTAAATGTGAAGAAATGGGTATGGCAGCTCTTTATAACACAATACAGATTAGGAAAATGCAATATACTGATAGGATTGGAGGCTCTGCAGAGATGTGTTTTTTTAAAGCACAACCCCCTAAAACTAAATTAAAATTAAAAAAAAAATCAAGCTCCCCCAATGAAAGGACTGGTTGTGTTGGTCTGTAAGATTCTGAATCATATCAACAACTATCTGCTTGAGTTCTTGAGTAATATTTTCACTCCATTGCATCTGCTACCAGGATATCCCAGAAAGTTGGGAGTGATTTTTCATGGAGTATAAACAATGTTATTGCGCGCACACACACACACACACACACACACACACACACACACACACACACACACACACACACACACACACACACACACACACACACACACACACACACACACACACTTTTTTGTGTCAAAATCTGATACAACACTAGCATATCTTGTCAACTTCATACAACTGGCTGTGGTGACATTTTTTATGAGTGCCATGTAACTTTTCATGTGTATCAATCAAGGACGCACTGTATTTGATCCAGTCAAAGCACATGGCCTTCATTGGTGGGGTTCAGTTACACACCTCCTGCTTGATGATTGGAATGGGCCACAGTGGAATGGACAGCTTTCGCAGTCTTATGCTGGGACACACGCTTTCTTCTTGCTTGGCCACAGTCTCGCAGCCCAGGGGAGCACACCAGTCGTCAGGTACTGCACAAACCAACACACAAAGACGGTTAAGCTATGCTGAGTTTAAAATTGGGATTCCTTTGACTGAATGCTGTAGAAAGAAATCCACATGCACACAGTTTAAAGGCTTTATTTTTCTTAAGAAACATATTTACTCATAAAAATGTTTTCCACGGTAGAAAGCGGCATATTTTGTCAAGTTATTCACCTCATTTGACCACTATACCTTCAAAATCAATCTCAGGAACATCAGACGTTTGTCCAGGGGCGGTCAGAACATCTTCAGGCTCTCTTTGCGTTTCATTGATCGTAAATGTACTCATGTCCGCCTCTCTGTCACCTCCACACTCACTTTCTTTCAGCTTGAGCTCTGCTCTCTGTAACTTTATTTTGAGGTGAGCAATCTCTTCTCCTTTCTGCGCCAGCTCCTTTTGATGGTCATGTACGCTGTTCTCAAAGATCATCATAATTTCAAACACAGCTCTCCTCAGGACTGAGTCCATGCTTGTGGTCACCTGGGCCCTAAACCCTCTCATCAGATATTCAGACATCTTTGAAGATGGCTGGCAGTTGCGTACAGATGTCCTCAATTGGAAAGTCTTGTGTGATGCTGTACTGGTCCTTTTACTTCCCACTATCACTTACTCCCTAAACAAAGAGATAAGAGATCAGGTCAGGTATTCTTTCAACAGGGTCACTTTAGCAGGGTGGATGTTTGCGGACACAGGGCTCTAAACCCAGGGTAAAAGGGATGCTGCTCTCCTTTCCTATTTATCCACCTAACTGCCTCACAGCCTATGCAGTACCCTGGGTAGAGGTGATAGGTTTCAAGCATAACAATGTGAGTGAGTGGAAATTTAAGATTTCAATAAAGTTAACATAAATACATAATACACAATACTGTCTTTCCAATACATGTTTCATGATAGCAGTACTAACGTTACTACTAATGGGCTATTTTTAACATCACTATTCATAATCTAAAAAGTTTTTGAGGTACACATTTCAAATGTTCAATCATTAAGACATGCACTTTTAATGTCAATATCATAGGGTAAATATGGTGCCAGAGTGCATAAAAAAAGCATCAAAATACAGATTTAAAAAAGAAAAAGCCCCGAATGTCATCAAGTCCTAAAAACGCCGGTGGGGGAAACCATCAGGAATTTACGCTATGAGGTGCCGTTATGGATGATGACAATATCCGGTAATACTGGCTCACTGGTTAAGAATAAAAACCCGAATGATTAACCTGACGTTACTATGTATTCCTATAACATTTTCACGTTACTTATCTCTCTGAACCACATTAACGTTACAGTTAACGGCAGCTATGTTCATTAAGGACTAGCTAGCATCAATACATTTAACGTTAGCTTTCGACGAAAGAACAGCAGACCACATATTCGGTTCATGATACGCACACGTGACGTTATTTTAAACACTAGCAGGCGTTGCAGTGACAAAAACTGTTCAAGTGCGTTACGAGCTAGCGAAACATTAGTGTAAATTAACGTTACACATGGCAGGCAATTGATAGTCTATGCGAAATACTGACCGTTCGGCACAAGGACAACTCCTGTAATTCGTCTACGATAATTAACTTCGTCTGGACCGCAAATGCTTTACTACGTGAACAGCAAACCGGCTCATCCACATCTGATATCTAAAATGCATTTGTTTCTTGTTATTTAATCAATGTGTAGCCATCACACCGTAAGATGTCCATACGCCATTTTTACTCAACAGAAGGAGGGAAAGGTCTTACGTGAGCACGTCACTGCTTAGCTATTGCCCCGCACGTATTCGTTTTATCGTTCAATATATAAAAAAATATATATATATATTTATGGTCCAAATAGTTGGATTAGCTAGCTAGGTCCAGAGTGATAGAGAAATGGTTCTGGCTAGGTCATGGATGTATTATAAAACCCAAGGATAAAACCTGAGGTAGACATTTTCCTTAGCGCATGCGTTCCATATGTATGCTAAAACAAGCGGCGGTTACTATAGCAACCAATCTGGTACGACTATGTTGTTAATTAATCAAAACTTTGTGATTTATGTAAAGAATGCTTATATAATCAATGTACATCAGCAATACCTTTTCATGTCACAGAATCTGATAAACTGACCCTGCGTATGCTCCCCTTCAGGCCTAAAGGTAGATATCCTGAGGTGGACTCTTACTCTTTATTTACTCAGTGAATATCCAATATAATTTTTCTTCACACAACACCATTTTATGGAACAACAGATGTATTACCATAGATATAGAACAATCTATGTGTATTACCATAGCCGACTGGTATGATGATGGCCTAACTTTTGTTTATGGTTTACTGAATACAGGTTAGCCTGTAAACATTTGAAGAATTAAACACAAAGTACAAAGTATCTACGGCAAGAATAGAATATGGAAAAATGTGTAAAGCAATACCATCACCCGTACTCAAAATGATCCAAAACAATATATTATATTCTATGTTCATACTCTTCTTACCATGTTTAAAAGTCGCTCAAATTCCTCAGAGGTGGAAACCTGAACATTTATTTTTTTGGTCCGATGTCCACAGCTGGTTGTCTTTGAAAATTGACAATCTTCCCTCATTTACATACAATGTTATTTATTATATGGATACACTGAATGCTAACATCACCAATGTAATCAACCTTATTATTTTGGGTAAATATTATATTCATACTTGTAAAAGCATCCACCCCTCTTTTCCTTTTTTTATTTGTTATTTTGTCAAATGTTTTAAGTCACTATAATGTATGGAAAAAAAAAGTAATAGAACAGATAGAAAACTCTATTCTAATATGCCTAAATCCTTGCTCATTTAATTTAATAACTCTTGCCTTGCCCTTTAGTGCTCCTATGTCTGTTTATATACAACATAACATCATACCCTTCTTTGCCAACACAACATTGCTTTCTTCATCTTCAGCTATACACAAGTATTGTGTATGACATAAGCGTGTGGTGCACAGCATTCGACTCATTGTCTAGTAAAAAATAAAATACATTCTTGTTAGGACACATTGTCATTTTGGTTATTATTCCATTCATGGAAGACATTTTGACATGTCACAGTAGGGAAAGCACAGGTGTAAATACTAAAATTAATGATGACTGAATTCCATTTACTGCTTCAGTTTCAGGGTCCAGGTATTGTGCTTGTCTGCATTGAAAAAGGTGTATTATTTTTTACTGGGTGTTCTCCAGAATTGAATTTCATTTTTTTTTTTAAACAGAGCTTGTGAAATATAGTGTGTCTTTGTCAGTCTAGAAAATCAAGGAAAACAGATATGGTCTGCAGGGTTTGTTTTATAGCATTATACTGGATAAGGGATCAGTGCAAATCTAAAGGGTCCAGCTAAGTACTTTCAAGAGTCATACAGAATATTGGCCATTGAATTACCAGGTGTCTTTCCTCTTGATTTGTTTCAGTTTTAACTATGTTCGTACATAGAGGACAATACTGGAATGATCTATTTCATTTTGTTGACCTCCATCTCAGCCAAAGGTAGTGTTGTTCCAGGCCACATTGGCTGCATCCATGTCTACAAAGTTAATGTAAATCCTGAAATAGACACAACGAGAAATATGTTTATAAGATTGGACACAAACAGTGAGCAAGATCCAGGGTTATTTGAGACTGTGTTTCTGTCACCATGCTACCTTTACTTATCACATTATGTGTAGTAAATAACTGTACTGCCGTGTGTGTGTGTGTGTGTGTGTGTGTGTGTGTGTGTGTGTGTGTGTGTGTGTGTGTGTGTGTGTGTTACCTGTCAGGAGAGATGCCCAGGTGTTTGTTGAGCAGTCCACACAGGAGTTTAGAGTATTGCTTGTTGTGAGCACCGCTGATCTTGCCAATACTGTGGAGGGAGCAGAGTGCACAGGGGTCTCCCTTTCCTCCAAACATCATCATTTGGTCAGGGTTGATATGCACAGCGATGTACTGGTATATGCAATACAGAGACACAAAACTGAGGTCAGCTCACACTGGGTGGATCAACCGTGAGTGACTGGTGTCAGTTTTTGAGGATCTTCGCCTAATTGAGCCTAAATGTGACATTGTAGTTTCAGCATTATAAAAAAGGTGGATGAGCATTTTAGAATATAGCGAATGTTGTGGTGAGGTTTTTGAAATAGTGAAGTCATGAATCCAAACTACCCCACTACAACCCCACCCTGAAGAAATGCTTGCCAAGTAACCAACAATACCTGTGAAATCTTTAAGATATCATATGTATTGATTTTACTGCTTAACTTACAGTGTAATTCCCTACATAATGGTCTAAATGCTGTTTAATATTATTCTGGTAGAGAAATACGGAATCCCTTTAACATTTTAATTTTTCTTAACATTTCTTGTATAAAAAGATCAACATTTAAAATATATCCTTAACATATTAGAATCAGCATTCAAAGCCCACCATGTTACAGAACTGCTTGATGAAATCCCCATATTCCCAGAAACAATAGTGATTGCTAACCCAGACTCCAACTGAAACCCATATTTTAAATAAGGTGCAATAGTTCCTTTAGTGCTGAATATGTAAATACTATTTTAACCTATCAATGTTATGAAGTGACATAAGGAACACTGATACAAACTGTGCATTTTGATGGGAATATATATACGCATATTAGATGTTAAGGATGTTATTCTGAGTCATATTTTTTTTAAAGTATTAATTCAGTTGGTAGGACATAAAAGAAGATTAATCTTCTTTTATGTTAGGTTAGTTGAAGGTAAAAAAATTAACCTTCAGAGAACCTTTAAGGAACGTTCCCTAAAGGGTATGTGTTTGCTGGGTTTGCTTCTAACCTGTAGGTTTAATGCTCTGATGCCGCTGATCAATCATTTACCCATGCTTACTCACTCCACAAATAATGGTCAAAACTATGTTTTATAATTGCACAAGAAGCTTTAGCCTTATTTATTCAGTAGACAGCATATTGTTAATACTGGGTAGAGAGGCATATAATATTTAACTGCAGACCGTAGCCTAGAGATCATATATGACCTCTAGGCTACTGGCAGCAGTTAAATTGAAATCAGGCTTCAGATGTTGGTCGTATTGCACTCAGCAGAAATGTTAAATCTAGCAAGCTGCTCCATATGGGAAAGAATACGGAAGAGGATTAGGGCCACATGTGTACAAAATGTATTTGAGCAGTCTATGGTTTAAAGTCAGAAATCTGACTTGTTTTATGTCTAAAAAAACTCAATACATTTTTTCACATGTGGCCTGCAGTCATTGCATGTGGTCCTAATTCTCGTCCGTAAAAGAATGAGGGCAGGCAGCCCGTTCGTTTTAGTTTTATAGTGAGCGTAGATTCTGCATGAATGGCACGCCCCAGGCCTACCTTTGCAGGTTTGCCCATAGCTTTGGCCAGCTCTTCAGTGGCCTCGGACAGCATAGCCGCCGGTACATCGCTTTTGGCTACGTTGGTGTTCACCGTGAACATCGGCATGATTACTTCTTTTGAGTTGTCTTTCTCCTCTTCACAAACTGCGGATGCTGCGACTCTGCTCTGCCACCAGAACAGTGACTGTTAAAACGGAAGAAAAGATGTCTCTTCTTCTCTTGTAGCAATAGACTAGCTATATGACCACAGCACCGCCTACCATCCTGGAAGACTACACTGCTGTTGACACCATGGATGTATTAAGAGAGGCTGACACATGCTGTCAACCAAGTGAAAATATTTTTTTTGTTATTATTAATTTTTTTCACAACAGCTTAACATTACTGTTGAGACCATAGACAGTATATAGAGACCACATTAAGTACAAGGTGATGTATGAAATCTTAATTTTGTTTATGCATGTTTTTTTTCCCAGGGTGCGGCCGTTCTTGTAGGGTAATTACGGTACTGGGCATGCGCAGTGTCATCAGTGCTGAAGGAGGCTAGAGGAAAACAGAGGCAGAGAGAGAGAGAGAGAGAGAGAGAGAGAGAGAGAGAGAGAGAGAGAGAGAGAGAGAGAGAGGGGGCAGAAGTTGGATGGCGCCTTCCTTTGTCACCCTGTCTCTGTACTTATGAACATCGACCAAGCTTATCCGCGATCCGTGAAATCCTACCGTCTGTCGCCGCCGTTTCACGTCTAAATCACTCCTCCGGATTTCATCCAAGAAACGGTGCGTATGCAAAGCTATATTAGCCCGTCTGCTAGCACGATCACTTTCCAGACGTAACGTTAGAGAGGTTGCTGCTCCTCTTCTTACGTTACTTTAATGTTATATGGTGTGTCGATTACATTACAAGTTTACTAAGCCAACCTGACGCAGGTTGTGTATTTGGTTTTAAACTGCTTAGCTAATTAAAGCGGCAGTATAGTCTTTAATTAAATGATAACAGAGGTGTAATAACCATAGTGTTACTGTGTGTAACGTTATTCACTGTACCGCTGTACTGCCGATATTATAAAGATTGTGTATAGCTACAATAATATTTTTTATATACATAGACATTGGCGATATGGATACGATTGGGTATATGCTAACGTTTTAGCGTATTAGATGAAACAGTGTGAAACTTTTGTGATCTCTGTGGAAACTCATGGTGATGACCTGCTGGCGTGATAACATATCTGATTGAACCATGGTCAGGTCCGATCCTGTGGCCACGATGATGGAGGAATCGGTGTCCACGTTTGAGACGCATCTGACGTCTGTCATGGACAGTCTGATCCGAGCCTCGGTCTGTGAGATCACCAAACTCTTCCAGGATATGGTGAACGACTACCTGGTGGAGCTGTCCCTCAACAGGAAGGAGAACGACTCCCTCAAACAGCGGCTGAGGCTCACCGAGAACAAACTGAGAACCGAGCGCAAGTACGGGATGGGCTGGGCTGCCAACCGCCGCAACGCCGGACTGGCGGCGGCGGCTGCGGAGGAAGGAGCTGGAGGGCGGAAGAAACGAAAAGTTGAGGTGGCTCGTAAGTATTGCTCGAGGATGGCTTTCCCTCCCAAACAAGGTGGCTTACATATAGAAAGCTGCCTTTACATCTTAAATGTTACCTTGCTAAAACATCTTACATATGTTGTTATGTGAGATTGTGTCTATTGATGTGAGTAACAGGCTTCTTGCTATGCACTCAGGGCCTATGTGAAGACGCACTTGTTTTGTTGGAAACCATCTGGCAAGAGCTGATCTCTCCCTCCCTCCTTCCTCTCTCTCCCTCCCTCCCTCCCTCCCTCCCTCTCTCCCTTCCTCCTCCGCCTCCTCTTCATTTTCACTCCCTCTGTCCTTCACCTCCCCCTCTCCTCTCTCTCTCTCTCTCTCCGCTGCATTCTGTCCCTCCCACTCCTCTGTGCTTTTGCACACTCTATCCCTCCCTCCCTTCCTGCCTTGCTCCTCTCCCTCCCCCCACCTCCTTCACTTCTCTCTGTCTCTCTCAAACTCTTCCTCCTCCCCTCACCGCTCCTCTCTCCTTCACGCCCTCGCCTCCTTCCTCTCTCCCCGCCCTCCACCTCCCCTGCCTTGTTCTCTCCTTCATCACGTTGCACACAAACACACACGCTCCCCTCCTTCCCTCCCGCACCTCCTCCACTCCTCTCCCGCTACTCTCCACCACCATCATAATTACACACTCCCTCTCCACTTCCACTCCTCTCTCTGCTGTCTCTCTCTTCTTTTCATTTTCATCCTCAACCCCTCCTCTTTCTCCTTCAACATGTCCTCCCTCTCCTCTTCCTCCTCTCCCCAACCAACTCCATTTCTCCCTCTTGACTCTGCCTCTCTCGCTATTCTCCTCCCTTTCACGTTTTTCTCTCCTTCCTGCTCTCTTGTCTGTCCTTCTACGCCCCCTCTCTCCTCACTCATTCATCATGCTCACTCCTCCTCCCCCTGCTCCTTTTCCTCTCTACCTTCCCCCCAACCTCCTCTCTACTCCTGTTCCCATCTGCCTCTCCAATCCCCTCCTCCTCCTCCTCCTTCACCTTCTTATCTTCCACTTCTCCACCCTTTTCTCTCTTGAATCTCTCTCTCCTGGCCTTCCAATCATCTCCTCCCACTTACCTCTCTCCCCCTCATATTTCATTCGCTCTCCTTCCTGTCTCCCTGTGCCCTCCCTCTCTCCTGTCCCCCTCCTCACTTTCTCCTTACTGTCTCACCTCCCTCCCACCCTTCCCTCGTCTTCCTCTCTTCTCCACAGGAGGCAAGTTAAAGAAGGGCCCAGCAGCAGCCTATGGCAAAGGCTGGCCTGTAGGTGTGTGGGAGGAAGGAGGAGGTGGTGGAGGTGGCGGTGGTGGAGGAGGAGGAGGAGGAGGAAGTGCAGGAGCTGTGGGGATAGTAGCAGGAGCAGGAGGAAGAGGGGGGAAGGAGGCCAGGGAGATGTACCTCATCCAGTTCCCCAGGGATGAAGAGGATGAGGGAGGGATGACGGAGGACGAGGAAGGGGAGGGCAGCATCAGCGGTGAGGGGGAGGAGACGGCCAACATCAAAGAGGAGGTGAGGGAGACAGGCTTTCTCAGAGGAGGAGTAGGAGGAGAAAGTGGCACAGATTCTCTGCACTGCTCAGCAGCTTCATATAGAATGAGAAAGAACGCAGACAGAAAAAGAGAGAGTTGTGCTCATGTTTTTCAGCCATCAAATCACTGCAGAGATGTAGTGGATGAAGGGAAGGCTATTGATTGGATATTTAGCTTCCAGAAGAGCCCGTTGAGGAGGGCTCTCCACATCTCAAGTGTGGCAAGCTTATAGGTAGAAATACTACTGATAGAGGTGAAAAGCTGTTTGCTATTCCACCACATGACCAAGTGGCAGGGCAGATCCACTCTTCACTTGTCTTCTGCATTTAAATATTCAAAGCATGCAGAATGTGTGAAGTCATTACAAAGTGTTTTTGATGGCTGATAAAATAACTTTAAGTAAATGCAACCAATCAATTAGCTTTTTGTAAACATATGACTTGGTGGGGTCAGAACATATGGCTACGATGAGTGTTACATCTATGTTAACAAGCTATTTAAAAAAAAAAGCATAAAGTACAATACATTTTCTATTCTGGTTTGAGTTACCCACTTAAGTTACTATGCTCTCTGTGCTTCTCAATGCAGTTTACACAAACAGAGGGCTATCAACCCGCCTCTCTCCAGCTAATCAAGGAGGCTTTGAAGATGGACCCGTCCAACCAGAACCTCCACACTGGCTCCAGATCCCAAAGCGAAGGTAATGAGCCCAGGACACACTGATTGAGGGAGGGGAAGTTAGTGAAATGGTCAAAGACCAATAGTTTGAAAGAAAGGTGAAATGATTGCTCACGCCATATCTCTATCTCTCTCTCTCTCTCTCTCTCTCTCTCTCTCTCTCTCTCTCTCTCTCTCTCTCTCTCTCTCCTCCTCCCTTTGTCTCTACTCAGGAGATCTGTCGGGTCATCCCCCGACCCTTCATTCAGGAGAAAGAGAGGAGGAGGAGGACTGGAAGGTGGAGTCTGCAGAGCCGTCGGAGGGGGGCATGACCATGGATGAGCTGAGGGGTCTGGAGTCTGCACTGAGGGCTGAGAGAGGCCGCGAACAGGCTGCCATGACGGCCTCCCAGCCTGTCAGCCCTGACTGCAAGAGCAGCCTGGCCCCCAAGTACATTGGTCTTGATGGAATGGAGCAGGATGAAGAGCTGGAGCCACCCACCCTGCAGAGAGAGGAGCAGACAGGGCAAGGCAGGATGAAGGACGCTGTGAGGGCTGGCGTGGAGCTGAGGTCAGCCTGGCCGAAGAAGTTGAGAGAGGGCGACTCGGCTGCGGTCATGACTGGAGAGCATCGAATGGCGGAGCAGGGAGAGTCCGAGCACCTGCCCCACCTGTCTGCTCCAGGGAGTGTCGGGGAGAGCGGAGGGGAAGAGGAGAGTGGCGTGGACCTGCTCCACTTCTGCCCACAGTGTGGAGGAGGCTTCACCTCAGATGCTGAGCTGGAGGAGCACCCTTGTCCACTCGGAGCCTCTCACTTACAGAATAGTGGAGAGGACATTCTTTTCCCCTGTGCCCACTGTGGCAACACTTTCAGCCACGCCTGGGCTCTCAAGAACCACGAGTGCGCCTGTGCCGCCGAGAGGCCGCACTGCTGCGAGATCTGCGGGAAGCGCTTCACACACTCGCGCTCACTGGAACGGCATCATCTGGTGCACACGGGCGAGAGGCCGCACCGGTGCCCTCAATGTGGACGCAGCTTCAGTCGTCTAGGCAATTTGGAACGGCACCAGCGGATTCACACAGGTGAACGTCCATACGGGTGTGAAGCATGCGGAAAACGGTTCAGTCGTGTGGAGTACTTAAAGAGACACCAACTCATACACAGTGAAAGCCGACACTCTAGTGCTCTGACTGGAGAAGTGGCTTTAACCGCAAGTGTTTTTAGAGCCGCTCCTTCAAATCTCTGATAGAACTGGAAAGAAAAAGCAGGTTTTTAAATTGAACGTGGTAGAATCCGGGTGATGAATGTGCCCGGTGGTTAATTCTCAGTGACTTGACCTCTGTCTCCCCCCTCTGGCAGTGAGAGAAATTACACAAACACTGTCTACAAGAAAGCTACAGGATTCATAACGCCGGGTCGCTGTGGTCTCTCCCCCCTTCCTGTCTGTCAAGATATTGGGTAATACAAGTAAATTGACGTATCACGTAACCAATCAGAGAGCCACATTGAGCAGCTACACTGTGAAGACCTGTAGGTGAGGGAGCAAGGTTGGTTGACGGCACTTTTATATGTAAAGGTTCCGCACTCTAGCTTTAAATTTACTTCAAGATAAAGAAACTACATGTGTGGATGATTTTTGTTTTGTGTAAAAGTTAATTAAGTTGACAGGAAGTCCGTTGTAGATGGAAATAAATTTAAGACATTCAGCTATTCTCTCATTTGTATAAAGCTTGTACTTATTTATGATGATCAATAAATTGTACATGTTTGTGTTTTTATCAATAAGTCACCAATGTTGCAGCTGATGCCCCTATTTTTAGCCGGACAATATAATTGACAGCTTGGTATTTTGTACATTTGTGTTTTGGTCATATTATAAAGAAATAAATATTTAAATTCATCAGAAGGCTCTTCTTTGTTGTTTTATTGGAAAATCATGAGGTTAGTAAACATTCAAGAATATATTCTTTTCTGTCCAGAGACAGCCAGACAACATTTTAATTAAACATGTATTCATTAATTAACTAGTAAGGGAGTCTCTTTAAGACTTTTTTAGTCTTTTTTTGGGGGTATGCTGTACTTAGTGACCCATAATAACTCTGGCTATGTTTACTAGAGCTCCTCACCCTTTGTTACTTACAGTGCCCTTTAAACAGACTGACTGGCATTTTCAGCCTTGTTTTCAAGATGCCCTCTAGGGTCTCTAAGGACATCTGCCTCACATCATAGCCTCGAACGCGGGTGTCCGCTTTGGGATCCAGCGGCACAATCTCCTCTCCACTGTTGCGGTCATTCCTTCCCACAGCAGCATATGTGGGGAAAAAGGGCTTCACCGAGTCAGGGAGGTCAGATCTGTAGGACGGACAGCAGTAGGCAGACCACATGTACTCAGGAACAGACACCCTGTTATTGATCCAGCGGGATTCAGACTCATAAGGCATGGCTCCGGTGATCACATACATCGACCCCTTGCAGAAAGCCTTGAATCTTCCCAACACCTCCTTTTCTAGTGGGGCCCAGGTGCCTTCGTTGGAGCCTCTCTGCTGAGGGACAATGTTTGTCAGGGTGAAGGTGGCCTCACGGTCCACGATTGTCTTCTGGTGCATGCTAGGATTGAGATGGCCCTTGGTGAAGCCAGAGTGTGCGTAGTCCTGACTCACTGCCTGGCTCTTCATTACATCCGAGTTGACTGTATTTGGGGTTGTGAAAGGCTGCATTTCTGGGCTGGCTTTGTAAGACACCAGCTTAAAAACAAAGGAAGACAGAGATACCATGTTTTAGAGGAAATGTAAGAGTGTCTTGCTGCTTGTTGTTGAGTTTAGTCTGTGTGTGTGTGTGTGTGTGTGTGTGTGTGCGTGTGATGTGTGTTGTGTGTTGTGTGTTGTGTGTATACTTCTGTTGTGTAAACAGGTGTGTTATTGAGTCAGTCAGCTATTGGAAAATTAAATTAAAACAAAATGGATACAATGCTACTTAATTTCCTCTTAAATAAGACATAGAGTAATTTCTCTATAAAACAGTTTGAGAGAGAAAGAGAGAACTGCAATGCAGTTTTTGAATTTGCACAAGTCACACATTGACCACAATGGCACTTTGAGTATTTAACAGGAAGTGCTCGTTCTCTCTCACACATTTACCATCACCATCTTACAGCCCAATACTAAATTGCCATTAGATCGACATGCAAAGGCAGCACTTCCAACCATTTATGATTAATATACAGTAGACACTCTTAACTCTACAACACTTCAATAGAACAAATGTGAATTCATTTGCACTAGTACAAAGGATGTTTTGTGAAATCTCACAGTACAGTTAGTCTTCAAAGAAAATGGCTGCTCTTACATATCACACATAGTTTTGTTGCTTACCTGTGGTTCGTACTTCCAAATGGGTGATGGCCGTTTGCCATCTGCAGGACTGAGTATGTATGCAGAGTACAATGGGCCACGATGCTGGCGGTGATACAAACTGGCAAAGCGGTACTGGTTTTTGTAGCGCTGGCATATTGGCTGGTATCCTGCTGCATTGATACCCTCTGGAGGAGTTTTTTCATAGAAGAAATTGAGGCACTGGGAGAAGTCATCGCTGATCTCTCCAAGGACCAGGCCACCAAACCAGGGAAGGAGAAGAAGCAGAGCTCCTGTTGACATTTGCATTATCTTTCTTTGGAACAGCTTGAGCAGCAACCTGGCTGGAGAAAGAGATGCTTATCAGCAGGCAAGGAACACACAGTTTGCTCCAGATACCTTCTCAAACTCAAACTTACCAAGATGTTTTCCTACAAGCTGAGTAGAACACCGACTCCAAACCTCCTTGGAGCTCTTTAGTTAAAAACTCTCCGTTCAGCCTCTGAGGTTGGTGGGATACTATCAGCCCAAAAAAGCACCACATGATGACCAAGTACCATGTTACAGCTTCGCTCATCACTTCCTCTCTTGGTTAATGATGTCACACCCCTTCTCAAAGTCAAGCTAAAACTAACACCAAGTACCAAGTATATAACACATGGTTTACATATGTTAATTTACATTGGATTTCTTAAGTTAAATTTTTTCACTCCCTGCTCATCACAAAATGGCTACACTGACTTAAACCTCCACCACTGCCATCCACCTTACCAGCAATCCACTGGTGGCTGAAAAAACAAAGTTAATATTCTCTTTTTGAGACATTTTATAATTGATATGGCTGTGAAGAAAGCACCTGCCTCAAATTGATTTTTGTAGGGAAAACAGTGGAGTGAAGTATTATATTCAGTATATATACCAGGTGTCCCAACAGCTCCAGTCTCACAGTGTATCCACTGTTTTGTGCTGATTTAATTAAAAATGTGTTTGGGAAAGACACACCTCTAGAACACATCATCCTGCTTAAAGGGTCCCTGTGTCAAAATTGTTTGTTTACCTTATTTTTTTCGGTTTTGTGCCTAAATGTAGCATATTCCTGAATATGTTTGTGTTTATTTAAAATACCACACATCCAGCCTGGAGCCATGTGGCTTTCCACCGCAGAAAAAATTTACACATTGCATAGAGAGTGGGGTACATTCGGAGGGAATGAATAGATGCCCATTAGCTAATTTTGCCTCAGGGCCCCCCCATTAGGTTCATCTGGCAATACATGGGAGGGTAGTTGTTGCTGAGCTAAAAAAAAAAATTGGACGTTTCTTTAACACAGCACAGTAAATGGCTGCTTTTGCATGCCACACAGTATTTTTGTGGTTCATACATCCAGTTGGCCTGCTGCAGGACTATTTATGTACACATTAGTACAAAATGTGCAACCATTTTATTCGAAGGTGTTTGCATTTGTGTGAACAATGTAAGCATCTACAATAAAATGAACATGATTTGTCCCATCAGAAGGCTCTTCATCCATTTCAATCTGGTTTTATTAGTAAAATCATGATTAGTTGAACATGTTACAGGATGATGTAGACAAAGGGAAAAATATGTATTTTAAAAAACACTAATCATCAGATGAATTCAAATCAACCCACAATGAGATAATAATCATGTCCTCATTCAGTAATTAAAAATTAAGAGATGTGCTGTACGTGACTACTGCAGTAAACACCCATAGCAGGAAGCCTTTGATTTCAACAAGGAACTTAAGCTTTTCCCCTTTGCTACTCACACTGCCCATCAAACAGACTGATGGGCATGGCCAGCCTTTGTGCCAGGATGCCCTCCAGAGTCTCTAAAGACATCCGCCTCACATCATAGCCCCTGATCGAGGCCCTTGCCTTGACATTAACTGGCACAATCTCCTCTCCACTGTTGCGGTCATTCCTTCCCACAGCAGCATATGTGGGGAAAAAGGGCTTCATCGAGTCAGGGAGGTCAGATCTGTAGGACGGACAGCAGTAGGCAGACCACATGTACTCAGGAACAGACACCCTGTTATTGATCCAGCGGGATTCAGACTCATAAGGCATGGCTCCGGTGATCACATACATCGACCCCTTGCAGAAGCGATTGAATTTGTTTAACACCTCATTCTCCAGAACGTTCCATGGGCCAGAGTTGGAGCCCGCTCGCTGAGGGACAATGTTTGTCAGGGTGAAGGTGGCCTCACGGTCTTCTTTTGTCTTCTCGTGCATGCTGGGATTGAGATGGCCCTTGCTGAAGTTGGAGTTGCTGTAGTCGTCAAGCACCGCCTGACTCTCAACCACATTCTGGTCTACAGGGGTATGGAAGCAATCCATCTCTGAGCTGGCACCGGAAAACACCAACTTAATGACAGAGAGAGAGAAAGAGAGAGAGAGAGAGAGAGAGAGAGAGAGAGAGAGACACACATGTCACTGTTCAGAAGCTACAATAGAGTATTTTGTTACTTATTGATCCTGTTTGATTTGAATAGTGATGTGAATAGAAGTCTGTGTGCACCAAAGACCCCTTTGACCCCCTTCACCAACCCGTTCAGTTACTGCCATCAGGTTGACGCTATAAGTCCCACTGGCCTGGAAAAACATCTACAAAAAAATCCTCTTTCCTTTATGTTAATCACCCTGAACAAATTAAAATAGGCTCTGTACCCTGATCTATTGACGCTATTGTTGTCAACGGTAGTTTTAACAGTTTTAGTCCTATTTGACCTATTTAAATGGGTTTTAAATATGCATTGTTTGTTTGATGTTGAGCCTTGTCAAAAGGAGAAGTTTATGTTGCTTTGTCACAGACAATAACATTTATCATATCTTATCATATATGGTGTGCGACTGAATCACTCCTGTAGAGAAAAGATAATGAAAACAGAAGTTGTGAAATTCCACTTTCCTTTCTTTTTCACCTCACCAGAGAAAAGATAATGTGTGGCAGCATTTTTGTATTTACAATTTGAAAGAGGCTGCGTCCGTTTTAAGATAATGGTAAAAACGTCATTGTGCCAATCACACATAAACCACAATGACATTACAATGAAACAGAAACTTTGACTGTTCGGTCACATTTTCTTTTATAGCCTTAAAATGTCACTAGGTCTACATGGGAATGCTGATATGTGTGTATTTGTGAAATCTAAATTATTTCGACACATTAATCCCATGATAGAAAAACACCTGTGAGTTTACCAACCAAAAGGAAGTAATGCTCTGTTGCAAAATAACAATAACCAAAGAGGAGCTTTGCTTTACTCTGCCCTTGTCAGGACACAATTTTTTCCTGCTAATCTATATAATCACAGTTTACACTCAGTTTCCAGTTTATTAGGTACAGATATCTAAAAACCAATGCAGCACAACAGTCAAGCAAAATCCTATCTTCATGAAGGTTAATGATAAAGTTGAAACTTTTTTAAAGAGGTGTTGATTCAACTTTTAGCACATGTAGTTAGTGATGTTGTTAGCCTATCCTCGTTGATATAAATGGCGTAGGGGGACAAAATAATAATGATTATAAAACGAATAAACTGGCAACTGGGTGTTAATCTCAGCATATCTAAACAAATGATACTGAACAAAGTAACGCTCAACAGAGTACAGTTAGTCTTTAAAGAGAGTGGCTGCTTGTTGTTTTCTTTCTCACCTGTGGTTCGTACTTCCAAATGGGTGATGGCCGTTTGCCATCTGCAGGACTGAGTATGTACGCTGAGTACAATGGTGCACGATGCTGGCGGTGATACAAACTGGCAAAGCGGTACTGGTTTTTGTAGCGCTGGCATATTGGCTGGTATCCTGCTGCATTGATACCCTTTGGTGGAGTTTCATTATAGAAGAAATCAAGGCACTGGGAGAAGTCATCGCTGATCTCTCCAAGGACCAATCCACCAAACCAGGGAAGGAGAAGAAGCAGAGCTCCTGTGGAGAATTGCAGCATCTTCCTTTGAGACATCGTGGTCAGCTGTATTAACGCCTGCTGAAAAGAGATGCCGGCGAACACAGACTTTGCTGACAGAAATCCTCTCAGACACAAGTCCAGAGTTAAATAAAACCTAAATTTCCTATATGTGCATTCAACATCTGGAGTGAAGGCGTTTGAGGGCTGTCAAGGTTCCCTGTTATATATAGGCCTACTGACAGCAGGAACCCAGTGGGTGTCAAACTTCCCCTGTTAACAATTAGTCAGGATGCCTTCTGGGAAGCAATCACTGCATATCATTTTTTCATTAGTCAGCTGAGGTGGAGATCATCTAGTTTCTAGGGTTTAATCATTCGGTGGTTGTGGCCAGGTGGAGAAAAAGAAGATGCACTGCATAACATAAACTGACCATCAAGACTGACTGTATTTATTCTTGACTAGAATAGCTTATATCTTAGTTCGATATTTTCCAGGTCTAATGCTAGGGATAAAAAAAATAAATAAAAAAACTACAGGAACGGGCAGTGCAGTTTCTGGTTGATGACTGTTGTTGACGGTGTTGTTGTTGTCTTGTCTTGTATATGTCCCCTCCAGGACAAGGTTTTTATAGCTGGAGGGACTACAGACCTTTGGAGATGTTGCAGCATTTTCCTGCAGAGCGTCTGTCCCCAGCTTTCTCACATTCTGTCTAAAAAGATGAAGCATCATAGGAGACTTAAAGGTGTGGAAAAACCATGAGTACCTTGCATGACGCAGAGCTCTTTATGGATTGCGGTGCTGCTCGAGGTGAACACTCGTTTTGATTCTTGCATTTATATGGTGCCGTCCTAAACTGTCTCTGGGAGTTGTTAAATGCATCCTGAGATGTTTATTGGCAGTCTTTTGTTAATTGGTATCATTATACACAAACACTCCTCTGGGCAAGTCAGCAAGTTTCCTTTTCTGTCTCCCTCCAGTTTCTGTGTGGTCTCTATTTCTTCTCTCACCAAAAGTCCCCTCATTGCATTGTGGGAACCAGAAATGTTTCCTGGAAGATATATAAACGATTCATAAAGTACTTCCATTATTTCTCAACTGTTATTTTACCAAAGGTCGTGCCTTCTTTATTTCTTCGTGTGCTTGATCTGTTTGTGGGAAAATCCTCGGTTTCTGTTGTTCTGCTCCAATTTGTCATATTTCTTGCTGTATTCAGGAATAGTTAGGTTGTAGAGAGGATGTAAATATAATGGGAACCAGAGTGATGTACACTACAAATAAAGGCCAGTAGGTAGATTTGAGACCATAATGTACATCAGGGTGGGCAGAACTATACTTAAAGTACTAATACTACAGAGTCTTATTATGAGTATCAATATAGCGGCAATAGGATTGATTAAAAAAGTGTTTGTGTTAGATCATGTTAGATCCTGTTCTGGATATAATATAGAAAACTATCGCACACCAAGGGTTGTAGTGAGGTGCTGATCACTGGAAGTAGACTTGGAAGTAAGAAAAAGACTGTCCATGCCTTCTTCAAAATCAATGACTCAATCAATGATTTTGCAGAAGGCTGAAATGTTATCTACATAAAAAAAGAAGAAAAATAAATAAAAGAAATGCATATGGGGCCAGAGGGTGCGACCCTTTTTTCTTACTTTCAAGATAAAATTCTGAACACACTTTTTTGTTCATTTTTTAACGATTCTCTTGAAAGAACGACTCTCATCAACACCTCATTCACCTCTCAAAAATAACATTTAAACATGAATTTGGTTTCTATTGCAGGTGGCCACGACTAATGGTGGCACATTTAAAAATTCATAGCATATAACAATGCAGAAATTATGAACAGTGCCTGAACATTTGGTCATAAATAGGTTGCCTGAGGAGAAATTCCAGGATATGATCAGTGATAAAAAGGAGTACATACTGTATGAATCATGTATCTTTCAGTGTTGGAAGACACTTATTGTGACCCGGGTCACCCTCTTCATGGTAATTTGAATGGCAGGGTTATGGAACGTAGTGGTAGGCTAAGGCCTCCTGTGACACGAACTAAACGGTATGCTCTCTCTTTTATACCTCAGACTATCAGACAGCACAACAAGCACTTTAAACATACATTTTTATAATTTCTGTACTGTATTTATGTATTGTATTTATGCTCTATCTTTTTATGGGCATTAAGGCGAAATCGCTGTCATTTCCATTTTTATGGATGAAATAAACTTGACTTGACTGTTTATTATGGCCATCTAGTGAGCACTCAGAGACATGACACCGGGCAGCAGGCTGACTAGGACACAGAAGCTATGGGCAGGTCAGTCAAACTGGTTCGTGAGTAATAACACTGCATTTGCAGCTGGTGGTGACAGGAATTACCATAGTTTCGGTTTCCACACATTGGAGAGCTGCTGAGCCCTACATTACGGAAATATGTGGGGAGGGGGGGCTGATTCTTATATTTTAAGTTTCTTAAGTTATTTATTGTCATGTGAACAACAATTACAAGAAGCAGTCGTTGACAGTGAAATCTTGGATCTTGGGCTCCTTCCAATGATACTCATTAAGTAGTAGTAAAAGCAAAATAAAATATAAGCATAATATTATTAAAGTAATATATATGCCTATATAAGTTTGTGTAGACAGTTTTTGCAAATGAATAAACTGAATTCAACCAGAATGTAAACAGGTATGTGGTAAACGTATATGCATATATGAGAAGTAATACAAATGTATACACAAAGCTGCAAACAGTTTGTTTAACCAGTACGTATCTAAGTGACAGCAAAGTGACGTAGTGAGTAATCTACATTCCCTTACCGATTTACTCTGTGTCAGATAGTTTCCCTTCTTTTTTCTTTTGTGTTACTGGTTTAGAGGCTATAGGGTGTGTCACATTGAACATCTGGCTCACTTACCTGTTGAAATAAGTTTGTACTCTACAGCTTTATTCTGAAGCACAATTAATGAGCCCATAAAGCTGGTAATAAATACAGCATGTGTATGTAAGCAACAAATATCGATACCAACTTGAATGTGACTGTGTTAGCCCATATGCTAAAGTATAGGATAACTCAGTAAGTTTATCAGGTGTAAGGTCAGTGAGTTGTACTATGTAGGCTACTAATACTAAATCCCCAAGTTTGTGTAAAGTTTTTAATTATAACTTGACACAAAGTGCTTCACAATAAAAGGTCGCACACACGCACAGGCACACGCACACACACACACACACACACACACACACACACACACACACACACACACACACACACACACACACACACACACACACACACACACACATCACAACTGCACTGAATGCACCTTGCACAACCTTGCACAAGTTTATCTACATCCTATCTTTACTAGGGAAACAGTTGTACATTTTTACTCCCCAACTTGTACATTAACTTTATCTATATCTGTTGAATCAGTTGTACATTTTACTTCCAAATTGTATATATATATATATATATATATTAAATATTGCTCGTGTAGTATTCAATTATTATCTAATGTATATTGTTTCCTATTATTTAATGTATACTCTGTATCTGTGCTGTGTGTCTGATATTTTTGCTGCTGCAACACCATTATTTCCCATTTTTTTGGGATCAATAAAAAAAATCTATCTAATCTAATCACACACACACAAGGGACAAGTCATCTGTCATTCCTGTCTGTCAGACAGGTAAAGATGGAGGAATGCTGCTTTTTGACCAGCATTTCAGGTTCTATTCCCATGACACACACGCGCACACACACACGCGCACACACACACACACACACACACACACACACACACACACACACACACACACACACACACACACACACACACACACACGTCGTAACCATCAGAGAACATTCCCTAAAGATTTTTTTTTTTCAGTTTGAAAACAATCCTTAACGTTGAACCCTTTAACCTTCAGAGAATGTTCAGGGAACGTTCCCTGAACATTCTCTGAAGATAAAAAAAAAAAATCAGAGAACCTCCAGGGAACGTTCTGTGATGTTCTCTGAAGTTTTACATTTTTCTTTTAAAGACATACAGAGAACCTTTCGAGAACCATCAGAAAACGATCAGGGAACAATCGCTGAAGATTAAAAACATAAAATAGGCTAAACATTTACTGTCAATTGTTTATAGTAAGTAAGTAAAGTTAAATAATTAAGTAGGCTAAAGTTTATTTCTAGAGCACTGAAACACAGCTGGAGGTTTATGTTGATTCATTGATTTTATATATTATATTATCTCTATAAAAATCAACGCAGCAGGTAGACTACGCACGGACAAACAGACAAGAGTAGCTTAACCTCTCCCCTGAAGGTGTTCAGGGTTGTGCTAATTTTAACTCATTTATACTGTTGGGTAGTTCGATCTACAGCAATGTATCATATTATAAAAGATGAATTTTGTAGCTAAAACAAGAGGATTTTTAAAGACTTCGGACAATTTCCTCGACACACATATAAGGGACACTTCATCCGGTTTATCAGAAATAAATCCCTCCTGCACCTGAACTAAATAAAATATCTCTTAGAGATTTTTAACATCCTGGCTACCCAAGTTGTTCTTAATGCTTACAGGCCTAATTGTTCTTTAAAGCAAGAAGCTATAGAGACCGTAAGCTATGCCCTGTCATGTAAAGTCGCTGTAAAGTCTAGGTTGCTGCCTTATATACTGTCTATGGTTGCTGCACGCCTCCAGTCTCTTCCGTGAAAAAAAAAAACTTGGCTGTGCTGTCACTAGACCACTCCCTCTCTGTGAACGGAAGAGCAGTCTAGTCTTTCTCGTTACTTTGTTGCCATCGGACGTTTCTGTTTTAGGGCTATGTTCGCAGCCGAGAATGGCGGATGCCAACGCGATTGAGGAACTACACTCGGAGCTCACCTGCCCGGTGTGTTTGGAGCTGTTCCACGATCCGGTGATCCTCGAGTGCGGACACCACTTCTGCCAGGTGTGCATCATCCAGTGCTGGGAGGCCAAGGCGGACGAGTTGTCGAGTTGCCCAAAGTGTAGAAAGTCGAGCGGCCGTAAACTGCGACCCAACTCGCTTCTGTGCAACGTCGTGGACAGTGTGCGGAGAGCCCGGGCCATGGACCCAGCCGCGGGGGTAACCGGATGGCAATACGAGGGTGAGCTGGAGGAGCCGGAGGAACGGGAGCTCGGGTCCAGCATGAGCAGCCTGGCCTCGTCCGTCGGCCACTGGCCGCGCCTGGGTACGGGCATGGATATGTGCGAGGAGCACGAGGAGAAGCTGAAGCTGTACTGTGAGGACGACCAGCTCCCTATCTGTCTGGTGTGCGGCATGTCCCGGGACCACAAGACCCACAATGTCATCCCCATTACCGAGGCCTTTGAAAACTACAAGGTACTGTCTCATTGGCTGAGTTTAGACACACGTTCCCTTCCGATACAGCTCTGTCTGTTTAGACCGAAAGTGGCAGAATCTCATCTTAACACCAAGTTTACACGGATTTCTTTTTGAGATAAAGTAGACTTGGTTATGACTTTCTTGACATCATTATTTGATCAACGTCATTCTCGATCACTAAAGTCTAAGTTTTAAGGAGTGCCATGCTCCTCCATGCTCATCTAACACTCCTCCCCCTGATCTTGGAAAGAAACTTAGGCCTGTCTCGTTTGAAAAACATTCCTAAATGTTAAATCAAAGCTAAGTTTATTGAGATTGTATTTATTGAATAAACACATTTGCTCCAGCATTTAAAAACAAACAAACAGGGCTTTAACAGAGCAGATGCTGCGAATAGAAGTTTTTTTTTTTTCTTTTCCTTTTTCTTTTTTAAAAGCAGACTCCCTGTTTGCCCCTGGCAGCCTTAAGGTAGGAATTTTGTTTTTTTACAGGAATTCAGCAGAACAGTGTGAGCTCCTGTAACTGCCCCACACTTTTAACCCTGCCGCTGACCATCAGCAGTTTGTTTGGAGACTCCCTCTGAGAGGCCTCTCATGTTTTTCTGCTGCTGGTTCCCATTTTGTTTGAATTTGTAGGTCATAAATTCAAACAGTTTAGGAAAGGGTGGACATCATATGACTCCCATTAAAGATGATGTTGCTCAGAGAAAAGGCACCAATCTATGAACTTGTGTAAGTAGCCTATAATCTGGTTTAGCGACACCACTTTTTAACAATGTTTAACATGTGATTGTCTATTTCTGGTGCAGGATAAGCTGTCTGTCGCTCTAGAGAGGGTTCAGCTGCAGACAGAGGAGGCCACGCTCTTCCAAAGACAGACCAATGAAAAGATCCTTCTCGTCAAGGTGTGTGTGTGTGTGTGTGTGTGTGTGTGTGTGTGTGTGTGTGTGTGTGTGTGTGTGTGTGTGTGTGTGTGTGTGTGTGTGTGTGTGTGTGTGTGTGTGAGAGAGAGTGTATATGTGTGTTTGTGTGTGTGTGAGTGAGAGAGAGAGTGTATATGTGTGTTTGTGTGTGTGTGCGCGCGTGTGAGAGAGTGTATGTGTGAGCAGGTAGACATACTGTATCATGTACTGAAAGCAACATTCACCTGAATTCCTCCACCTTTATCTGTCTGACAGACAGACGGATGACTTGTCCTAATTATGACTGGTGGTGGTGACCCAACAGGTTGTTACTCAGCGTTGTTTGCTTGAACCTGGTGGTTCTCATGTTTTGCAAATGCTGAGGTCCTTCCTGATAGGGTTGGGTACCTTTCGCATCTGAACCAATATCAGTACCAATACCGGTACCTGAAATTCGGGTCCCGGTACTCAACGGTACTTTTTTCGATACTTTCCCTCTGTAATTACAAATAAATATTTCAGTTGTAAAAATAATTCCAAACCTGTTTATCCTATTTACTTAGAACATTCTGTTATTTATTTAGAATATTTTACACTGACAGAAATTTAAATAAAAATAAAACACCTCCCTCTGTCCTTCGCTTTTACGTGAACCAATACTCGGTAATACCGACATGATTCGGTCGGTACCGGTAAAAGTACCGGGTTCGGTACCCAACCCTACTTCCTGAAAATAAACAGGTGATTAATAAACATTTCATGCACGTCATGTTTGCCTTTTTCACAATCTCTCCTTTAACAGGCGACACACACACACACACACACACACACACACACACACACACACACACACACACACACACACACACACACACACACACACACACACACACACACACACACACACACACACCGAGAGATATTACAGCTGGCTGAGTTTAGGCTGGATCGCTTTTTCAACCAGATCAGCCACCCCCCCCCAACTAGGTGTGTTGTGTGTGTTTATATGTGTGTTAAACAAAGATTTGAGTGAAGGATGTTTGCTGTGTAGGTGCGTTTCTGCTGCCGCAGATAAACTTCACAAATCTCTGCTCTAGGTTAGTCTACAAACTGTCTTTCTCTATCCTGTCTGTCTCAGCGTGTATCTTTTTCTTTGTGCCTGTCTGTCTGTTTGACCCAGTTTATGTGCACATTCACAGATTTTCACTTCTCTCTTTCTCTGTCAGTATGACAGGATGTGGGTCAACAAGTTTGAGTAGAAGTTTGGCAATCTGTCTTTCTGCTAAGTATACTTTGTGTGTTTGTGTCTGTAAGTGCCTATTATTCTACCGGTCTATCTACCTGTCTTATGAATGAATAAAGTATTTCTACAGTATACTTTAGTATCCTTAAAGTACCAATACAACAATGTAAAAAAAGAAAGTGCTTCATTGATTGTATTACTTAAGGGAAACTCCAACAACATCAAATTCGGTTTACAGGTCTAGGGGAATACTACAGCATATGTGATAAAACTCGTATACACCTTTTTGTGGCTCCAGAAGGAGCTGCACAAAGTCTGATAAGTGTCCTCAACAAGATGACAAGTTTGAAAGTAAAACAAATTGAGTTGTGGAGAAGAAGTGAGCTTACCAGACCTCTGTAGTACAAGCCTACATTAGCTACTAGAATAACCCACCCGAATCGCAAACCGAACTGCGTTATTATGAATCCCACTGCTTTGCAAAATATGCCCTGTGTAGCATTCAAGCGTTAGGATTGGAAAAAACTAGTGTCAGTTCCTTATAGTCAAACAAGGCTTTTTGCTAGAATTCAACATTCTCCATTCATCTGGTTTCCAGAAGAGCAACAAAGCAGCAGTTTCCTCCCCCATGTGGTTCAGTGAAGATTTGGCCTGTAATGAAATAAGAGAAGTGGATAAATGTACACAGGCAACATTCTTTCAGTTTAACTTACATGTTTAAATAGTGAGCCATCACTTTGGCCTTGAGTAGAAATGTAACAAAATCTTCTATGTTTTTGCTGATGGGAGTCCTCCCTGTGTTCCAGGAGCGAGCAGGAGATCTGGAGGAGACGGTCACTGCAGAGTTTGGCCTTCTGAGGGAGTTCCTGCTCGAGGAGGAGGAACGCATAAAGGAGAAACTGCAGAAGCAGAAAGAGGAGAAGCTCGACCAGCTGGAGAAGGCGCTCACTCAGACCACAGAGCAAATCAGCAAAATGGAAAGTATGGCTGACCAGCTTCGCCTCAAACTGATAGAGGAAGAAAACCCAAAGCAACTCAAGGTATAGGAGAAGAGAGAGAAGAATGAATGAATGATGGTCATCATGTTAATATAGCACATTTCTGTACCTAGATAGATAAAAAAAAAAAAAAAAAGGAGTAACAGTTGCATGAAAAAACCCCAGCTGGCAACTACCAAATAATTTTGTTACTCTCTTCTAGAAGTTAGTCAGAAATGTTATCTGCATGTTATAGCAGAGACAGAAGTATTGTGTAATCATAGGCTTGTTCTGATCTGCTCTGTTTCAGGGAATCAAAGATTTCATTGGAGGGTGAGTATCATCAAGATCATTCCACAGCACTGATTTCTTGTTGAGTTACACTCCTTCTTTATCTCTACGTGACCGTTGTCCTAAATCAAATGTCTAAAGTCACAAGGTAATGGCGGATTGTTTTGCAATGAACTGTAAGTGTTGCTATAACAGGATATGTGGGTATTATTGTGGTTTAGCGCGTCATCTTTGCTACACATTGTCATGCCAACTAGTGGCCACTAGGAAGCAGAAAGTCCATTTAAAACTTAGGCTAGGACTCAGCAGTGTCATTTCTTCTTAAACAGGGGGCTTAGATAAGAATTTAGATTTAACAAAGATATTACTTAAAGGCCACAACGTGCTGTTCATGGCTTAAATCTTCACTTTTGAATGCTGTTATATATATTTTTTTACAAGAAGTTCTTAATATTTCTTAATAAGAAACCTCAATGCTTGACGGTTGTAAAATAACAAATATAAACTTTGTTTCTTGTAAGGTGTAGCGACTAAAGCAAGAACGTAGATCTTTTCTGAAGATCTCTCTCTCTCTCTCTCTCTCTCTCTCTCTCTCTCTCTCTCTCTCTCTCTCTCTCTCTCTCTCTCTCTCTCTCTCTCTCTCTCTCTCTCTCTCTCTCTCTCTCTCTCTCTCAGGGCTGAGAGCTTGTTTGAGCACCCCCCAGAGCTGGATGTGGATCTGCAGTCAGGAGAGTTCCTGGGACCTCTGCAGTATAGGACCTGGAGGAAAATGAGCTCAATGTTTCAGCCAGGTACACATACATACACACACACTTCAAAGCTCCTCCAAAGTCACAGAAGACTTGGTATAATTGTTTTCACAGGCTGAGTAATAGTTCTCCCCATTACTAGCGCATTGACTTTGACATGTACACTTGGTGGAGTGCTCCTTCAAAAAATAAAAAAGTTGGTTATAGTACAAAAGACATTTTTGTGATTTGCATTTTATGTTCCATCTCGTATCAACCCGAGGGGTATTGCACAAAACCAGGGTAAGGGATTAAGCCGGGATATTCCAGTTATCCTGGATGAATTTAGCCTTGACTTGGTTGCACAAAAGCATAGGCACCTACGTAACCATGGAGATTTAGTCTGTGCAGCTAGGAGCCAAGATTGATCAATCCTGGAGCCTTTTCTGCTCACTCAGCAGTGAGTTTACCTTATTTTTATTAGCCTGCATTAAAATACAACAGGTACATATTGCTGTTCAGTTACGCACTATTATTAAAAGTTTTGACCATTATTTTTTTTATAATTATCATTCAGTCATTGTTACTGTTATATTGCTGTATGAAAACTGCTGTTCATATTGTTAGAAGTTTGGTGAATATTTTGTGGCAGCTGTTGAGATGATTAGAAAAGGCTGATACAGTTGCAAATGTGTTTTAAATACTTTATATATTATCATTCATCGCTGACTTCATTTTACATTAGGGGTACACGATTCAGAAAATGTCACGATTCAATATCGATTTTTAGGCTAAGAACGATTGATTTAAAAAAAAAAACGATTCACAGTATGTAAATGTATTTATGTAGTTACTTTTCCCATGTGATGCAGTAGACTTACAATTTTTTTTAAATAAAAAAAATATGAATCAATTTTTGGAATTCTATGAATCGATTTTGAATCAGTAGAGCTTGAATCGTGATACGAATGTGAATCGATTTTTACATGTTAGTGGTTCTAACAATGGCAGACTGGTCAGAGACCAATACACCTTTTTAATTATTTTAGTTGATTTATTTCTTTTTGTATTCTTTAACAAAGGATCATGTATAGTATTTTCCTCTTCCATGTGCATTTAATTTGGCATTATTGGCACACAATGTGTGTTCTCTCCAGTGAACTGCAAATTGGGAGGATTGTACAATTATACAAACTGATCTAGTCGCTCCTCCTCAGCCTGGTTTGGCCTTCGTGAAACGCACAAAGCCAGGATGCACGGATTAGACTGGGTCAAGGCTCGCTTTATCGGTTATCCTGGATTTATAAATTCTACTTTTGTGCCATACCCCCCGCTCTGTCAAGAGTTTCAAACATGACTGTTTTCAAAATGTTTTTTGTCACTGGGTCAAAGTCAAGTGTGCAAAGACTTATTTTTTCGTCATTTTCCAATGACATGTAATCATACATTATTGCTGATTGTGTAACAGTAGGCTGTAATAAAGGATTTAATTAATCTATGGAGTTACATCTTGACGCAGTATCATTTATATTTTATTTGTGTCCATGGAGCTGATGCGCTTATCTAGCTCGTCTTACACTAATTGAGCAGGTAGGCATTCAGTATCTTGTTGAAGGTCACTGCCAAGTATTCTTTCTCGGGTCATTCTCTGTAAACACGCTTGTTGTTGCATTTCTAATTTAAAAAAAAATGTTGCCCTCTTTAGCTGTCACAGCGGTGACCCTTGACCCGGACACAGCCTACCCCCGCCTGTGGGTATCCCCGTGTTGCACCAGCGTCCAGGTAGGAAAAATCCAGCCCAACCTGCCAAACAACCCAGAGCGCTTCACTCTCTACAACATTGTCCTGGGCTCTGTAGCCTTCTCCTCTGGTAGACACTACTGGGAGGTGGAGGTGGGCTCCAAGACAGCATGGGGTCTGGGTGTGGCCAAAGCCTCCGTCAACAGAAAGGAGGAGATCAGCCTCTGCCCAGATGATGGTTTCTGGACCCTGGTGCTGAGGGATAACGGCGACGGCACCAGGGAGTATGAAGCATGCACTGACTCAGAGGAGAGCTTGATATATCCCTCTAAACCCCCAAGGAGGGTTGGGATCTACCTGGACTATAATCGTGGTGACGTAGGGTTTTATGATGCAGGAAACATGAGCCACCTCTTCACCTTCTATAATGCCAAATTCAAAGAACCTGTTTTGCCGTACTTTAATCCCTGGCCGATAATCAACGGACACAACCGGGAGCCGCTCACCATAGTAACCCCACACTGGGGAGAGATGTCCTCTTCATCAGAGGAGTCTGAATGAAACTGCAGAACAAGATTCAGCTGCTGATAAACTTAGATGGACTCATGTTATGAGCTTTCACACATCTACCTTGTCATAAAGACTTTGCTGTGTTAATGATGTGGTGGGATGAACACGCAGGTAACCCTGAAACATTCGTGTTAGACTTGAAATAAGAAGATGAAACTATTAAAGGACAAGACAGAGGACACTTTCAAGGCTGTTTATAGTCTACAATGTTGCCATTGTCAACAAATCCTATGAAAAGACCAAACCCAACAGTGAATTGATGATACTTACAACTGCCTGTGTAGCCAACGTCTGATACAGTATATCTTATTCCTATGTGCCATAAACCTCAATTATATTGCAAAGAATAGTGTATTCAGGCTGTTCCTTCGACCTCATGGCTCAGTTTTTGGTCTGACATGCATAGCCAGCTGTGAGACCTTCTATATAGACCGGTGTGTGTGCCTTTTTAAATCTTGTCCAATCAATTGAAGTTACCACAGGTGGACTCCAATCAAGTTGTAGAAACATCAGAAGGGTGATCACATGAAATGGGGTCTTATGTTAATGCAATATTTAACTTTTTCTTTTTAATACATTTGCAAAAACATCTGAACTCCTGTTTTGGCTTTGTTTGTATTGGGTAATTGATTATAGATTGAGGGGAAAATGCATTTAAGGATTTACACATTAAGTAGACATGAATGGGCTTTGGGGCTGAGTATTATTAAAAAGTACTGAGAGACACACTAACGCATTGTAGGTTTTAGTCTTTTCAAACAATAAGAAAAAAAACAGTAGACATTTCTATAAGATTTTCTACTGGATTTTAAATTCATTACAAAAAGTTCCCTGTGGAGTTTTTGACCTAATAGCGCTATGAATTTACTTGGTAGTAAACATGGATGTCAACAATGCCTTTGCAAATATTTAGAAAAAAAATGCATTCAACACATTTGTTAGAGCTCAAGGATACACACATAGCGTTTTAGTGAGTAACACTGAATGCATTGCATTGTTTAAAAAGAAAACTCCACAGAACTTTAACTGGTCTCTGCAAAAAGGCTTCATAATCGTATTAAATAATTTTGCTGCAATGTCTTACTGTGTGTTTTGAAGCCGTTATGTATCCAATCCTGTTATTCTAATGACATGTACAGTTTTTCTAAATAAATGAAGTAATGACTTCTATATGCCTTTCCTTTAAAAGGCACACTTGCCTCTAAATGTCCCACCACAACACAACCCTGCAAAAATGTGCCTTTGAAAGTTTTGACTAGAGAAAACACTGTCTAGATATTTGGCATTAGATTTCAATGATTACATTACAACAAGGTTGTTGTTGGTATATTTGATTCCACCAGAGGGTGCCTAACAGTAACTTTCAATGCAGCATCACTCTGCTCCTCAGTGGTCTTTATAATAATACAACTCTGAGTTTCTATGAACCATACAGAAGCCAGCCTCCTCAGCCTCAAAGCTTTTAGGGTAGACTCAAAAAGTGATGCAACGTTATTTTCCAGTCAAGTCGGTTTGATTTATACAGCCCGTTTTCACAAAGTTATGTCTACAGATTTATGTTTACAATTCTGATCCATTCTGATAAGAAAAACTCCACCCCAATAATTTGATTTCACATCTGATTGTTATTAACAAGTTCATGTTAATTTAGAAGTTGTCAAAACAAAAACTTTGCATCTTACCTAATGTAACATTAGTAGCTTTCTCCCCTGTGCCTGGCCATGATGCATGTAATCCACTCTTGTTGCCAAGAAAGTTGGTAAAAAAAACCCTCTAGGTTTTGTGTTACTGCTCTTGCTGATTGAAACAGCATTGGTAATTCACTCGTTATTTCAGGTCCAAGTCCACTTTCTGTCACGGTGACGGATCATGACAAACACAGCACGTTTGGAATCAACTTCTATGATGATCAGCCTGTCTGATCTCCACTCCGGTATCACACATAATGTTAAACAGACCCGGGACCCAACCCGGACCCAGTTGACTGTATAAACAGTGGATCCGAACCCTTACGGGTCCTGGGTCAGGTCTCGTGTTCTAGTGTTCGGGTAGACCCGTGGAGACCTCTAATGAAGGGTTCATTGCAAGATAACGAAAGCGCAACTTTATAGTTTTAGGGGATTATACACTAATGGAGCTCAGTGCAAATTCTTTTAGGAAGACTTCTAAATAAGTTCAATCACCACTATCTGTTCCTAAAACTATTCAGCTGTTAAGAAACCACCAGAATTGGCCACGAAATCCATGATCCAATCACAGCATGACATCCTGCTTTAAATGTCTTCTCTCCTTGCTATCAGCTGTCTTTTCAGGCAAACGCGCAACCCTCCTCCTCCTCCCCTTCCATCTCTGGCCATTGTCAACCACGGCAACCTGAGTCCCTTTCCGGCAGACGGCTCCTTCGTTCGGTCTCCGGGTTCCTTCTCCACCATCACCAGTGTCTAGGCTCCATCAGGTGGGAATATGTCTCGGCTTCTCTACCCCTTTAAAATATTTTTAACGATGGAGTCTAATCCCCAAAGACTCTGTACACTTCATATTATGCATATGTACAATAAATCTTTGCATATCTGCAACAAAGTCTCTCCTGATTGAATTGAAAACTAAATACCATTTCTGTCAATAGAGCCCCTCAATCCCATACAGGAGGTTGTAATAGGTACTTTAAGTAAAAGTAGAAATGCTACAATGTAAAAAATACAGGTAGACAAACAGAAGAAACAAGGAAACCATAGACACAGGGCAAGAAAGACACGGGGTGAATATCCTGGAAGACGAAGATCCAGATCCCAAACATCTGGAATGAGTCACCCCCAGCCAGGAGAGCTCGTGGGGCGAGAGAGAGAGAGAGAGAGAGAGAGAGAGAGAGATGCATGGAGAGACCACTCACCATGGAGAGTTCTGATAACATTTTACAATATAATGCAACTCAACACACCACAGGCAAGAACCTGATTTCTCAAGATAATCATTTGATTAGGCTACCTGTCGTCTGTGTTTGAGTTTGTGTTTACGTGACACGGATACGCACAAAGGTGTTTTTTTCAATGTCCAGTTAGGCAAGGTTAATGAGATCCTTTGTGCCAATTGGGCAGTGATCTGTGACTACTATTACCAACATATAAATAATGAGTAATAATGAATAATTAGTCCGACCCAAATAAAACGTATCTTTTATAAATATCAATTTAATCTCTGTGCGTCATCTGCTTATACATTAACCATGGACTGCTAGGCTAAATTAAGCATATGACTGTCAGGATTATGTCCAGTTCTTTCATCTGACTGTCCTGATCTGTAATTAGATATTATTGCAGGCCGATCAACATGCAGTAACACAAGACACTCTGCTGCCACTCCCTCTGTCATTCATCCCGGTCTTTGATCGGTTTCAGTGAGGGTCAAGTTGAAAGAGAAGTCGGAGATAAAAAAAAAAAAAAGTTCTTAAGTTTTCTCTTTTTTTTTTTTTTATCTTTGTCCATGAAAATTGTGTGATTTATTCCACCCCATCATGTCTTTTTTCATCTTGTTCATCCATCCTTTATCTTTCCTCTCTCACATGACTGATCATTTCCCAAAATACACCCCTCTATTTAACCCTCAGTGCAATGTAACTTAGCTTTTTCTGTAATGAATCTCTTTTCTGCCTCCCGCTCGAGAATTTGCCCCTTCTCTCCATCAATAATCGATGAGGAGAGGGACGACGAGAGATGCTGAAGAAAGACAGAGAGGGTGAAAGATGGGGTTGAAGTGAATAATGGAAACCTCATTAGAAACTGGAGAGACGTCAAGCTGTACATTATCCCTAAGTCTTGAACATGTACACTGTCACTGTCTGTTTCAGTTTGCAATGTTTAATGCAGGTTAAAACAGGAGATGCAGAGAGAGAAAGCAGGAGAGGCAGAGATTGAGGGAGATTTCAGGGGAGGCGAAACAGGGGGGAGTGAGAGCCTTTATCTTTATATTCTTCTTAGCCTTCTTTTATTTTTAGAGAATATGCAACATGCACCAACAACACCAAGACAAATTCCTTGTATGTGTAAAAAAAAACGTACTTGGCAATAAAGCCCTTTCTGATTCTGATCGCCTGCCAATGTCCCTGTTTTTGACTGGAAGTAGGGGAAACAAATTAATGTTTTTTTGTAGAAGCTTTTAGTGGAATCAGGTGCTTAATACAAAAGCTAAAAAGCTATACAGCGGTTTCAGAAAGCTGAAAACCACAGTGACATGCTTTCATGCTTGTGTGATCATTCATGTCTAAAAATAGAGGTCAGTGGTGACATGCTCACCTGTGCGTGCATGTGTGTGCGCTCAGCCATGCTTGCTGGATTGGATTATACATGCAGGACAGCATTGAGGGGATGTGTGATAGGCTAGTCTTTCATCCTTATCATTACATAGCTGCTGAGTTTGTTGTACCCCTCGTTCTCTTTCTATCGCTCCCTGACATTTAATAAATAGCTGACCTGGGAACCTCCAAAAGAATCCAATTTGTATTACAAAAAGGCTCGAAATATGACAGGGGATTGAGGGCGGATAGATTGAGAGAGACTGGGAAGAGGAGAAAGCATGTAGAGCAATGAGGATTACTGTTGGAGGGAAATAAAGAAAGATAGAAAGAGACAATGATGGGAGGACAAAAAAATAAGGACCAGAAATACATGACAGAAGGAGGAGTGTTCACCTGTGATGAAGGGGGAAAGGTGGAAGAAGGGGAGGAAGAAAAGGAGAGAGAGAGAGGTCGATGTGTTACAGGTAGATAACGTGAGAGAGGTAAAGCGCAGGAGGTATAGAGTATCACCTAAAGGACCAAGAGATAGCGAGCGGGGGCAGAGGTGCAGGAACTCAATCCCAGAAGCCAAGACAACAGCTGAAGATAAAAACCTCCTCACCTGAACGCACCAAGAGAGAGATATGGACAGGAGCACGGTGAAACACTGAGTAAAACAATACAAGGACAGAGAGGAGGAAGTAGAAGAACATCTGAGTTATTGTTTTTCCTTGAACTTCTTTATTCGTTCTCCTTTCATTTACCTGGAACAAAGGAAAGACTTTCACTTTATCAACACTGCCAAATTCTAAACCATTTTTTTTAAATCTTTTATAGCGGACTTTGTGGGGAATTTTAGCACATAAAATACAACAAGAGCTTCTGCAGAAGAGAGGAGAGCAGGGAAGAGGCAAGAGAGAGGGTGAGGGAGGGGGAGGGTGAGTGCGAGTGAGGGAGAGAGAGTGAGTGTATGTGAGCCTGTGACACCGAGATGTTCATGATCATTCGAGAGTCGTCCGCCGGAGGAGGCGGTGCTGGAGCGATGAGCGCGCCACAGGAGAGGAGTGCAAAACAGGTGCGTGAACACGGGTGTCTAAATGTATGTAAATATGTATATGTGGTCAAAGTATTTATGTGTCAAGCTGTCCTCTCTTCATAACACACCTTCTGATGCTTTTCTGTGTGCAAATATGCAACTGTTCTGTATGCACAAAAAGACATTTACATTCATTTAATTTTGCATGATATGATAGTTTTCCACCAAAATCAATTCCAAGATATGGTAACTTAAAGTTATTTAAGTGTGACTGATAAATGCTTTCTATCTAGTGAAAAACAATGTGTCTCCATTATTGGTGAAATGTTTTCTGATAAACTAAATTAATTACTGTAAATGACCTTTTGTTGGTTGAGAAAATTCTCCTATGTCTAACCCCGTTAGATTATTTCTGTAATGTATTCCATGACAAGTTGACATGTTGGTGAAATATTATTAGAATAACACGGTGCATTGTTTTGTTCATAGGTAATTAAAGTAAGTTAAGTTTATTTATAGAGCACCTTTTTAGAGCAGATGTAACAAAAGTGATTCACAATAAAAGACAATAGTATTTATGGAACTATTTGTAACCATATTTTGCATTTATGTACACCACTAAATATGTAAAAAATAAACATGTCCATCAGTCCTAATGTTACCATGAGTTTGAGTTTCAACACAGATTTCATAAGTCTGTACTCAGTTTCTCTTCCCCCTCAGGTACAGGCCGCTATCAAGAAGAAGATGGAGAAGCAGAAGAAGCGAACCAACGAGCAGGGAGGTGGCGTTGGAGAGGTTCAAACTGCTACACCTCAGCTTCCTCGCCACCAGAAATTCGGTCAGTTGCCCCAAACGACAGCGGCGGCCGCTGAGGACAGAAAGACCCTGGAGGAGGAGCTGGAGGAGATGATGGAGGGACCACAGGGGAGAGAGAGGCAGAACGAGGAGGACGGGGAGCCTGTCGACCTGCTGCCCATCGTGGACTCTATGTTTGGACAGGTAGGAACCATCTGGTGCAGTGTGTGTGTGTGTGTGTGACTCATAAGTTCACCTTTGTGTGTCCGATGCTTTTGTGGGTTCATGTGCATCAGGCTCACCGGCTTGATTTAAAACCCTAAGCCTGGCTGTGGTCCAGTTTTTGTAAATATCTGTCTTTCTCACAACCCTGACCTCTTTGATCTCGCATGGCAGAAGGGCATAAAGCTGCAACAACAACATTAACCATTCTCCCTTCCCGTTTAACCCTAAATTCTTCTGGAGATGGCGGGGGCAGCAAAGCACAAGGGCTAAGCTAAGGATGGAGCTAGCGTGTGTTTGAGAGGTTTAAGCTCCTTTACTTTGGGAAACATTACGACAGAGTAATCCGTAACAGATACGGCCATAGTCAGCCAGAGATCTGATGAACACCTTATCTCAGTATCGCATCACATCCCATCACTCACACGGTAAGCAGTGAAACAGGACACGGCACGGTAGGCTACGCCATCACAGCATCTGTCACCCTGTGGTCAGACATGTGGGATCATGGTGTGAGAAAGTGGTGGCTTTGTGTATGACAATAAAATCAAAAGAGATTAAACCAAAGTTAAAGCCCCACCTGCTTCATGTTTCTGATCTCAGCTTGTGAGTCATTCTTGTTTGGTTTTTTTTTTTTCGACATGAAGAAAGAGTGCACCTGATCACGTCAGCAAACTCTGAAGGGGGGGTTGATGATGATGAGCGTGGCTGAGGTTAGAAGGAGACAAATCAATATAGAAAAAGGAAAAAAAAAAGAAATGTGATGTCAGTGGTGATGCAAGTGAGCCAAAATTAGAGAGACCGGCTGATTGAGTGGGAGAGAGGAGCATGTTGGCAAAGTCTGAAGAGAAGAGAAAATGTACCTTGTTTCACTGGAGGGTGCCTCGGGGTCCCTGAACCTCACTTTGACAACCGTTGCATGAGAGGAGGAAGCTTGTGTGTAACAGGCAGCAGGCCACAGACAGCAAGACCCTCAGCCCCCACATAGTGCTGAACTGAAATCAAACAGACGGAGCTTGAAGAGGCTTGCACACTCTCATCATCTTAAAATTATGTTTCATAACACAAGCTCAGTTACACAAATTACATCAGAATGTGACTTCACCAAGACAACCGTTTCAAATCTGACTGCTTTAAAAGATTTGACTATTGATTGGTAGACTTTTGGCACTTTAAGGTACATTTAGTGTCTGGTCACCATTTTGCACATTTGAATGTGTTTAGGTTATTTCACTTCTGAACTGTAGACCTTTTACACTTCAAGATGTGTTGTTTTTGCTCATACTTGAGTTATTTAAGTATGTGCTTATTTATATGATAGTTTTATTATTAGTATGTTTTGGTGAATGCAAAGCAGACAGGACTGCTCTGCACTATGAGCTCACCCAGGCAAGTACCTAACTTAAAAATTAAATCAACTACAAATCAACATAATGTGGTACTAATTATAGGGATATAAAGACAAACTTTAAGTTGTTGTTCACAGTAGTTAGTTGAGCTCATATTTCCAAATAACTTTGAACCCACATCCATTCATTATTTATTTATTATTTTTACCACTGCAAACGATATCTGCAGAGGTGAAAAGTAGTACTGACGTACAATTTTGACTTGTAGTTTACTTGAGTATTTCTATTTTATGCTACTCATACTCTACTGTATTTCACAGGGAAATGTGCACTTTTCCCTCCAATACATTTGACTATATTACTTTCAACAAAAATATTTCAAATCCAAACATATGATCAACATATAAAATATGATCAATTTTAATTGATTACATTCTCAATAAAGTAGTTAAAACTCACTCCACCTTGATCAACTACATTAACATGCTTCTTCCACATTTATGCATCAGTACTGTTAATCTAATAATCTGACATATGACACAGACAGTGTTGCTGATAATCCCTTCTTTAGTACCTGTACTTTTATGTAGGACTTTAACTTGTAATGGAGTATTTTTACATCGCTGTATTTCTATCTGAATACTTCTTCCATCTACTCCTCTCATGCTCCATCTATTCCGTCTCTTCTAGTCTTTCTCTGATTGACAGCTCGCGTCACTAGACACCAGCTGATGCACATCTGACACCAGATCAGTACATGATACAGTATGTCTACCTGCTCACACATACACTCTCTCACACGCGCACACACACACAAACACACATACACACACACACACACACACACACACACACACACACACACACACACACACACACACACACACCTAGATTTGGGACAGTTGCAGGAGAGTACACTGAGTCCAAAAGAAAGGACAGAGTCACATTACCCGAGTAACACACACACACACACACACACACACACACACACACACACACACACACACACACACACACACACACACACACACACACACACACACACACACACAGTTAGTGTGTGGTGCTAAAATCCTACAACTACTACTGTGACAGTAATCCAATGCTGATACTTGGATACAAGCAAATGTAAAGTAATCAAAACGGAAACCCAGTAACATAAATAAGCCTGAGTGTGTTTGTGTGCATGCATCATGCAAACACACACAAACACGCACGCATGCACGCAGACACCCAACAGCATCTCATTGGCGTGATTAACTGGAACCATCAGTAAGGGAGAATCAGCCTGGTAATTAATCAGGCTTAATGGTATTGGTTGTGTCTCGGGTTATTCATGCAGCTGCTGGTGTCAGTTATGTTATATTATGAAGGACCTCACAGAAAGACAAAGTTAATTTGGTTGATAAAGTTATGTTGTTTAGAGTTTGAATTTAACTAATTGAATTCATATACTTATAGATATGTTTAAGTCATTAATAGGTGGTGGATATGAGCAGACGGACTGATTGATGGGAGTGTTTTTGTTTGGAGTTGGACTAAAACTTGCTAGCATTTGAAACTTTTTCCCATCACAGACCCTCAGGGAAAACACAGTCGTGATGTCAAAGAACACGAGTAGGTTTTTAAATATGATCTGACCTCATGTGTCACTTCATGTTTCAGATGTCATTTGAAGTTCAGATGGGAGAACCTCCATTACATTAGACAGTATTTTGGTTTCACATAGGATAAATAATTAAACATGCTCATGCAGCTCGCAATGTGACTTTTGTATATAAAATATTTAAATATGTTTTTAAACTAACCTTTGCTGTGAATTTGCATGCACATTTTCAAATTCTGGAGAAGTTTGAAGGTGCACAATATGATTTATTTGATGCCAAAGTATGTGATGGGGGTTTGTTTGAGTTAGTCCACTGTCCCTGTACTTCATTTGTTATGTTTTGTCTTCTTACGTAAAAATATTTCCATGAAATCTAAATTACACTTAAGCCAAGACTTTGTGGTTCTGCTTTATTGAAAGAAAACTGACTTAGTGCCTTGTCAGTGTCACTAGCAGCAAAACATATTGTAGCAGGCTGGGAGAAAATGTAATTTCTGATCTCTTACATGAGGATCAGATTAGTGAAAGATACTGTAGTCTTATTATACCCACCGACAGCACTCATATCTGTCTGCATGCCCACCAGATCACCCACAATTAAAGTGTTAAAGTCCAAACGGTCTGTTTCTACTTAAGAACCTTTTCCGGGTACATTTTAAATTACAGTGGGCATTACTCTTAAGCTGCACAATCTGCCAGGAGGTTCTGCAAAAAATAGGGGTTGTATTATTACTGTCTCAAATCTTCACTGCAGCAGCTGTCAGATAACACTCAGCTACATTAGACCTGACTGTCCTAAAGTGGCCTCCAGTGGTGACTGCTGATGATTGCAACAGAATATTGACCAAACGGAAAGAGATGTCACCATTGTGTTTTGTTTTAGGAAGATCATTTGACATTTAAATCCAAAATAGATTCATGAGCAAATCAGTTCAGACCACGCATCTTGTCTTGTTTGACGAGAATACTGGAGCTTTCACAAAATCACACCATCACATTATTTTTTTTTTTAAATGCCCTGCACGTTCTTGCTTAACCCACCTGATTAGAGCTGTTCTCAGGCGTGTGTGACCATGGCTGTGCTCGAATGACATCTTTCTCCTTTTACTTCTGTTGCACCGGCAACGAGCTCTAATCAGCCAAAGTAATTGAAAACACCTGTGTGAGTATATCAAAACTGGCCAGTGCAACCCACCCCAAAACCTATTATAATTTCGTTTCCATAACTCAAGACATATTGCACCATAAACTGATGCAGAAAAGTCAGAAATTGTTGCAGAAAAATTCACCAGAAACTGAAATGTTTGATGTTAAAAATATTAATTTTGCTAAGTGGAGATCTCAACCCCCACAATGTTGAAGCCAAAGTTACGCCCTTGATTTGCAGCAATAAAAATGTTTCCCCTCGTGCATTTACGAAGAATATGTGCTTTTTGTTGTATAATTGATTACTTGTGAACAAAAACAGTGAATTATAGAGTCATCAAAAACTAAATGATAGCATATCATAAAAACTGATTTTTATTATAGAAACACTTTTATTTTACCAACAATAAGACTTATGAGTGAACTGTTTTAATACAGACTGTGTAGTAAACTAGCATTTTCTAACATAACCAATAACAACATCACCCATCACCAATTCAATTCAATTCAATTCAATTCAATTTTATTTATAGTATCAAATCATAACACGAGTTATCTTGAGACACTTTACAGATAGAGTAGGTCGAGACCACACTCTATAATTTACAAAGCCCCAACAATTGAAGTAATTCCCTCAAGAGCAAGCATTGCGACCAGTGCGACAGTGGTGAGGAAAAACTCCCTCTTGGGAAGAAACCTTGGACAGACCCAGGCTCTTGGTAGGTGGTGTCTGACGGTGCCGGTTGGGGATGTGATGAACAGTGGCGATAATAGTCACATTAATAAGCCAAGCAAGCATTTACTTGTCTTACTGTTTCTATATGGTGTATATTAGAGTATATACTGTTATCCTATATTATTTAGTACAAGAGTGTGTTTCAATTTTAGAGAAAAAAACATGCAAAGCCACACACACACACACACACACACACACACACACACACACACACACACACACACACACACACACACACACACACACACACACACACACACACACACACACACACACACACACACACACAAAATCTGTGCTCTCCATATGGATGCTCTGTAGTAAGCAGCATGCCAAAGCTTTTGGAGAGATTTGTTGACAGATGCTTTGTACGCGCTCAGCTGACCACTTAGCATCGCACTCATAAGATCAAATTGTGACTTCAATGTCGTCATCATTTTAGACAAAACTAGTTCTGGGATGTAAGAGGTCAGACCTTCTTCCACAAAGCACTTTTTGGCACTTCGAGCCGTTGCATCCTCCCAAGTGTGACAGATACTGTGGGTCTCATTTGCTGAAGCGTAACGGCTCACTTGGTTTTTAAAGTTTAGCATGATTTGAACTTCTAATTCTTCATGGAAAACACTTACAGTAAAGATCACAGCACATAGATGAACTCTGTATCTCCAAAACCTGTCAGGAATTATAAAAAGTGTTTGATCTCCCAGTTAATCAGAATAGATCACAAAGAAAATCAATCCCCTCTGTTCTAGTTTAAAGCTATATGTAGTGTGATTGATTTTTCCACCATGGACTGCACGGACAAGTCTTTTGCATCATATTAACCGTTTTTTTATAGGGTTTGTGATTTATATTAGTGCACATTTCCCAATTAATTTTTGCTTTATACAAGTGTTTGTTTTGGCATGCAAAATTGATGTACCAGTTTCATACTGTACGGTCATATACATTTTTTGTTTTAAGTGTTCTAAATACACACTTTAATACTCGGTGTCCAGTCCAATCTTTACCAAAGAAAAGGCAAACATCTATTCATTTAAGTATCATCTAATCAACATGGAAATCATGGTTTTGATAATATGATAGATATTAGTTTTTATTCACTTTTAGTTTTAGAAATCTATCCTTGACAATATGGTCATTTTCATTAAAAGACCAAAGCTGCTGCAAGAACCTTATTTCAACCAATTAAGAAGTATAGCTTCAGTTTATGTTCAGATTTTACTCACACCAAATACACACTCTTTTTTTGTTTCTTCTTTTCTATCACGTTACTTTCTATTTTTTCTTTTCATTACCCTATCTCCCTGTTTAATCTCAAATGGAAGGGATTAATCCATCTCTTAATCCTCCATCTAAAACTCCTCATACTGTAGATGAAGTCATTTGAATGCTGCTGGTGCAACATGTGAACAAGAGGGAGGAGAGAGAGAGAGAGAGAGAGAGAGAGAGAGAGAGAGAGAGAGAGAGAGAGAGAGAGAGAGAGAGCGCTACTGAAAAGAAATAGAGAGGGGGATTAAAAGGGTGGATCCGTGTGAAGAGAAAGCAACAGCGATGCTGCTGCTGCGAAGAGAATCACCAGTAAGCTGCTTCCAGTAGAAAGCTCAGTTTGGTTTGGTTAGTTTGTTTTTGATTGGTGACGTCTTTTGACTTTGGATGGTATAGAGACGGGTGCAGTCGGTCAGGATCGCTCATGCATGGATTAGAGCCGTTTACTTTTTGTCTCTGTGGTATCAATTATGAAGACTGATAACCAGCATGGGACACAAGTTTCCACCAAAGTCAGAGCTCTAACCTGAGCTGGACCTCTGAGAAGTCCAGAGAGAGGAGAGCAGAGAGAGAAGAGATAAAAACAGACAAATAAGATCAGAGAAAGAAAAAAGATTTTTGGCAGCTGTTGACCAGAGAAGGTTGGGTAATGGGCAACTGCACCAATCCGAAAGACAAAATGAAGAAGGTAAGAGCACTTTGTCTCTTGCACTTAGTAATTCCCACTTTTGCTATTTTGCATCTGTGTAGGTTTTTAAGTGATGTGATTGATTATAAAACATCTCAGCAACTTTGAGCCAATAACTTTATTCTTGTCATCTGGGACAAGAATGAAATAATAGTTCAAAAGACCACTTACCAGCTTTCAAAACTTTCTTCACAACTTGCTTTAATTATTGAATCCCTGGATAATAGTTTTAATAATTGTAAAACTTTTTTTTATTTTTTTTTTAAATGGAGGAAACAGTGATTGCAGCACTGGTTGTAATACACGTTTCCTTTAATGGGGAGTTCCAAGAAAACTTATATTATTCTAAATGTTCATCCAGGACGCAATTTCTTACTGTAACAGGGTTACATACTGACACAATATGTCAGTCATTAGACCAGACAGTTACCAGAATTACCTCAGTAAGTGTCAGCAGGAT
This sequence comes from Perca fluviatilis, assembly GCF_010015445.1. Taxonomy (NCBI): domain Eukaryota; kingdom Metazoa; phylum Chordata; class Actinopteri; order Perciformes; family Percidae; genus Perca; species Perca fluviatilis. The sequence continues at coordinate 21,167,239 of NC_053121.1, forward strand.
GGAGACATAAGGAGAATGTTGAGATCAAAACGTGTTTTAAAGTAAGGATAATAGTTGATGTGAGTGGACTGCCTTAAAACAATAATCATTTTATGTAATCCAGACTTACTGTGTGTGACTAGAAAACACTGGGTGTTAACCTGGGCGTTCCTTGAAATGTATTACTATGTTTTAAATGTGAATGCAGACAGTTGAGGATTGCAATGGTGAAATAACAGCCTGGTCTGCCTCTAAAGGGAGTAATGGATGGGTCCCTCAGGGGTAAGGTGAGGGCAGTGGGCCAGGAGGGAGAAGAGGATCAGGACGTGGAGGATAAGCCGTTCAACGATCCCTTCTGTATGCTGGTGAAGAACTGCAACATGCTGCACAACATCGTGGGCCCGGCCTGCATCTTCCTTAAACATGGCTTTTCACAGACACTCGTATGTAACAGAACACACTGTGGTCCTCACACAAGCCCCCGGTTCAACTTTGTCCGCTCGTGTCGATTCATTTTCATCCCTGCATCGTGGTTGAACCCTCCTGCTCTCCACCACACCAGCTGTGTCATCCCATCACTGATCCGGGTCAGACGATCAAATCTGCTGGCACCGCACATACTCAGAGGGGTCGATCATTCATTTCCATAGAAAATGATTGACCGGCTTTGTGGAGGTTTGTGGAGGCACAGGATGAGGTCAAGGCTGAATTTCCAACCAGGCAGTGGAAGTTGGCAACTGCCCCTGGGCTCCAGAAAAGCCCCCCTGAAGACCTCAGGTTCACTGCATGCCAATTAGCTTGCTCTTTTTTGTAATAAAAAGTAATGCAACACTAAATGACAATGTAAACTGAAATGAAAAGGACCTTAAGATGTCCCTTGCCTTTTTCACCCTATCTTGAGGCCCTGTCGTATAGATGGGCCCTGTGTCAACATCTAGTTGGAAATTCTTTTACTATTTGCATGCACACATGTTGCCGTTTCCTAAATAAAAATATGTTGAATTGAATTAGCACAAACCAACTGATATACAGAAAACTTGGGCAACGTGGGTAGTATTGTTACGGCACAGGTAGTACCGGAGGAATGGTTTGTTGTAGCCTGACAAGCCAGACCCACATCAAGATGTCGGGTCTGGGAACTCACCATTGGCAGGGCTCAATCCGAGGGGCGGGATAAACGGTTGTCTTTCAAATTCCCTCTGCACGCAATAGGATAGGTTACAACCAGGCAGAGCAACGCTAGTTGATAGATTAAACTTTTGCACACATCTTCCTTTTTTAAGAATGACTTCAGTGCCGTTCTTTGTTCTTTTCTCAAAGAAAAGCTTAACTCCAAGTCTTCCAGAGTCGCGGCCAAAGCCGATTCGAAAGACCGCTGTTTGCCAGCGGCAGCAGCCATCTTCTTTAAGTATCAGGGAATTCACGCGGAACCGTCGAAACTCTGCTGTCATTATGTTAAGCCCGCCCACCGACTCTATACACGATTTGATTGGCCTGACTAGAGTTTTGTTTTTTGCAGCTCCCAAGCCAACGGAGAGTTGCTAGACGGACCCTGGTTGCAAATTACATTTGCTGTCGCTAGGGTGCGTCTAGATTTCTAGGCTAGGTTTGTTGTTATGTCTAGGGGAATTAATAAACACTAAGCCTTGCTGCTATGCCAGCTAATAGCAGACCGCTTATACTGAGTTCCTGTCTGGGAGAAATGGGGCATACACTATGGACCCACAGTTCATTTTTACTCTGTGTCTGACCCTTTGAAAATGGCTGTACAAAAATGATTAACTGTGTCTGTGGGTTTCCCATCTAGCATAGACAATACACATAGAGAATCTCAGATTAAAGGAGGTGTGCAACACCTTGAGCATGATCTTTCTGTTTGTATGAATATGAAACTAACCAACATGCATTCCAGTTACTTTGGTAGTGTGTCCCATTGTAAGGAGGATGTCTACTCATATTGTAATTTGGTTTGAATTTGAGGCATTGTGCATTTAGTTTGTTGCGGACTTTTTTTGATTTTTTTGTGGCCCAAAAAGCTTGATTTCACGGGAGCTTTTGTAAAATTTGCAATAAAAATGTCTTTTGTAGGTTTGTTGCAATGAAGTTGCAGAAGATAGTTCTTTAAAAATAAAAAGGAAACTTGTTTTGGGTAGAATAATTATTACTATTAATTAATTACTCTGGGCTGAGATTTCCTAGGAACCTTACCAAAAAGGCTCAGGATGCTGCAAATGTTGGTATAATATGAAAATGGCTGGTGGAATTAAGACAAAAAATTATAATTTATTGAATTAATCAAATATGAACATATATGTCACTGTCAGTGGCTTGTTGATCTTTACATTGTTAGTTCATTTCCTATCCTGGCCACACACACATTCATACGGTTTGATGAAGTACTTATTGGACTTTAACTTATCATTGCACTTACAATAACGAGCGTAGCTGTCCTCAATTTAGGTCATTGTGTCGTCTCATCTGCGTTATTTCCTTCATTCACCGTGTGTGATTGTGTGTCTGTGTGCGTGCGTGCGTGCGTCAGTCGCGGGGGGGAATGGAGCAGCAGCCCCGCCCGCTGCAGAGAGCCGACAGGATTCAAACAGCAGTCGCTTAGGTGACTTTATAGTGAAAAAACGTTACAGCGTGCATTGATGTTAAAATGTATACAGGTTGGCAGGACGGTCTGAAATGTTTCGCTGTACGTTTTTGTTGGTCAATGTGAGATGTTCGAGTCGCACACACGTCTCGTCTTCATAACAGAAACAAGGAAATTAATTTGACCCGTTCTCTTGGTCAATGGCTGTACGTGGGACTGCTGGGATTGTTGCTAGTAATGAAGATGCGATAGGCTGTCAATCAATATCTTCGAGTGATGCGGGCCCCTGATTGGTCCGGGCCTGTAAGCACCGCTTACCGATAGTTACGCGTCTGCTTTGTTGTGTGACGAAATGAGGCTGAGGGCAACTAAAGTAAATAAAATGATGCCAGAGGATTTGCCCCATATTGTTGTCTTGTAAATAGCATGCGAGCATATATATATATATATTATATATATATATATATATATATATATATATATTTATTATCATAATGCTGTGTACAAGTTAATCAAAATAGATTTAGACTCTGAGCACTGGGTTTGTATGTAATACAGCTTACTGAACACCTAAAGCATATTAATCACTTCTCTACATTTGCAAATAATGTTAAAATCCTGACTATAACACACATGGGCTCAGATTTGAAGCAACGTAAATGGACAGTTTATATTTTATACCATCCTCACCACATAAAGCCAAACTCCATTAATCATTACTCTCATTTTGGTTTCTGTTTGTGTAGCATCTCTTCCCTGTTCAGTGGTTGTCTGGGTGTTTTTGCAATGATGTTGCTTTAAATTTGACTGTTTATATCTCTGTACTATGCCTGTATTAACAAGCTCTGTAAATATTTTCAGCAAGAGAATTATGAAGAGAGAAGCTAATGTGTGTCTCTACTTCCCCCAACAGGACAGAGAGCTGAGACCAGAGGAACTTGACGGTGAGGTGATTTCTCTGCAGCAAACCTCAGTGTTTTTTTTAATAGAGCTTTATTAAAATTTTACAAAATACAAGTTATAACTAGACAAACAGTAGGCTACATATCATACCAGAAGAAAAAAACTAACAAACAAAAATAATGAATAAAACAATAACAAACTTAACTAATTAACAGACCAGTGCTAATGAGCTAATAAAGTGCATCCAGTGCATAGAGTCCTCCTGTTTACACACATCGTCACTGTTTACTACAGTCTGTTATAAGACCATACAGCATCTCTTCCATAATTTCTGCTCTACAACATGTTAATATAACAACTGACTGAAAAATTCTAACATGTTTTCTGTTTGTTTTTTTTATTATCAGAGCTCCGCGAGGCGTTTGTGGAGTTTGATAGAAAAAAAAAAGGCTACATCAGTCACAACGACCTGGGGGAATGTATGAGGACCATGGGATACATGCCGACAGAGATGGAGCTCATCGAACTGAGCCAGCAGATCTGTGAGTGGAACAGAAACCTGAAGCATTTAAGAGAACAGAACAGAGTAGAACCCAAAGATCAGAAGAGGAACAGAAACAAGACCAGCAATAGGACAGAAGAGAATAGAATAGAAACAGAAAAGAAGAAAAGTAAAGACTGGATGAAACGTCCATGGTTTGACTCCTGGTCAGACTACCGTTGTTGCATGTCAGAGCCCTCTCTATCTTTCTGTTTGTTAGTGTCTTTCTCTACAGTGACCATCAAATAAAGGCAAAATGCAATAAGAAAGAAAAAAGGAATTTTAATTTTAATGAATAAAATAAAACAGAAGAACTGTCTAGTTGGCAGCAGAAACATCGTGGAAGTTGTTTTAAATACATTGGTTATTTTTGTTAAAATGATTAAAATAAAATAGGATAGCTTGTGTTTACTGTTAATGCAATTGGTTAACAATAATTTAACACACTCTTTACTGTTGTAATTTAATGGAGATACATGGACATCAGAGGAAATGACTGGCTTTTTTTGTTTATATAACTGGTGTGTTGTAGGTGGAGGTAAAGTGGACTTTGAGGACTTTGTGGAGCTGATGGGACCCAAGTTGCTGGCAGAGACAGCAGACATGATCGGAGTCAAAGAACTACGAGATGCATTCAAAGAGGTCAGCATATACATGTGTTACTTAGAGCTGTTCATTTATCCCTGCAGACATTTTAACTCATCAAACACAGGTGTAACTAATAACGTCACTAATTGCTGCATTGCAATAGTTGCTAGCTGTCGTTAGTGTGATTAGTTCGCACCTGTGCCTTTCCTGCTATGACAAGCCAAAATATCTGCTGTATAAATCTGATTTACTGTGCAACAATAAATAAACTCGAGTTTAAAAAGACAGCGGGGCGGGGTGCTCAGTGGGTAAATCTTGGGATATATGTAAACAAATGCCGATGCTCCTGAAGAAAAAGGGTTGAAATCTTCAAACGTGCAAAAGAGCAAACTTCAGGCCCTCGCATGTAGAGGAGCAAGAGCGTGTGAAGTTTTGATTAAAAGCCTTTATTTTTATTACAGACTATCCTCACCCAGAAAACGACCGTATAGGGTGATTGTGCAAGCAGCTCGTAATGACCTGTATTTACGTTTGTTGTTCGGCGGTGACCTCTCGTGTCTATAATAATTATCGTGAGAGCAAACCTTTTTTTTTTTTGGAGTCATTGGAAATTGACCTATTCTGTCGTTTTGGTATGAGGATGTGTTGTTTCCTTTATTTAAATTCTTATTTTTTTCCTGCTATGATGAGTCAAAATGACTGCTGTTAAAAATAAGTCTATTGGGACAACAGGTGGGAGCTAATAAGTGCCCTTCAGACATTTGCACACATTTTGTGCATTTTTAAAGAAACTGGAGTTCTCTGATGCTGGCAAATACAAATCTAACAAGATTCATGTTTAGCAAGCGTTATTCAGAGAGAAAACAAAATGGAAAGCATAAGATGTTCAGACGTTTGACAACGAAGAAAAGTTTACCTTTCAATTTAAATTGGTACAACAGAAATAAATGGAAAAAAATTTTTTATTTCAATTAATCAAAACCTTTCCTCCTTTTGTTTGTACTGTCGCTTCCTCGTGTTGTCGCTGGTTGATCAACCACTTACGTGAATTTCTTTCAGCTTCCAAAGTGGGTCAAGAGGGCACAATGTGAAAGTTTCGAAAATGTCTCACTTTGGTGCCAACCAGTGGTGGTCTGACACAGTCAGAGATTGTAATGCAGGCTGCATTAAATGCAAACTACTGTATTTCTTAACAATGTCCCTGTGTATTCAGTTTGATAGACATGTGACCCTTAGCTTCTGTCTCTCTCGTTTCCAGTTTGACTCTAATGGTGACGGCCAGATCAGTTTAACTGAGCTACGTGAAGCCATGAAGAAGCTGATGGGAGAACAAGTGACCAACAGAGAGATTAACGAGATCCTCCGAGATGTCGACCTCAACGGAGATGGTCTGGTGGACTTTGAGGGTGAGAGAAATTCTATTTGACTTTATGGGATCTTTTGGGCAACTACATTCATCCTCATCTTCCTCCCTCTCACTCCTTTCTCTTGTCTTTTTCTTTTTAAAGAGTTTGTTCGAATGATGTCCCGCTGAGCCGCCCACATGTCGGATGGACAGACAGACATTATGCAACTGCTGGATTAGAGAACACACTACATCATAGTGGACATCCTTCATCTGCTCTTATGAGCACACATCTAAAATTGTATTTTTATATTGAATACTGAAAAAAGAAAAAATAGACATATATTTGAATAGACATATAGTATCCAGCCTACAACTAACATGACTATCCACATCTGAACTCCAGGTGCAACACAAAGTTAAAGCACTTTAACATATCAAACGCTTCATAGACAACATTTATGACTTTGTGTTTTTTAGATGTATTTTTTTGTATATCAATGTTTGAGCTTTGACTGTAACATCTGGTTTGTTAAACTGTGAAAAAAATATTTTGTTAATTAAAGAAATGTACAAAAATATTGATGGTCAACTTATTCCAACCAGGTAAACTCGTGCAGGATGTGACATACAATCCCATCATTAAATAACCAGTCCTTAAATATGGATTTTATAACATGAACTGCATACAGTACATTGATGGTGAAATGATTTGTTGAATCGTGACTTGGCAAGAGAGAGGCTTCAAGGCTTAAAAGGGGATTCAAGAAGAACATGCACTGTTTGTGGCGAGGTAAACATAGTGTGTAGGAAAATATTAAGAGGACCAACTAATCCAAACAAGTCAGATGGCATGCATAAACATCACATTTTCCTAATAAATATATAAACAAAAACTTTCATCATTTAAGTCAAATGTAAACTTGAAAGTTTTGACAATTTTTTGTTGTTGAAATGTTTATGTTACCTTTAATGCCTTTTATTTGCTGCAAACAATAACTAATATGTAGCATGAGTATAAGGAGCTGCTTATCAAAATTAAATTTTGGTTAAAAGAGGTCTCCAATGATTTAGCGCTTATAACACCGTCTGACTCACGATGGACGATTAAAAAAAAAAGGATTAAAGTCGATACAGCAGAACCAGAGATATTACACAGCCATCCATACATTCATCTTCCTTGTCCAAATCTGGTGCACACATACCCACAATGCAAATAGACTACCAACAGTTCGGTCAGAAAATTGGGTGTGTTATGCCCTACGGCAGGGATCTTCAACAGGGGGTCCGTGACCCCTAGGGGGTCCTCAGAGTCAATGCAGGGGAGCCTCCAAATTATTGTTGTTTTTTAAGTTTTTTTCAAAAATTACAAAGTCCTAAAATTAATCCAACATATTATCAAATATGAATCCCCACTGAAGATAGGGTGGTGATGGCGCAGTGGATATGACACATGCCTTTGGTGTGGGAGATCTGGGTTCAATTCCCACTGTGATGCATCAACCAATGTGTCCCTGAGCAAGACACTTAACCCAGAGGTGTGCGACCTCTGACATATATAACAATTGTGAGTCGCTTTGGATAAAAGCGTCAGCTAAATGACATGTAATGTATGTAATGTAATTATAGGTTTACCTCTCCTATGGGTAAGGATGTCACTGAGGCCATCCCCAGATACAGTATAAGGATTGACAGTGCTACATGTATGTTTAACATTAAAACATGATATATAAAATCATGTTAAAAATGAACAGGCTATTTTAATATCTTAGTATTCTATGCAAAAGTATATGTATAAAGGTTTTAGGTGGCCCCACAGGTTATTGTAGGCCCAGTTTAATATGCAACTTCATTTTCTACAATATATGTAATAGGGAGTCCCTGCTCCGTCTTTCTTTCAGTTAAGGGGTCCTTGGCTTGAAAAACGTTGAAGACCCCTGCCCTATGGTTATGCTGGTGTCGTGCTAAGCTAGTTAAGGTAGCATCATCACAGGGTTGGTTGGCACAATGTTGAAATACTATAATTACAAAAAATTAAGCAACCAATAGAAAACGTTTGGTTGAACATTTAATCCAAAGAAGAACCAGAAAACATTAACATTTAATAGAATATCTGCCCCTTTTTAAAACCAAACAACATTTAAGCAATGTATCAGTAGGAATGTCTAATTACTTTTGCCACTGACCATTCAAGATAATAATAATAATTAATAATTAATTAACCTCTTAAAATACCCAGCCTAAATATACAGTAACAGTTACAAGTTAATGAACAAGAAAACTATCGTTGGCACAACCAACCCCACTCACATTTGACCCAACGTTGTGATGGCATTAGCCAGCTGCCATCACTCTTCCCAGACTTTCAAATATTATATCAAAATGTAGCTGATTCCAATGTCTATTAACTAGAACACGTTTTCCTTTTAAATGTTAATGTTACCCTCACCAAAAAAGTTAGTGACTTTCAGATGTTTTCAACATGAGTAACATTAGATAAGTGCAAGTCAAGAAAGCAAACATTTTGATGTTACATTTTTGTTTGTGGTCTAAAGGACCAGAAAATAGTTGTGTGCCAACCAACCCCAGTCTTCCCTACACACACACACACACACACACACACACACACACACACACACACAAAACGCTACGTTGATAAACACCAGAAAGGTGTGTTGTTGTACTCACCTGTCTGAACTTCTTGTGCACCACAAAGTCTCCTCCTTAGTTTGCTCTAGGTTCAACTTCTCTGCTCGTTTATTCTCAGTGATACTATAACCCGTCCACTGAGCCTCTCTGGTCCCACTACGCTCCTCAAAGTGTTCAAACATTTTAAGATGAAGGAGGCTCTGCAGGGATTAACAGGCACACACACAGCAGAAAGTCCTCACACACCCTCACTGCTGGAGGATCCACCATGAGCATTTTAGCATTTAGCATGTTAGCTGCACCCAGCATGCACCTGTTCATCAACATCATGGGTGTGTTTAATTTGGGTCTCTTAGCTGCTTGCTGGGTGAAGCATTAAATTAGTGATTAAGTAAGGTAGATTCTTTTTACCTACTGTATGCCAAGGAATAGGCCTAATGCTAACCTTAACCCATGAAGGAATTATTTACCATACTGCATCTTCTCCCCCAGGTCAGCTGCTTTTGGCCCTAGCGACTTAGGACAGTAGGAGTGTATCTTTTTTAACTGAAAATACCAGTAGATATGAGGCTGAACATCAGCAGAAATGTGGGTGTGTCCTGTTGTTATAACAAAGCCTGTGTTACACAATGCAGCAGGCTCCTCACCAATATGGAAACTGGCCTGTTGGACAACTTTCTCTTTTTTCTATACACTGCACTTTTTTTTTTTACAAAGCATTGTGTGACTTTTGTGTGTGTGTGTTTTTTGTAGCTGACTAGGCAAAGCTTTCCAATCCCCATTCAGCATGACACAATAGCGTTTACTCGCTTTAAATTTTCCCAAAAATACATTTAACAAAAGTTTGACGACAAGCATGACACAATATTTGGTGTCCAGCTAGCAACCAAAATACAGATCTTCAGAAAAGCAGTGATTGATTAATGAAAAATCAGAAAGGATTCATCTCACATTTGTATTCATCTTATTATTTTATTTATGTTTGGTTCATTAACATTTTGATTTAGGGGATTTTTCAGTAGTAAGTAACAACAACAACATCTTTGAAATCAAGATTTTCCTTTTTATTGAAAACTTGGCCAGGATTCTGTACAGCAGAGAGGGTGTGCAATGCACAGGGGCAAGAAGTCGGGGGGCAGGGGGCTCTAGGGACTCAGTTTCCCATGGTGCATCATACCCTGAGCCGAGAATCAAGTGTGTAAAACAGCAAGAGGTGTCGTGTTCCCTCTTTGGTGTCTCAGAGGACTGTGGAGGGGAATGAAGTGAGGGATTAAAAAAGGGAGAAAAGGGGGGAAAGCAAAGCTCAGCCCATAGGGGAGAAAGAGAAAAGAAGAGACAGGGAGGAATGGAGGGTGGTCCAGCTGGACCTTCCACTGAGGTGTCCAATCAGGGACAGATCTAGATCCTCACTCTTCCCCTCACTGCGTTAGATCAAAGACCGTTTAAGGTACTGAGGTAAGGCCTCAGACATCTCTCCCCCTTTCCCTCTTCCTCCGCCCCTCTCCCTCACTTCCACTCTTTCTCTTTCTCTCCTTCCCTGAGCCTCACTTGCTGGCCATGGTGTAGCAGCCCTGTTGGTGCCACTGCATGTCGCGGATACGCCTCACGGACTGGAACTGAGGATGGCGGGCGCCATACTCGTTGAAGTGCCTGAAGTCGCCCTTCTCCAGCAGGTACTGGCTGCCACGGTATCCAGGGAACTGGTATCCCACCCAGCTGGAGGAAAAAAAGAGGAAACATGTCAGTATAGGATTGATTTTAAGTGGATCTCACTTCAGCCCTGTCTTCGAGCTCTATCAGTGACACTTGCAGCCACTGTGTACTCACGTTCCACAGCTGACAATGATGCTGCCCACTCTGTCGGTGAAGCCGTAGGAGAACAGGCTGGGAACGTCATCATCCATGATCTCCATCTTGCGGCCCTTGAACTCTCCCACCTCGTACAGGCAGATCTTGTGCTTCTCAGGGTCCTGGAAGAGTGAAAAACAGGGAGATACACTAGTTCAGGGAGAAGTTGAAAGCAAAAGAGAAAAGGGAGACTTGAGAGTATCAAACCAAGCGTGTTTTTGTTTTGTTTTCTCTTTCTTTTTACCATTCTGACGGGCCTGAAGGACAGCAGGTAGTCGTTCTTCTGGCAGTTGCTCCAGGAGTCCCAGCGAGGATACTCTCCCTTCTCCAGGATGTACATCTCACCGCAGAAGTTCATCTGCTCGTAGCCCACAAAGCTGTAACGGAGACAATATTATGAAGTATCTATGCAAAGACAAGTGTTTTAAATATATATATGTATAAATATATGTATTTTTAAACTTACGGTCCACACTCAACACGCAGGGAACGCACACGGTCCATGCCCATCTCACACACATTCATGCACTCGTTGCTGATCTCGATCATGCGACCCTGGAAGTTCTCCTGGTCGAACACGTACATCTAGAGGGGGCAGATGCACACAGATGAGTCAGTACAACAACAGCAAGGGTCTGCGATATGATAAACTGAATTTACAGTATCTCAGTGTGAGAGCCACCCACCTTGTAGGCCATCATTCCCATCTCAGACTTCTTGCTCTGAGCAGCCTTTCCGTCGGTCTGGGAAGAAGTCTTGGACTTATCTCCACTGGACATGATTGCTGGGTGGAAAGAGAGGGAAAAAACACTGAGAGAGGATACATTTATGCGACAAATTTAACCTGTTTTCACTGGTGTATGAGTATTGAGATCTTAAAAGGTATACAGAATAATCTGTATATTTTGGTCTAATCTATGCCTCCTCCTCTGGATTTGTATCTCCACAGGTTCACAGTATGTGCGTGTACCTTACCTGTCTGTGTGTGCGATGCCTACGACGAGCCTCACTCAAAGTGTGTGCGGCTCGAAGTGCGCCCGTCCCTTTTATACTCTGGCGCCCATGGGAGAGGGATTATGGAGAGAGAAACAAACCTGCTGAGGTCAGAGACGCGAGACAAAAGAAACCCCACATCATCAGAGAGGGACGGACAGAGGGGATGGGCGGACGCAGAGGAGGAGAACAGACTGAGGACCAGTTACTAACAGAACTAATGAAATACAAGCTGATGTTCCTGGCATCAACTTTTAGAGGGCAAATAATGTACCCTAAATCATAGTAATTTAGTTTCATGTTTCATATTCTTCATTCTCCTGTCAACACACCAATCCACTTCAAATTATCAAAATTACTTCAGTGGGGATTCAAATTATAAACCAGTATACTTGGACAGGCTTGATTGCATTCGTGGCTACATTAGTGTGTGGCTTTGAAACTGCATGCACATAAACGGACGTTAGTTAAATGTAATTTAATAGAAATGTTCCAGGCTACATGATAATGTCAGTGAGTAAAATGCATGTGTGATACATACATCTGAATGAAATTCTTCACTTGAAGGTCTGAGGTTCCCAAACCTTTCATCTGGAAGACAGACGCCCACATTTGGACATAAAACCACAGACCCACGTTTGATAGGATAGGATTTCTTCAACCAAACATAATCTGAGGTGATTTATTTTGGTATGTTTGATTTAATTTGTGGGATGTGAATGCAGGGAAACTTTCACCAGAACCTGTTGCATTCACTGCACAAACGTGCGATGGGAGTGATGGACTCCACTTTGGAAACCATTAGTCTAGCTAAACCACACATCTGTGTGTGTACACAGGTGTGTGTGTGTATATACCTGCATCCTTGAAGGACCGCACGCAAGATCGTTTGGTGACATGCCATTGTCACTAAAATGAAACTTATCGCTCTCTGGCCTTTCTATACATAAATACAGAGCCACCCGGTTATCTCCTTCTGTCCCCCCGCGGTGCCTCTCTGCTCCGCCGTTAATCCCCATATTCTCCTCCCCGACCCCGGCCCTTTGTGCCTGGGCACGCGCTGGACTGCTGACCGGGATCCGAACATACCGGAGCGCTTTTGTTTCGGAGCCCCAGCAGCACTATGGGATCTGCTGAGCTGGCCCCGCTGGAGCAGGACAACAGCATCCAGCAGCCACGCAGCCAATCAGGGAACGCGCCTCGCTGCTGGCGCTACCGCTGTTCCAAATGGGCGGTGTGCATGGGCCGAATCAGAACCGTGGACGCGCACCAGCAGGCGCGCTCCCCGACCGTCGGTATAAAACTGAAGCGCCAGGTTCTCTCAAAGCTCTACGCGAGGCAGGCCGTAGGCGCGTACCACTATCGAACTCTTCCAATAAAGTGCCAATCTAGGTAAGGATGCATCTCTGCTCTCAACACAGCTCAGGATCAGACAGACAGGTGCACTCCAGCTGCTTCACACAGACACCGAAAACCAAAAGCACTTTCTGAAACACCTGTACAACACATTTAACTGTTATCAGAATTGTATTTCATATTTCTGATATTTTTTTTAAAGTCTAAAAAATGAGTACATTTACTGTTTTTGGCCTCCAGATTTTTGAGTTCAGATGAGTTATAGCTGCCTATATCAGCCAAATGATTTCTGTGGTGTTCCTGTGTTTTTCAAGTGGAAATTGAACACCAACATGTTTTACACTAAGAAAAATATGCCAAACAGTGTTTCTAATAGACATTTCTTCTATGACACTGTTTCCCCCATATCTTCTTGCTTATTACTCTACCTTAAATCACTGTAATTTTCTCTGTTCTCATTCGAACCTCAGGAGTAAAGATGTACAGAACTACAAGGTCCCCAATGATGCAACCGCTGGTCAACTCAGGAATGGGCATGGCTCCTTTCTTCAAGGTAAACACTCTTGAGCGCAGCTTCTGCTCGTTACTGAGAGGTAAAGGAGGATGAACCGAACAACCTTATTGCCAACTAATACTTACCATCCCCTGCTCCTCGCCTTCAGGTGACTGTGTTCGAGCAGGAGCATTTCCAGGGCAAGTGCCTGGAGTTCACCTCTGAGTGCTGCAACATTCAGGATTGCGGACTGGACAACATCCGCTCCATCAGGGTGGAGAGCGGAGCGTAAGTCTCTCAAACTTTCACTCTGGTAAAAACAGGACAAAAATGAGACTCAGTATTCCGATTGTACAAAACGTTAATGAAATCCACTGATCGGATGAATCAAGGAAAACGATTAGCCCCTTTTGTTTCCCCTAATACATCCATCCCAAACAAGAGGAGTCATGTGGGAAGCTTTAAGCAATGAGACATTTGAGTTGCTACCTATGCAAAGGGAGCTGCGTGGTTTTGTACTGTAGCTCTTAAGCCTGGTACAAAAAGAGATGTGTTAATTCTCCAAAATCCATTTTGGTAACGTCATTTTTTTGGTCTTCAAAATATCAAAGACGCACACTGTTAGGTTACAGAAACAAACGTCTTCAGATGGACATACAGCAAAGGATGTTAACAGCTCTCTCTCTCTCTCTGAAAAGCTGGGTGGGTTTTGAGCACCATGACTTCCAGGGGCAGCAGTTCATCCTGGAGAGAGGAGAGTACCCCCACTGGGACGCTTACAGCGGTTCCCTCTCCTACCATGTGGAGCGCCTCATGTCTCTGCGCCCCATCTACTGCGCCGTGAGTACATCCTGTCTCTCAAGTCTTCAGGTGACAATCAACAGTTAACCTCAGGAGTCCAGAATCCAACCGTTTCTTTTATCTCCCGCAGTCCCACCAGAGCAGCCGCATGATCATCTTTGAGAGGGAGAACTTCATGGGCCGCAATGTGGAGATCTGTGACGACTACCCCTCTCTGCAGGCCATGGGCTGGATGATGCCTGAAGTTGGCTCCATGCACGTGCAGTGCGGCGCGTAAGTTACAGTGAATCGGATTGTGTGAACAGCGCTGATAAGATGCCCTTAATCAGGACACACTTTTCCAAATGCTCCTCCACTTTCCAGGTGGTTTACACTGAAGCATCCATTTCAAATCCATCTTAGTTTCTGTTCTATGTCCAACTATCACTTGACAAACAAACATGTACATTGTTTGTCACTAACGGTCCCTCTTTAGCTTGTATTACACGCAACAGACATTCCAACTGAAAGCTCCAAGTGTGTACTAAATTCCCACATTTGTCACAGCAGCTCTTAAAATAGTCCCACTAACCCTCGTTTCCTTCTCCCACAGCTTTGTGTGCTACCAGCACCCTGGCTACAGGGGCCAGCAGTACATCATGGAGTGTGAGAGACACAGTGGAGACTACCAGCACTGGAGGAACTGGGGCTCCCACTGCCAGACCCCCCAGATCCAGTCCATCAGGCGCATCCAGCACTGAGAGAACAACAGGCTGAGACTGAGACAGCAGCTCCCCCTCGACCCCACTCCCTTCACCCTAAACCCCCTTCCTCTTTCTTTCCTTCTCTCTTCAATCCTTTCCTTCCTCTTGACTTGAGCCGCAACAGCCGCCCCAACACCACTACTGATTTACAGCCGCAGCCAGAGTGTGATAAAAGACAATATCGCACTTTTAAAGCACAGGGAAACACACGCTCCACACAAACACATTGCTGACATAACGGACACTCACACAGTGTCTTTTTATTTGGTTTGGAGGTCCCTACACACTCACACACACCTGCGCTGTACTCCTCACCTGAGCTGGGCGACGACTAGAGCAATTCTTCAGTGCGCTGGATCCAAACAGAGGGGAGATGAAGCTACAGCATGGCGTCCCGGCCAGGTCTCCTCAGTGCAGCTCAGATGTGTTTTGTTGTTGTGTAGGAGGTTGATAACTAATAAACTAATTTTCACTTCATCTAATCTTGTTTTATTAGTCTATATAAAATATGCAGGGTTTAAAAGGTGCCTGTAAACGTAGTTTTTCTCTTCACAGAGAACAGGGGTTGTGGTTGCAATGAGTTTTCATTGTGAAAGTTTTCACAGTGGGGGAAAAAGTGACAGTCACTACTCAATATGTTGCAGGAGTAGTTTCAGAAGTTTATATTGATGTCTTGCTACTGAAACTAAGTCCAACAAGATTTACAGCCGCCTTTCAACTCAGGGGTTAAGTGGTACTTGCAGCCACATGATTATCGGCATTTAAAGGGTTACCTGCCAATCTAAGGTGCTAATTTAGGCAGACAGCATGATGTAAAGGAAGGGGAGAACTAATGGGAAGAGGACAGAATAGGAGGAACATCTTCAGTTATTCCTCTCAAAGACATACAGTTTGTTACTGACACGGTCTAGTATGGTGGCTGAGAGAGCTGAACCCAACAACATACAAACGGACAAAACACAACAACATGAAGAAAATAGCTTCACCACTCTGACAAAACAAAAAGGTTGCAAATAAATAAAATTGAGAAGCATGTTGAGACATTTGCCATTTTGACAATATGCAACATAAAGAAATGTGCTACACACAGACAACACAAACATGTCCAATCCAACGCAGCAGAAATGTCCAGGGGGACGCTCAAACTGAAACCAAATATGAGCTAACAATGCGCATTTTAGTTGTAACACTCTGACTGTGTGATTCCAGGATTATTGGACATTTTGACTTAAATACATGTTGTGTTGGTATTTTAAATTCTTTATACATTTTAAAATGAAATCTACACCCTGAAGATCAGCCTCATTTCCAGAGATGTGCATTTGGAGTCACAGAATAGAGCGGCTGCAGGGACTAGAGACAACGTTTTTATTCTAGAAATCAGAGTCCGAGACTCAAAAATGCCACAGGGAACATTATCAAACATAACCTGAGAGTAAAACTAGGAAGACACAAGTTTTCCTGGAACATTTAAAACAAACTGTGGCAAAACAGAGGCTGACATTATCAATCATATTTACAACTAATACAGTCATAGTCATATTCACAACTAATAAAACACTCTTAATTCCTTTGACGGTACATAAACCTGATTTTCTTTGCAGCGAACCTCTTTCTAAACTGCTTGGTTAGTCTTGTTTTCAACACTTGACAGTTAAAACAAACTTTGCTGAACATGTCTGCTTAACAATCACAAATTATTGAACATAGCAGTAACAACTCTGTAACTCTACGTAGTCAGTGGCTAAATATCTTTAAAGTGCAAAAAGAATGAACGATTCCAGTCACCTTTAGCAGTTTGACAATGGTTAAATCTGTATACTCAACTCAAGAGCTGAAACTGAATAGCTGCATATAAACTGTTACTGATTAAAGTGTGTTTATGCATCATGATGCACGTTCAAGATTTAAAAAAACAAACTTTCTCTTCGTTCAATCCAAACAAATAGCTAACATGTTGCTCACAACTCTTCTTTTCCTAAACATTGGTAGAATAGGAAAACAAAAATCCTTCACGTGATTGTCAGTGTGTATGATGAAACCACGTTTTGTCTTGATCTCTATCTCTCTCCCCGCCGTGCAACTCACTAAATGAAAGAAATTCAGGAATGTCTTCTGGGAAATGTTGGAAATAACACAAACTAAGGAAGACGGGTAGAAAAGAAAACTGCACGTCACAGAAGCTAACGTAAGAGCACCTCGGTCTGATATTTTCTGTTAACAAGCTCACCTTTACTCACAGTGGACAACACCGCCGATGAAGCGTAGTCTGTCTTTTCACCGACAACATCAACATCCTCATCTCCTTCCTCTTCTGAAGACTCTGTCCAGCTGATAATCACCGGATCAGGGGCGGGACTGGCACCGCCAATCACATCAATGTCCTCGTCGTCGTCCTCTTCCCAGCTGCCCGTCGACCCCAGACTCAGCTCTTTGGCTGAATGTGAGGAGGGTGAAACAGAAGGCTTCACTTTGACAAAAGGCGACAGAGTCGGTCCATCCACGTCGATGATCTCGTCATCGCTGCTCTGTATCTCTTCACCCATCAAACTTCCCCCAGTTTCCCTGAGTTGGATTTCTCTCCGCGCTGGTTCTTCCTCCCGTTGTTCTCTTTGTATGCGATGCCCTACACTGGAAACGTCCTGTGGCTCTCTGGTTGCTGGTTCAGAGACAAAGTCTGGAGATTCAGAGCTTGGTGTGCATGTTTCAGAGGTCAGCTGGGCCATTCGCTCAAAGCAAACCCTCTTGGCCACAGTGGCCACGTCACTGGTCTCCTTCTCGGACTCTGCTCCCCTCTTCTCTCCCCTGCTTGTAGGTGCCTCTGCCTCTTCCTGTGGCTGGACACTCAATTCTTCTTCATGTCTCTCTTGGTTTCTCTCTAGTTGTTCATCGACGCAACAGGGCTCCACAGGCTGTGGCTGAATAGGTGGTGCTGAACTCCCACCACTAGAAAAACTGAGAATTTGTCCATTTTTCTTTGGCCTGCCTCGCCTTGGTCTTGGTAGGCCTGCTGAGGGTGGCTCCTCAAGAAAGGGTAGGCTGTCCTTTAAAACACATAAACTTCATAATTAATAATTATACTTATACAAAAACAAGACCAATAGTTTACAGCAATGCTAACAGCTCCGCAAGGCTGTACTTATGCACAGTGGTGCTTTAAAGCTAAACGCTAACGTCATTATACTAACATGCTGATTTTTCAGCAGGTATAACGCTTAACATGTTGCCCATCTTAGTCTATCGAGTTAGCATGCTAACGTTTGTTAATTAGCACAAAACATAAAATGCAGTTGCTGGGAATGTCTTTAATTTTACAGGTATTTGGTCATAAACCAGAGTATTGGACGAAGTTTTGACTGATGATTGCGCTACACCAAAAGATAAAGGATCTCGACAGCTAAGCAGGCTTCTTGGCCTGGGAGCCGTCTCATCCTCAGATGTCTGTACAAAGTTTGTGCCAATCTATTTAGAGAAATATCTCATATTTCTCAGGATAAGTGAACACTTTGGCTTGCTGGATGAGGAAAAGTAAGGGTTAGTGTCAATGTCTGTACAAAATTTCTCATGGCAATCCATCCAATAGTTGTTGACATATTTCAGTCACTGCCATCTTGAGAACCTCGCTGCCAGTGTGGCTCAAAACATGGTGCCGCTTTCTTTAAAGAAAAGATGTTTGGAATACACATTTGCCTAAGGTCTTAGAAGGAAAGGTCAATGCTCACCATGATATGTGCTTCTCTAAACCTACTCCTGATTGGGTACATCTTTGTGCTCCATGAGAACGGCTGAACCATTTCACGTGGGTATTTCCGGGATGATGCACCGGTCTTTGTTTTTGCCAGTTTCTGAAAAATATATACGGACAGACAAACCATTTGATACATTTTCTTTCTCATTCTATGGCTGTCACAATCCAATTACCCTCTTCGATTAATATCAGTTATCCGACTTTGACTCGAATGACCGTGACAGCCGACATCACCAGAAGCATTATCTGAGAGTAGTTAGAAAAGTTTTTCACCTGGACTTCCGGACAGCTGGGTTGGTGCAGTTTAACTTGGGCTGGCAGCGGGACACTCCTCTCCAGTTTCACCACAGGCATCTGCTTTAGCTGCTTGTCTCCTCGGTCATGAATGCTTTTGGTCTTTGCGTCACTTGATGACACTGGTTTCCTCGCCCTTTTCCGTCGTTTGGCTGGCGCTCTGACTTTCCTCGGTGATGCTGTATGTTTCGGGGGAGCGGCACCGCAAGCAGAAGCCTTGCATGGCTGTGAACATCTCCGCAGTGTTTCAGTTTCATCACTCTGTTGCAGTTCAGTTATTTGAGAGTGTCTGGGTGGATGCAGCGTGTGTGTATTCTGTAGATGAGGGGTGTGAGGGGTCTTGGTTTTTCTGTATTTGCGATGGACCGTGTGAGGCTGGCTAGCCTCTGTGCAGTTTTGACCACACATCTCCACCTCGTCCCTGGCAGTACAGCTGTCAACGTGCTGCTCAAAGGACTGGAGGAAGTGGTCCAGCATCTTGTTCAGCTCTCCCTCTCCCTGCTGCTGCAAAACGGGCATCTCACTGACTGCAGAGCTGGAGCTGCCAGCTCCTCTTGCTACAGAAACAACATGTGTGGACCCGTGAAAACCTGTATTTGCCTCCAGGAGGCCAGTGGTACAGCCTTGTTGTTTGTTTTGGGCCAAAGTATTGCCACAGGAGCCATAGGCATAACGGCTGCTTCTGGTTGGAAGAGGAGGCTGAGAATGCGGAGCACCGTCGTCATTGTTTGGTAAAATGTCGAGGCCCATCATCACTTCCTCCAGCAGACGATCAAAGTGTTCGGGATGATCCTCATGAGTTGGAGGAGGGAGGGAGGTGCTGTGGAGGAGGCATGAAGAGGCTGCAGACTGCAGGCCAGGTGATGGAGAAGGCTGTAGGGCGGGGCTGAATGCAGATAAGATTTGAGCGCTGGAGCATGTGAAGCGAGGGGAAGAAAAGGAAACCGATGTTGTTGGTTTGGCCCTCGCCCTCCGACCTCTGCCAACAGGAAGACCATCCTGTAACCGGGGAGAAAAGTATGTTAATTACAATACAAAGTGCAGATGTACAAGGAAATAAAAATGTGTCAATAGTGAAAACTTCTGACTGAATCTGAGTCAATTCACAAATCACTGAGTAGAGTTGTGATCCTCTTTAAACTAAATGATTGGTCAGAACACTGCTGGTACATCTTAATTAACCAATCAGAGCTGGACCCAATATATTTTCTAACCAACAGGTCGGTTGCAGAAGCCACTTTGTAGATATTATATCATATTACAGCATATTAAAACCACTGCGTTATGTCTCACCTGGTTAAACTGCTGCGTTGTACTCCTCCCCCCACGCTGCGTGTTACCTCCTCCCTCACCGTACGGCGGCACATCTCCACTCTGGCTGAACTCCCACACTTTGCTGCGTCCTCTTTTCCCCTTGGCTGGCTTCAGAAGCTCTCTGGTCTTCAGGTACAACTTCCTGCCTGCAGCTCCTCCACCCTGACCCGTCATGGATGCCCTCAGCCCCCACCTCTGCAGGAACAATTTCTGCAGCCTGCTCACCCCCACCTCTTGCACATCCACTGTCTGAGTTAACCCTCCTCTTCCCCTCCCTCCTGTTCTTGCTCGTGGTCTCCTGGCTCTTCTCTCGCCCGTCCCGGCTCTCCTGGCACCTCCCACCCCTGCTCCCCGCCTACTCCTTGCTCGCCCCCTGCGGGAGCCCTCCTCCTTGTCCGGTTTCAGGAAGTAGCTGATGTATCCTGGGATGTTGCCTTGAAACTGCTCTAACTGCTCATCCTCCCAGTCTTCCGCTGCTGCAACATTTCTGGAAGCTCCCTTAGGGGCAGCCCACCAGCTCTGAGAGGCAGCACCACACGAGGTCGCTTGGCTGGTAAAAGGAAGGAGGGGTGGGGGGACAAAGGCATGCGGCGGCGCCACAACAGGAACTGATGTGTGTTCAGCTGCTGTGGATTCTTGCATAGAGTCTACGAAAGCAGATAGGGGTTGGTGTGTTTGGTTTTCATCTGGTGGGTAGACGAGGGATATGGGAATGTAGGGAATTTCAGGGGGAACAAGATGGGAGCCCGTCATTCCAAAACTCTGGAGAGCAGCCATATCAATGGTCTCAAAGGAGGCTGCTGGGTGAGAAGGGGGACCCGTGTTTACCTGCTGCTCCTCTGTCTGAGTCCATGTTTCTTTTTCACCATCTGACAGTGTCTCTTTCCACAGGAAGGTGCTCCCATCCCTCACGTCTCTCCTCCACCTGCTCCGTCTCCCTTCATTCTCTTCAGGCATCAGTGGCTCCGTCTGCACACCTACCTCCGTATGGCAGCCTTCTCCTTCCTCTTTTCTGCTCTTACGATCTCTTTTTGTGACCTCCACAAGCCCATGGATGCCCAGCTTGGCTGCAGCAGAAATAGCCTCTTGCTTTTCGTTCTCCCCCTCTCCTGCCATCTCCCCACAGTACAGCAGTCTGACCATGTGGAGCAGGGTGCAGGCGCCGAGAGCCCGAAACTCCAAGAGTCGACTCTGTCCTGCAGGGGGCGGGGGCGCGGAGGACAGAGCGGAGGAGATGTGGGGGCTGACAGCTGAGAGAACGCAACTGTGTGCTGGTACGGATATGCCTGGAGGAGAGGAAAGATGTCAGTAATGATAATAGCCCCCACAACTACATGAAACTAGAATAAAGGATAAAGGATGTTTGTTTAATGTGTGTGTAATTTAGTTGTTGTTATTAGAGTATTGATACCTTCTGTCTTGAGCAGAGTGTCACAGAACTGGCTGCACTGTTGCTGTTTCTGCAGCTCAGCGATGAGGAGGGCTTCAAACCCCGGTTTTTGGTAGCACCACATCTCCCCATTCACTTCAGAGGAGGAGCAGAGAGGAGGAGAGCGAGGGAGAATTAATAAAGATAATGACAGGTTGTATTTGGTGCAAATATATCTTTTTACACAACTGTGACTGCAAACATTAAAACACAGGTGTTTTGCACATGCAGCCCATAAAAGTACATGGTCAAAAATATTTTATTAACATTGGCATGAGCAACACAGTTTTTGCTTAGTGCTCTATCAGGCTCATGAAAGGGTACAACAAACCAAGGGCTTCAATAAGACATTTAATACGATTTCATACACTAATTTATTCTGGTACCCACGTGTGAGAAAAAGGCTCGACTTCGAACTGATAGCAATCAATACAAACATCATCAGTCCATATGTATACAATATTTATTTATTTTAGAATTCACTTAGCAGATTTCTGACTCTTGCTCTATATTGTATTGATCAGATTTATTATGTCTCAATCAATTCTTTGATAAGACAGGCTAATATGAGTAGGATCTTGTCTGTGTTTTGCAAATTTTCTTCTTTCGGTTAATGCTGAGTTTGTAGTGTTGGATGTATTAAACTTATATCATACATTGAAGTTGTGTACTTGTATTATTTGTATACAGATTACTTGAGTAAGTACTGTAGCTATATTTTGATAGGCATTGTTTTCTGGCTTTAATACGTATTTTGAAAGAGAACTGTGTAATTAGTAGTATTACATTTTGCCCATTTAATCCAACACTGAGTACTTCTTTACGGATATTAACAGCCTTAAATGTCGGTTTATTTCTGAACCCCATTGTTTGAGGAGCATTTTGTTCATTACAAATGATATTAAAACTTTATTTTCTTCGATGATAGTAACGTTAGATGTATAGCTAGTTCTCTGTAACGGATTAAATCAAGAACTGGTGCTTTAACGTTTAAATTCTAATCTGCACACCTGCAGGTTAGCATCACTGCTGACCGCTAGCAGCCAGCTAGCTGTGCACAACTCAACCAGATTGTAAACTAGTCATAACAGACCACCTGCTAGTTAACATGGCATGCACTTTACAATATGGATTCTAAATACACTTCTGAGGACAACCTGAGCAGTTTAAAGTAAAGTTACTTTCTCCAGGCTGGTTGAAACGGTGTGAACGCGGGCAGCTGACGGGCACCTTCACTCACCGTCTCGATGCTCCTTATAAATCCGTCAAATAAATAACATTAGTTTAAAAAAAAACTATATATATCACATATATCAATGTGAGATTGACAGACAGTATATCGTTTTGTTTTTCAGTAGTTTTTTCTGTCCGTTTTGGGGAGGTCATCCATCGTGGTCAGCGTGGTCATCAAACAGCAACGGTGTCGCTACGCCACCAGGGGCCGGGAGTGTCACCACACAGCCGACACACACAGGTACAGCAACGGACAGTCAAAGAGTACATACACAACATTAAACACAAGATAGTTCACTTCTGCTACTTCCCTTTTCGCTTAAAAAAGATTAGCCTCTAGATTTGTGGCGTTTAACAGTCTATGGTTCAGACCATAGGTGGAGAGTAGCTAAGTACATTTACTCAAGTACTGTACTTACAATTTTGAGGTACTTGTACTATACTTGAGTATTTCCATTTTATGCTACTTTATACTTCTACTGCACTGCAATTCAGAGGCAAATATTGTGCTTTTTACTCCACTACATTTATTTAAAAAATTTAGTTACTATGTTGCTTTGCATATTTAGATTATTTATAAAAAATTTGAATGAACTAATACATTTTGATATATTGTAAAATTAGCAGCAACATTAAAGTGATGTTCACATAAATTGGGCAATTGGGAGTAGGCTACTTTTGTTTTTAGTACTTTAATATATTTTGATACTAGTACTTGTGTAATGTAATTTTACCCAATTAATATTTTGAATGCATGACTTTTACTGCTGTAACAAGCAGAAGATTTATACACTGTAGTACTGCTACTTTTACTTAAGTAAAATATCTGAATACTTCTTCCACCACTACCTAGGTAAAACTACCATCATGAATGTGGTTTGATTTTTGTTAGCGAGGTGTCGATTCAACTTTCTGCTGTTGAATTGTATTGCATTGAACTTTGAGATGTTTCTTTAAAATATTACAAAATGCACCTCTTAAAGGTGCTCTAAGTGATGCATGTGACGCGTTTTTTAGGCTACAACATTTTTCGTCACATACAGCAAACATCTCCTCACTATCTGCTAGCTGCCTGTCCCCTGAACACACTGTAAAAAACGTGGTCTCTGAAGACAGCCCAGGCTCCACAAATGGCAACAAAAACAAACTGCACCAACCTGCCCCACGAACCATAACAAACAATGTTCCAGCCAATAACAGACAAGAAGGAGCTGGTTGAGCCATCACTGCAGCAGCGTTAGCATATAGGCTACTTACACAATGCATATTCATGACTCAACAAACTCCTTCTTGTCGGTTATTGGCTGGAACACTGTTTGTTATGGTTCGTTGTGCAGTTGTTTTTGTTGCCGTTTGTGGAGCCTGGGCTGTCTACAGAGACCGCGTTTTTTACAGTGTGTTCAGGGGACAGTTAGCTAGCGGATAGTGAGGAGATGTTTGCTGTATGTGACAAAAAATGTTGTAGCCTAAAAAAACTAAAAAAGCGCCACATCACTTTGAGCACCTTTAATATAGCAGAACCACAAACTAGAGCCTCTTTGCTGCTACAGCCTTACTTGGTCTTATGTGACTTATGGTGGCTATTAGCTAATGTTAGCAAAGTTTTAGTATGTATTTCTGTGTAGCTGGGACTACTTAGCTGGTTTGATGACTTCTCTATGTGTGCTACTGTTACACTACACTTTAATGTCACCATTAACCCACAGTGGTTATTTGTGGCCACAGTAGCTGCTGTTCAGCAAAAGTTGCTTTGATAAACTAGCTTTAATCAAAATGGGGGTTAGCATTCACTTAAATAGTTACTAAGAAAAATAAATGTTGCAATTTTTTCTGTAGAAGACAGCAATACATTTCGGAAAAATGTTAAAGTTTTAACAACTGGAAATCTGAAGGATGTTTTTAGTTTCTTTTGTGGCGTGTGGTGAAACCCTATACATGGCACATTACTGTGGCTGAAGACACGCCATACTGTGACACAAGAAAACATAAACCTGTGTTAGTTGTTACCATCCAACTCTGCCACAGTAAGATCTTCTTTGGGGTAAACAATTTTAATGACCGACCTTGGATATCCTGTCCCTGTGTAACATGATTAAACAAATTAACAAGGCGTTATTTTTATCCACCTGTTGTCTTGTTCACAGTCTGAATGTCTACTGCCTGCATCTCTGTTTGATCATTGGTGTAAACATATGATGATACATTGTTACAGGCATCTTAACGAGTTTTACGATATGTTACGTGCCTGTCGACTTGTTAGACATCACAAATGATTTCTTGTACATCAGACGAATTCTGTCTTTAGCTTATAGTAGTTTATAGGGGACACAATCCTCCACAGTCCTAGCTCTGTGCAAAACAACCTCTGAAGTTCAGCTGAAACTAATATGAGTCTTCAGCAGTCTGAATTACTCAAATCAAGTTGGTAACTTATAAAGTTACTGTCTTTTCAGTATCTGTTTCCTTCTCAAGCCATGGTGGAGAGATAGATTTTGAACTACCGTATAAAGACAGTAACTTTGGAAGATTCCCACTCCATTTGTCCAACACAGACTGCTGAAGCGTCATATTAGCTTCAGGAAAATAGTGTTTGCTCAAGCGTTAAAGGTGTCCTGCCACACGTCTTTCATTACTTTGTGGTAATGTCTGAAGTTCTACCATGGACTCTGTAACATTTTTTGTGGAAAAAATGCCTTGGTTTCAAGCCATTCTAGCGTGGTATAGAAAGCCTGCAGGAAGACTCAGCTCGAGTTGTGCCAGTTCTCATTAATATTCAACAAGCTAAGCTGCTTGACTCTGACTGGCTAACAGCTAGCCGATGAGAGCCTGGCTATCAGCATCCTTTACCCAGCGCAACTGGGCGAGCTCATGAATAGTAATGAGCTCAGGCAACACCACGTCACGCTGACCAGCTTTTGTAATTGGCCTGATTTCTCAACTTATTTATTTTCAGTGGCTAGAGCTGACAGAGGAGGTAGCAGTTCATTTTCACATTCACAACATAACACAAACACATACGGACCTAACATATTTCAAGAAATACAAGTAAAAACGTTTTTTTGTGGCAGGGCACCTTTAACATCTACTATCACAGACCGAAATACAGGCCAAACGTATAATGATGTAATTGGTGCTTTACTGTACATATCAGGCAGACACTTTCTAAATAAAACATTTAAAAAGTTACTACAGAGACAAACTATGTTAATAATGTGCAGCACTGTGGAATTGAAAAGGTTGTTATATAATCATGGCCCAATCACAAAGAGAGGACTGGAGCAAACCATTTGTTTTCCTTGATTTGAGAAGCACAGCTGCACATTGGTGGAAGATGTTTTCACCCAGTCTTACATGCCATTTTCCAACCCGTAACATAAGTAGTCCTGGGGTAAAAAGGACAAGTAGGTTAAAGCTGTGGTAGGCACTTTATTTTTTGTGTTGCAAAAAAAAAGCAAAAGTTGCATAATAATAATCTTTCAGCATATTGTACTTCAAGTGGTCTGAGAGAAAACTAGACTTCTGCACCTTGGCTCCGTTTTCAGGCTACAAAAAAGAACTCGGGAGACTTTGGTCGATCACAGGTCATTTCAGAGAGAGAAAGCGTTCCAACTGGCTGTTCTGGGCATGCATTGCCTGTGCGACAAATTGGGGAGAGGGAGAGCTGCAGGAAGAGGTTTCACTCTACTTCAAATTCTGCCGTTTTTGTTTTGCATTCTACCCATTGCAGCTTTAGCATATACAACATTCCACATACAGCCAATAATAAATTACTCATAAACATAATCAACGTATCAGTCTGTGTGCTTTAATTAGCACTAAGAGCTGGTGAAATCCCTAGTGAGCTCATATCCACGGAGAAAAGAAACATTTCCTCCAGTTTCTGTAATCAAACACTTCACGTTGTCTCGTTGTCTCTGTGCAGTTCAAAGAGGACTTGCTCGAAGGATGAGGAGGGGACCGGACTGAAAAATTTGGTAGGTGTCGGAGAGTCCTGTTGGCCCGGAGTGGGCCGGGGCCAGCGCTCGTTGAACTTGACAAAGAAGTACGGATCCTTGAAGGGCCCCCCGAAGATGATGGCCTGCATCAGGTAGACGAGGGCCACGACCATGAAGCTGATGAGGAAGAAAGGTATGAAGGGCCTGAGGTGGTCCCAGGCTACCCAGACCCCGTAGCTCAGGCAGCTCTGCTTCCCGGTGTGGGAGGTGTGACGGGAGGAATCCGGGAGCTGTGTGCGATTGGGGGTCTCGTCATCTGAGTTTGAAGAGGACGGACAAGGGACACCGATGGAACCCATGAGTTACAATTTAAGAATGAGCAGCTCTTAAACTGATCAGTAAGTACTCACTTTCCTCCACAAATCAGCTTCAGGGATCATGTGGAAGGAAGCATTAGGCCTCACATTATCTCCCTGTGGTGTGGTTTCCCAGAGACCAGGTGCTGTCCCGAAAGTGGACTCTGGCTCGCTGTGACGAATCCGGTGCTAAATTCCTTCCAACAATCATTCCTCTCTGAACAAGTGTTATATTCCTTTGGTCTTATCCTCCCGGCAGTTTTTCCCGCATCTTGTGTGCTGGAGTTAAATGTTGCTGCTTCTATTTGAGCTTGAGAGAGAAATTGAGAGGAAATGAAGAACAGCGGGGGAGCCCTAAATAGATATGACACCAAATGACAGGACACAGGGAGGGAGGGAGAATCTGCTGCGCTAGGTGGTCTCAAATTTAAGGAAGGGTGTGTGCATGTGTGTTACAAACATTTCACACATTCAGTGACTAACACAGACATAAGCACGCACTTGTCACTCATATGAGTGTAGCAGCTAGAGGACAAAACCATTAATGTTTCTCTGCAGGTTTTTACAGCTCTAATGATATAACGGTGCGGCAGGTGCAGCTATAGGATTTTTATTAACCTACAGATACTTTACACTTCACATCTTAGCAGGGCTGTAGCCAAGGCTTTAGATGCAGTATACTGGGGTCATGAGTCCAAGACCCCCCCAATGTACCCCCACCTCTCGGCTGTTTTATTATTTGGATCTTTCATATTTATATATATTTATCAGTCAAAAGTTTGGGGTCACTTAGAAATTTCCATTCCACTCCATTATAGACAGAATACCAGTTGAGATCAGTTGCATTGTTTTTTTTAATCAGGGCAGCAGTTTTCAGATTACATTATGTTCTTACATAATTGCAAAAGGGTTCTCGACTGTTGTAGAAAGAAGTGGCTGATCTTTAATGCAATATCTACATTGCCCATTATCGGCAACCATTCATCCATTGTTACAAAGGCACATTCTGTTTACTAATCTGATATCATTTTAAAAAGGCTAACTGCAAAACATTTGAGAACCCTTTTGGAATTATGTAAGCACATAATGTAATTTGAAAACTGCTGCCCTGGTTAAAAAAAAACAATGCAACTGTGCTCAGCTGGTATTCTGTCTATAATGGAGTGGAATGGAAATTTCTAAGTGACCCCAAACTTTTGACCGGTAGTGTATATCCGTAGATGAAGGTCTAAATGCTGTTTCAAACCTTTACCTACACTCCAAGGAATAACAAGGAGAAACTTGATAAGGAAACATTATACTTTATAAGGCTGAGTAGCAAACCTAAAAAAGTCCCACCCATGAGAGAGAGAGACATCATGGCTTTCAAACGAGCAAAGTGGCAGTTGGTCAAGGCCCCCCACCCACGATTTATTGACATTTCAGACTAAATCAATTACTCAGGAAAATCAACAGAATAATTGATAACATTTAGTCTTCCAGATCAGCCTATAAAATACCTTCCACGTACAAGTTTATAATTGCAGAATATAAACTCCCCCATGTTGCTAAAACACCCAGGATATAGCCATGACCCTCAGGATCCAAATGATTAGCTACGGCCCTGCATGTTACACACTAATCTATATCACACTAAAGTAGTTCTGCGTGTGAAAATGTTTTGTTCTTTATCAACATTTACATTTAATAATTTAACACTCAGTGAAATTGTGTGACTTCATATGCAACACAGGCCGACACATACTCATTATTAAAGACCAATACCAAACTTTCACACTCTGACATCATGCACTTACAGCCCTCGTGATCCAGCAGCTGCTTCTCCATCTGCGTGGGATGAATTTCACATGTGTTGCAAACTGGAAACGCCGAGACACTTTCACGTCCATGTACAACCCTCGTGTGTTCCTTCGACATGTCACGCACGCACACACACGGCAGCTATCCTTCTCAGCATGTGTAACCGGAGACCACAGCAAAGCTGAGAAAGTCAACACTTAACTGTGCTGAGGTGTACGCCGTGTTTGCAAATTAATAGTCACGCAGAAAATGAACCTGACCACAGTTTAAAAGTTTGGAAATTAATGAGTTTGTAACGAGTTTAAAAAAAAAAAAAAAATAGGTTGCGACACAAATTACTTAACAGATAACGAGCCTTTGCAATTAGAGACTCCAAAATGGAGGACATTGATGTTAGAGAGTGAATATCTGAAATAGTGTCAAGTTTGTGCGTTTGCCATTTGCCTTAACAAGAAGGAGAGGATGAAATTACCCAGCCAGCCGGACAGGCTGCCTCACTTTAATTAGACGCGTTTATCTACCTGATACAGCAGTCCTTCCTCACCTCACCACACAGCCACATCAATCACACGTTGCCAAATCTTGTCTAAGAAAAGATTTTTATTTATAAAAACAACAGTTTTAACAGTTACATACTTTACTGAAAAAAGCAACTTCTCAGAGCCAAGGCAGGTATGAATGGTACATCATAATTTTACATGGATAGGCAACATTACAAATATACTGTGGAGAGTTAAAAAAAAAACTAAAAAAAAACTAAACAGATGATTGGTCTCTTCTGCCTTAAAAACAACTCAGAAGTAAAACTGGGACTAAAAAGTTGAACAAATTGCATAATGCTCTCACCCACCGCTCCCATACATACAAACCCGAAATAAAATTTAAACAAACCTGACACAAAATGAAAGAAACAAAATGGATCATAAACCAAAATGTGCTTTTATCCACTTCCCAAATTAAATTATAAGTCAGTATCTCTCCCCAATTGGTCTGTTAAAAATCGAGTGTCCTCTGAGTGAGGAATTGTCCCATATTTGTGTGTTTTTTGTAAAACGGCACAACAAGAATGTCAGTATGAACGATTATATTCCAACAAAAAAAACAAAAAAAAACAGCAAGTAGTGATTTCAAAAAAGAAGATTTAAATAGGAGATAATTATTCCAAAAGACCCTCCTGAAGTGTTGGTTACTTTCTAAATAAAGAATAAACCATTAAGTAGGTTTTGTCTATAGTGTGAATGTTTTACAGTTGGGCCAGGAATGGTTTCTGAAGCAGGATGTCACAATGTTTCAGTGGTTTAGTAGTGTACGATGGTCCCAGCTTCACATTTCAGTGCCAATTTTGTGTTTGAAAAATTAAGGTGTCAAACACAAAAAGAGGCAAAACAAAACTGCTTTGTTAGAGGAGTAAACGCACACCAAAAAAACAGACAACATGAGCGGATGAAATATTCATCTTATGGGTCTGGTCCGTGCACACACGCACACAAAAACAATCACTCCAAGGTCCATATTCATTTTCCACACACACATACACACACACACGGTAACAGGCTTACTGTATGACAAATATACACACACCTGCCCTTTTCTTGTCTACACCTGTGCTCATCCCAACCAAGAGAAAATAACTCTAGACAGGAAAATAACTCCTATATAAACAACATTCTCAATCTAGAGGGCGGCAGTCAGTCTGTCAGCCCAAACCTCCCAACAATCCCAGTAAAGGGATGATTTAAATTAATGAGCCAAAACTAATGCAGTCATCCCATTTTCTTTTTATATACAGTATATACCCTACATAGAAGTCTACATAAAAATTCATCATCAGGATGCAGGTGTTGGCATGACAATTTACCAAAATGTTGACAATAGCGAAGAAAAATAAAAACAAGCAGGACAACACCGGAATTAAAAATGATTGTCAACAGGTGATTGCCTTTACAGGAGAATTATAATTTAAAAAAAAACTGAATTTATTTCTGTTGCTACAATTGAATGAATTCGTAAAAAGTAGGTGTGTATGTTCTGTAGGTGTGTGTGCGTTGCATGAAACGTTTCTGCCTGCAACACGGCCACTTTCTTTGGATGCCAACCCTCATCTTCTAATCCCATCTGTGTGGTGATAGAGATAGAAAGAGAGGAGGGGAGGGGGGAGGGGGGGTCGAGAGGGAGAGTCCGTCCATCTAGATCTTCTCTCCTCAGTAGCAGTGGTAGGGCAGGGACGGCCCAGTCTGGGTGATGCACACTATAAGTTTTTCTAGACGAACAGAGAAAAATACTTTGATTAAAACCAGACGCAAAATGTGAACACAGAAAATAAAATGCGGGTAATTTACACAACGTGGAGGCAACACAAAGACTGGTATAGATATGGCACACTGCACAGTAGTGCAGTCACAATAACCAGATGTTCAATCTAAAATTAAATATAGTTTGAATCCAGTATTGAATTTTACTGTAACCTTTGAATCAATAGCTCAGAAAGCTTATAAACACTGATGGGGTAAACATTATACATGTGTTACTTTATCACATTAGATTTCCCTCTAACACCCCTGTGTAAATCACACTGACGCGTTACTATGGAACCCGCGCAACTTCTAGGAAAGGCCCGCCCTTCAATAGCATTCACACACACTACTATTGGCCAGGCGTCCATGCTTACGCAAGATAACGTAACCCGATTTGTTCAGGTCCTATCCCCTAACCTTAACCACTCGAGGTCAATGCCTAACCCCAACCAATCGAGCTGCTTCGTAGGGGGGGGGGCCTTTCCTAGAAGTTACGTGGGTTCCATAATAACGCCACACTGACAGTTACTACTAAGACTACTATCACAGCCTTGCTTGATGAAAACTGTGCAACACATTGAATTTAAAACAGTTATCCTGTTGCACGTTGAATTAAAATGTGCATGAATATATGTCAACAAAAAAAAAATGTTGTGCATCCAGCATCAGCAACTGTACTGGAGGAAATGCTGCATGTGTCCACAGTAGAATTACAGGTCAGCCAGACAAAATGTGTATGAGATAACTTCAATACAGAACAATGAGATGTGACTTTGTTACAATTTTAGAAAAGTAACAAGTAATCAATAATGGATTATTATTTCAGAGTAACTTCTCCAAATTCATTCTTCCAACAAGTTTATTTTTTTTATTAATACTAAAAGTGATATGAAGTTACTCAATAGCAGGCAATAAAAAAAATAAATTAAAAAAAATCTAATTCATTAAATCGGTTTTTATTCTGGCTCATATGTTGTTGTAATACCCTGCAGAGCCACCGGAGTGCACTGAAACAATTCTAGACCAATGGAAACAGGTGACAAAAGATAGAGCAGCAGCTGAGTACCTGATTGTTTTTTTTCTCCACTATGGCCACGCCAAGACCCGCCCTTCAATAGCTACTATTGGCCAGGCATCCATGCTTACGCAAGGCAACGTAACCTGATTTGTACAGGTCCTATCCCCTGACCAATTGGCTATCCTAACCTTAACCACTCAAGGTAAAATGCCTAACCCCAACCAATCGAGCTGCTTCGTAGGGCGGGTCTTGGCGTGGCCATAGTGGCATTCGTAATTTTGCATCCTGGACACATGCAAAATTCAGTGGAGTCAAATATTTCACTATGTGGCGGCAATACACACTACCACTCTGGCAGTTGCCACTATGAAAAGATACACACATTATTTTGAGAGGACAAATATCACACCGAGTGTCATGTTAAAAACCCTTTAGCAAAAGTTACAACGCTGTTTTAAGTAATAGTTTCTCTGTGACATTACTTCTATTCGTTGACATTGTGTTTAGTAATTATCATATTTTTATACTAAAATTAGCATTGGTATCAAAGTCAAAGTTCTGGTATTGTGACGACACTACTGCACAAACAACAGTTTTCATTCTGAGGATTTAAATCTTAACGATCAGCCTTGGGGTTATCTTTACACTGGCAGACTGCATGGACCACTATGCACAAGGTGCACCTTGCAGCATACTATACCATCAGGTACACATGTCGCATCGGGCCTCATATAGTTAAAGATCAGCACGGCGTTTCAGTACAGCATCATAGACGTAGACCAGGTTTTACTGAGGGTCGAAAGTTATAGGAGACAAAGGAACAGAGCTCATAGAGTCCATGCAGGACGAGAGGTGAGTTGGACATACCATGCGGTTACATGCAGAGGGGGGTAGAGGGGATGGGGAGGGCTAACCATCGTAGGAGTCCAACAGGGGCAAGGAGCCCTTTCTGCCCCCATACACCCCTCGCTGAGAGACAACCAGAGAAAGAGAGAGAGAGAAGAGGGAGAGGACGTGAGTGTGAGAAAAGTGTCAATAACTGTGAAGTTTTAAAGGCTGCCAAAGGAAAAGGTTAAAGTATGCATAGTGGTGCAGGCAGTTAGGGGTTAGTGTAGTTAAGTGAGCAATCCAACATGACAGACATGTGAATGTGCACGAGAAAGATTTAAAATACCGGTAAAGTGTCTGTGGTTTCATCCAGAGTGTGTCTCCTCTCCCTCTGGTCCAGTGTTGAGTAGGCATCTGAGGAAATAAGACGACAAGGAGAAATAAATCCTACATCTCATCATGATCTTGATGAATTTGTCTTGATAAAAAGCAGCGATGATAAATGTACTAACCAGGGCCGAGGTCATTTAGTGGAATCATGTCCCTCTTTTCCCCTGAGATGAAGTAAAACAGAGTCACAAGTTAAAACTAAACTTTCCAAATGTTGGGTTTAAGGCTGCCAAAATGTTTTCAGCCATAAATTATGTAATGCACACTGACCTCTGTCTAGCAGTGGCGTGGTGCTGTCTTCATAGGTGCCGTTGGCTCGTGTGCTCGGGCCGTTTGTGGTGCTGAGATTGACCATGAAGTCCGTCTTCTTCCAGCCGTCTTTCTCAAGAGGCTTGCGCAGCTCTTTGTGGGCCCAGACAAGCTGCAGCACCTGGCCGGCCCCCCGCACCTCACGCTCTGAGCGCTTGCTGTAGGACACACCGAGATATGTTCACATATTTACCAAAACTCAGACACTGTCCTCATCAACATCTAAGAGATATTTAACTTCAGGAATGTGTGACCAACAAATCAATTTATTTCAGTCAAGCTATTTTCTGAGTGACTAGTATCTACCCATTCAACAGGGGTTGGCCAGCTGGAAAAAATAGACCGTACCCATTTACACATTTCAGGGTTTTTTGCACCACCCAAAAAGAGGTTTTAGCGAGCGCCAACGGAAAAATCACCAGTGCCAAAACGTCTTTGACTTCCAGCAGTCAACTCCCCTCTCATCCACAGCTGCTATATTTTACTCATATGGCTGGCGCTGATAGCCAGCTAAGCTGCATTGTTTTATAATGGACCTGAACGCTCCACTATTAAGCTAGCACTAATGGGATCTCTTCAAATAAAAAAAAGACGTTTCCATCATAAATTGGTGCATAAAAGTCAGAATGCTGGAAATTAAGTGTTTGACCACATATTTCCTGAGGGAGGTGGCTCCATAAAATGGTATGGGAATATCTTTATTATAAACTACAAAAGTATTTGTTTTGCCATCATAAAAAGCATTGTTGTATATGCAGCACTCGGTTTATTTATAGCTATAAATGATATAAGCACCAGAAAACACACAGAGCACATTAATGACTTACTATTATTATATTCTTAGCTCACTTTACAGAACACACTTACCCGTCCTTGTTGATAAGCACCAGCCTCTCAATGCCCTGGGAGGCTCGGAGGGTCTTTGCTGCTTCCACACTGTTGCCTAGCACCTCCGTGAGCGTGCTCAATACAGAAACCACAGTCTCCTCGGATAGATTGCGCCCTGACTGATTCTGGCCTCCAGGCAGGTTGGCCACAAGGTGAGGCACTGCATGCAAACCTGCAGGAGGCACGCAGTGAGGTAAGAAAATGTATCTCTAGCGATCGAAATGCAAACATCCAAAATGTCCAACAACCTGTACACACTTGCCATGGTGCATTCATTATTGCATTTAAAATACATGCAAATATCCAGCACAATGCAAGTGGAAGTTATACTCTTTGAGAATAACGGAGTATTTCGTAGCTCTTCTGGAGACCCAATACAACATTCTTACCGAGCAGTTGGCAGTTACGGTTGTCGATGGAGAGGTTCCTCAAGGCTCCGGACATTGCCCGAACCACACGGTCATTGCCATGAGCCAGTAGCTCTGCCATCATGGGAAGACCCTTCTCCAGACGCACAGTGGCCCTGATATACCGACCATACTGAAGAGCAAGCAGATAGAGAGGGAGCAATTTATATCATTTACATTGACAGCAGTATTCCAGTAACTTCACGAAGACAGACAACATCACGGCCCTTATCACAACTGACTAATCCGATTAAAATGACTTCAACAGACCCAAAATGTTTATTCAGATTCAGTTTAAGAGACTTCACCTGAAAAACATATTTAATAATAATTTCCCCCCATTTTTTCAACAGCAGAGATTCAGTTTGTCAAGAAATGGTACGTACAGCCCATCGGCCGGCACACAGGTTCTGGATGGCACCGGCAGCAGCCTCAAGCACCGAGGGGTTCTTGCTCTCTCTGAGCAGCGATGTGTAAACACGAACCACCTCTGGTTGGAACAACAGCTCATAACCTGAGGTCGACAGAGGGAGGGAGAGGGAGGGAAGGGGGGGGGTTAGTTTCACAACAAGTTTGACAAACTTCAACATTTGTGCTGGACACACAAAGCCCTTACCAAAGAATTCTTCTACCAGCTACACCTGGTAGTTTGACAATTTTCAATGTGTGCGATTACATGATGTGTGATGACACACACTATTTTAAAGGTTTCGGAGAATCAAAGAAGAATCCCAGAAAAGAATCAAGCCATTTCCTAGACGGATACAAAACTTAATGCAGATATCTGGTGAAAAGGGTGCTTAGTCCAGAACTAGATCTTATCTCTTTTATCTTAGCTTGTGTTTAGCAGTAGCAAATAAAGCTTGACAGCAGAACAAAAAGAGCTAAATGGGACAGGAGACATTGTAATTTGGCATATAAGGGCTTGAGTATATACGGTGGAATGGATGCGTACACAGACAGCTGCGGACACATAGTAGGTCTGTTTATACTATGTGCTTGGAGGACGCGTTCCACACATGCGCAGTAGATCGCTAGTTCGCAAAGACCCTACTTGTATAACCTCTGATGACATTTACGTCACGCGGATACTCAGAATAATTTTGGCATAAGCATGCTTCCTTAAAGACTGATCAATGATTCATCTGATCAAAGGGAAAAGATACTACATGCCTACATACCTTTGGCAGGTGTTGTCCTCTTCGGAATGTCGACTTGATCTCCACTCCCATCATCTCCATCCTTCTTTCCTGCAACGAGAAATGAAAAAAAAGAAAAGAGAGAGAGAACATTAAAGATTGAGCTGAAGAAATAACAGATTATGTGAAGCTGGTCGAGATGAGCAGTCAGTGATCCTCATTCCTTAACTTTGGCACATTGTTATGTGAAATGCGACCATGCAACCAGTGGAACAAGCACTGTTCGTGCAATGTAATTTGCGTGACAGCAGGTGACCATGCTCATGAACTGGATGTGAATTCAAAATTATCAGGCATCCTTATTGCTCTAGCAAAAATATTCTGCATTAGTAAAATTATTGATGGCAGTGAGTGAGTGGTTGAGTGGTCAATAGTTTCAAAAGTTCACCAACACCAAGAGGAGAATCTTACCTTTTGAAAACCACTCATCTAAACACAGCAGAGAGAAAGGAGGAAGTGAAGGAGGGGTTGGAAGAAAGACGGGGGAGAAAGGTAAGAGGATGGAGGGAGGAGAGAGAAGGGGAAAAAGAGGGAAACAGTGGTAGAGTGTGAAAAACAGCGACACCAACAAGCTCAAAGCCACTAGCAGCTACCCATCTTTCAACAGCAAATCTCGCAGACATAGTGCAACTTAGCTGTCCGACACGGACCTTTGCCCTTTCGAGAGCCAAAGCAGCCTCCTTTGTTAGCGGTGGCCGGCCCCTGGTTGAGGGGTGTGGTCTCTGCGTAGCGCTCACTGCCGGGGACTTCACGGTGAACGTGATAGGACAGATTCCTCAGGAGGCAGACACAGTTCTCCACCAACTGCAGGAAGAGAAGATAAGGGAATGAGATGATCAAAGATGGAGACAGAGGAAGATAGGTGCTTTGGTTTCATAAGATAAAATATGTCATCTGGCTTAAGTGAACAGGTACCTTGTTATCCACATCTTTGCGGTTGATCTGTGATTGCACAACGTACATGAGCGAATCCACCAATCCTGTGCATTCTCTCAGCTTTCGCCTGGCCTCGCTGCGTTCTGAACTCACATTCCTGTTGGACAGAGGGAGATGTTGAAGCACAAAATTGCAGGTTGCCTTCTCAAAATAGTCACTCTTTCTCCTTCTTTGACTTTCTGCTTTCAATCGATTGATCCCCTTGTGTACCTAAGGCAGCCAGCAGTGTTGGTCAAGGCGGTCTCCCACTCCAGATGGCGTGGTTTGCAGCTCTCCTCTCCTCCATTGCTCCCACGCTCCCAGCCGGAGTGAGGAACAACCACCTCGTCAACTAGGGCGTGCAGGGCGTGGTCCACAATCTCCATCTTTACGGAGTCATGGGATGAGAGGTTCCACAAGGTGCCTGGGACGATATAATACATACTGTTACCATCACTACAATAAGACCCTTAAAACTATCAAATATAACCACTAAGACCTTTTGTCTCATCCATGTTGGATTAAATGATTTGTTTTCTTCTTTTTTGTTCTGTGAATATTTGGACGTGCGTGTTATGTGTAGGTTGTTAAGACCAAACTCATCGTGTGTGTGTTTGAATGCTAAAGTAATAAGTAAGAACAACAACTTATAACAAAGTACATATTTAAAAAAATAAAATAAAAATCAATACAAGCACCAGATGATGTTGATACCTGTGATAGTGTCAGTGAGGTCCTGGTCGTGGGTTTTTCTCAGTAACCTAACCAGAGCAGGCACTCCATCGCAGTTCTTGATGGCAATCTTGTTTTCTTGGTCTCGCCCATATGAAATGTTCTTCAGTGCTCCGCAGGCCGAGTGGTGCACATCCTTGCTGGGGTGGTCCAGCAGTGACACCAAGGATGGGATGCCTTTCAGGCGACGCACCTCCGACTTAACCTAGACACACGAGCGCAAAATGATCAAGCTCACGTCAAGGATTTGCCAAATGACAATACAAAACGATAAATAAGCATTTGTTAAATACAGTTATTCTGCATCTGAATGCGACTATTGTTTCACCTTATCGTTTTTGAATGTGAGATGCTGGAGGAATGCGGCTGCGTTGGTCTTGACAGGGTCCAGACGGTAGTTCAACATGGCGATGACCTCAGGCAGCTCTGGCTGTCTCCATGAACCAGGAGGAGCCTTCCTCAGCGTGCTGTCCAGTGAAGCCATGCTGCCCCTCTCCATCGGCACGGGAACGCCCCAGGTATAAGGATCAACTCCTCCCATGTCGCCGTCCAAAGTATCCTCACAGCTCCTGCGTGTCGCAGAAGGAGATAAATAGAGAAACATTTGTTGGTTGTGTCTCTAGAAACAGATTCACAGATGTTTCATAGTGCTCACATACATGGTCGCATTGAAAAAAAACAAAAAAAAACAAGTGTGATATGAAGGCACAGCAAAGCTGGTGTATTTTACCTGAGTCTTCGTCTGTCCATACCCCCGGGGCCGGGACCTAGGCGTGGCATGGTACCGTAGCCTCCAGGGTGCATGGGTGGAGGCCCCATGCCATAGTCATCATATCCTACACTGCGCTGGTCATCCTCCAGGCCGTAGTGGCCGTGGCCGTACCGCACCTCCAACGCTGAGC
The DNA here is from genome assembly GCF_010015445.1 of Perca fluviatilis. Lineage (NCBI taxonomy): Eukaryota > Metazoa > Chordata > Actinopteri > Perciformes > Percidae > Perca > Perca fluviatilis. Next base: position 21,206,065 of record NC_053121.1, read on the forward strand.
CCAAGGCCCTCATTCCGCGGCTCACCTGGGGCTGTGCTGCATACGGGTCAAGCTGCTGGCGGCTTGGTGCCCGGTAGCCAGAGTCCAGGGTCCTGTAGCCGTCAACTGGCCTGGGGTAATGAAGGGAACGAGAGAAGTGAGAGAGATGTTGAAGTGAGATCCTGTGCCGAGTGATCCCCTTTCCGACTGAAAGCGATTTAAGATTCATTTCTAATTTAAGTTGTATGAACATATCTGGCTTCACAGTCCTGATTCTGAACAGGATTAAAAGCAGGACTGACTGGTGTGACTGCGGGAATGTGTCTCTACAGTAACCAAATGTTAAAAGTGTTTTCTCTCAACCATCAAATCTGCCCTGGTCAATCTCAGACATAATTAATGATTAGAGCACACAGGTTATTCCATTAACTTTTTCCATAAAATATATAATATAAAAGGAAGGACATCAAAGTTAACACTTAGACATCAATTGTTAAAGACACTTTAACAATGTCTGTTAAATCTTTTGAGTAAATATTGTAGGGACTACTAAAAGGAACTGAAACATCAACAACTCTGTTTAGCAAATATACAGTGCTTAGTTTAGTGTTATTGTGTGTTGTGTATGAATAACAGTTGTAAATCCCGGTCTTGTTTTAACAACAGTGATCACTGATTAGGGATGTGGCAGCAAAGAATCTGGTTCAAATAGTTCAAACACAGATAGAGCATGTATTCATTACCTTGTAAAACAGAGTTAGCGCGTAAGAGACGTACAAATGGGACAGGGCAGTCGGACTCAATGGCCAATCCGATTGGTGGAGCGCTATCCCGGAAATGACGAGCGGGATGAGCCTGACTAACTCCTCTCAAAATCTGACGAAAATCTTTTAAAACTGACCTTTGTCGATCTGAAATGAAGACAGATTCAGCAACTGCATGGCCTATTTCTCGCTTAAAATGTTTTCAGAAACACTCGAACTATCTTCGAAAAACATGAGATTGTATTCCGAACGAGACGCCATTATGCTCCGTTGTAAAATCCGAGAGCAGCCAGACCCACGTGGCGCGTTTGTCCAATCAGCTGCCGGTTTTCATTTTTTGGGCAACAATACAGATTAGCGCCGCCTGCTGTTATGGAGACGTATTACGTCTCGCGCAGAACGTACACTCAAGTCGGCGTCGCTTCGGTGTGTTCCGAGGCACGTTTTTGACCAACTCGGGGAGACAGTCAGTCCGCGTGCCTTTTCTGCCGAAGGTCGGCCGTCGGGTCGGTGTGTCAGAGCCTTAATGAAAACCAAAAACTACAGTTACAGTTTGGCTTAAAGACAACATATTTCAGAACGTAAAATCAACAATCAAAAGAAAGGATTCACAGCACTCATCCATGCAGGGGCCTCGTACCTGTAGCGGTCATCCATGTGTGAGCCCCTGCTCAGGCTAGTGTACGCCTCTGATGGTGGGCCTCCCCGGTAGTCATCGTAACCGCCAACAGGGGCATAGTGGTAGTTTCTGGGAACTGTGGCCGTGGGGTAATCTGCTGGTCCAGCATGTCTGTAAGGACGGTCCAGTGTGGCGCTGTAGCCGCCCATACCAGACACCGACAAGCCCCCGTCGATGGACATCGAGTCAGAGGGCAGGACTGTGCGTGAGATTGGTTTCTTCATCTGAGGGAGAGCAAGATGGTACTAGATGTATCAAAATAGGTTTATAGCAAAGGATAATCAAGTGGTGTAAGATCCTTGGATGATTCCATAACACCAAGTTCAGTCTAGAGATGGTCCGATACCACTTTTTTGCTTCCCGATACCGATTCCGATACCTGAACTTGCGTATCGGCCGATACCGAGTACCGATCCGATACCAGCGTGTCATATATTTCATTATGTTTTAACATCTGTATACTACTATCTCTGTATGGATGTGATATGATTTCTTTCTTTGTCGTCGGTCTGGCTCAGGTTAAACTCTTTGTGAAACATGAACAAACGCAAACAAGGAATGCCCCAGAACTTTCTTTTATAGTTTTAATGAAAAAGAACATAAATAAACTACTTTAACGTAGATTTTCTTTAGGGCTTCATTACGTGGTATCGGATCGGTGCATAAACTCCAGTACTTCCCGATACCGATACCAGCGTTTTAGGCAGTATCGGAGCCGATACCGATACTGGTATCGGTATCGGAACATCTCTAGTTCAGTCACGATGACAACAAGAATACAATTTATCAACTTGATTATTACACAAGCCTTTGCAAGAAAACAAAAAGTCTGATGATATCACGGTGCATGGGTTGTAATCACTTACGCCATTGTCTGGCCGTCGGGTGGTTCCGTCGTCAGAAAAGACTGAGCGCACTTCCTGGGAGTCGTCCTCTGGTGTGTAGCTCTCATCCAGAGCGCCGTGTGCAGGGTCCACCATTCTGTACTGCAGTGTAGAGGGACACCACACATTTAAATTGGGTGCGTTTTTTTTTTTTAAGTCACTGGCTCTTACTCCGATGAATACAAGAAAAACAAAATGTACACAATAAACTAAACACACATACCTGTGTGCCGTTTATGTAGGAGTCAGTCAGTTTCAGCCGTTCTATGTCTGCATCCCCTAAACGCCCGTTCTGGGATAAAAGAGAAAGATACAACTGTGAAATAGATGTTGGAAAAACAATTTTGCTGGAACAACACACACAAGTGAGGTGAAAGGCACGTCTCCCAGTAGCCAGTGCGGTCTACTTTCTTACAACCTGCCAGATGATATTACTGCTGCTGAAGCACATTCACTGCCAAACTGTCCCTGCATGTTTATGGTCTGTGAATCACTGCCAGACATGAGGGAGGACATTTTGGAGTGAAGCCACTCATCCTCACACCCTACTTCCTCCTGCTGTAATCGGTTACATAACCAATTGACTGTCACACTGTATAACTTGGGACACTTTCTACCTAACCCTGAGTAACACACTCGGTTTCATGCAATACAAGCCACCTCAGTTATCAGTATTAGCGTCAAGCTGAATCACATGGGGAACAATGAAATATTTTCCAGCAACCGTTTTACCACCCGCAGTTACTCATAGTTTCAGACTATGTCAAGAGAAAACAATGTTATGAACCTTATCAACTACCAACTCCCACTTCATATTATGTCCACAAGGAGGCAGGGCTGTTTTTCAAAAGCAATGGGAAGTGCAAGTGTACATTTACAATAATAAGGGCACATTTCCTCTACAACTGGTCCTTACTTATTACCTCCTCATTTACTAACAACTCTATCATGGTCTTGGAGCAAGGCTCAGACTGTGAGGCTCGCAAAGCTTGAGTATCTTCATCAGCATTTATAATTTTAGAAATAAAACATGGGCAGTTAGCACAAGGCCAAAAACAGATTCTCGCTTTCTTAGCCTTCATCCTCCAGATGCCACACACTAATCAAATAAGTCCCTTCCAAGGATTCACAGAGACAAAACATAAGATCTAATCTAGGTCAGCGAGCCCTTAATGAAAGGAAAATATTTAGTAACAGATTTAAAACTATTCTACTCCGTGTACACAATGCCAAGTGCTGGGAAGTATGCTTACATGTCATCCTGTAAATATGGCACTGCCTGACCTTCTGTGTTGAGGATAATGGCTCTGCTTTAATTGTTATCCCAAGCCTACAGGCAACTAAGCACAGTGTATCACTCTCTCTGATTGTCAGGTCTTTTGGTAGAGACAACAACATGAAACAAGAAGGCAACAGTAAGACCTTGTCCAAGCAAACAACTGAGTTCTGAACAAAATGAACAGTGAGAGCCTTAAAACTAAACACAGAAAAAAGGAAAATCAATTGAGAAACTGTATAATCACCTTGCATATCAATGTACTTCATCACATTGACTTGAATACCATGAATAAATAAAACTACATATATTTGACAGACAGAAATCCTGCTCAGTTATTTGCAACATTGTCCACAATGGTCAAACACAAGATATTAAATTCACAGTTAACTGGGATTAGAGCTTAAATGATTGAATTATCAATTAGTCTATTGACAGTCTGCAACTATGTTGATAATCGGTTAAACTTACATTAGTCCAAGTAATATTTGAAGTAAAGGTGCCAAAACCTCACCGGTTCTGACTCAAATGTGAATCTAACAGATTTAATTACACCATTTCTTCAAGGAGCTTACATCATGGATGTTTAACACACAAAAAAGACAATTGCATGCATAAGAATTCTTAACAGAAGTAATGAGTAACAGAAGTAATACATTTAAGTGCTTGATAAAGGATTTAAATGCAAGTAAAAAGACAAAATCCTTCATGATGGATAGGAAACTTCACTGGATGGAGGACTTTGCGACACATGCAAGACAGATGACCGCACTGCATAACATGACATGCTGGAACATGGAAGACGGGGGGAAATAACTGAGATTCCACAGCAGGGGCAGACAAAAGGTGATTACGTGTGTGCCAGTGTGTATCCGGTAAGTGAGTGAAGACATGCAGAAAATGTGTGCTGATGACCATCTCAGGCACGTTGAAAGTAGTGGAACTACGGGCAGGAATGAACTGATATGTTTGCAGATGAGCGCTGAAAGAGAGACACTGGGTCAATGAAGATAGACGTTTAATGACGACCGACAAATATATACACACACACTGGCCAAGCGCTGATGGAGAGGAGGCAGGCGGAGGCAGAGAAAGCATGAATGATGGATGGATGGATGGATGGAGAGAGAAAACTTTGAGGATTGGACGGAGAAAATGATGATCCATGGATATGGATGTTTAGTGAAAGACGGGGGGTGGGGGAGGTAAACGCCAACGAGAGACTCTGGATGTTACCTGTGTGTGAGGGAGGGGGCGACCCAGGGCCGAGGGGCTGGTGGCAGGGAGGCCCACTCTCCTCCTCTCCTCCTCCAGCGCCCGGGTCAGCTGTTCAAACTGCACCTCCTGCTCCCTGACCGACTCCAGCAGAGCTGCTGCGCTCTCACACTGCTCCATACACACTACACGGCCCCAAGGGGAGACAGGGGGGGGGGGGCGTTACACACATCCATGCAGCCTCATACACACTAAAGCACAGGGAGTCGGTGTCTAACAAAAATATAATGCAGGATTTTCTGGGCTGATATTAAGAAGGAAGTGTTATTTCACCTGTATCTGATTTGTTTGGGAACTGAGGCTGCAATCCCTTTTTGGTAATCGGCACCGTTGGGATTGCACAACACATCCTTTGAACTCAATAATGAAGCAGTCGCAACTGTAAAGACATGTTTCTGGCTGAAACTCAGACATGAGTAAATCTACACCGGATTCTTTTGTACAACATATATTCCTTTGAAAGACTGTCAAGTTGTAATGACTCATCCATTCAAGTTGTCCCAGCACAGAGACTTTAATGCCTGTTCAGACTGCCTGCGTCGGCCGTCCGACAAACATGCGGGTATTTCCATTATTTTTGAATGGAGGTAGTGCGTTTAGTCTCCGGCGGGGGTTGCTGTAGGGGCACACTCAAAAGAAAAACACAGCGGGCGTGCAGCGAAAAGTTGAGACAGACTCAACTTCTGGAGAAACAACCACCACGTCACGCTGCGGTGGCAGCAACCATGTAACCGATCAGACTTGTCAGTGTGTTTTGAGATACGGTTTGAGGCGGAGTGAGAAACCTTTAGGAATACCTGACCATGCCAACACTAGGCTTGCCGTGATAGTCAGAGTTTCCGGTGGTCGGGCCTACACCAATTACATTACTTGCCCTCACCATCGTCTTGTTTTTATAAAAAAGAAACCCATTTAAACAGCCTCGCAGCCTGTGCCCAGCTCTGCATGGGAAGCTCAACCGGAGATCAAAGGAAGCGCTCTGCAGATATTGAGCGTTATTGACAAACATATTTTCTTGTCAAATGTCCGGTCTAATCAGTAACACCGGTGTTGTCATGACTGACGGGTGTGGCATCCCTAGTTAACACTGAAAAGACTTTTATCACAAGAGGTGCTGTGTTTAACGCATCACTGCAGGGTGGCGCTATGTGAAAAGAAAATACAGCAGAATAATAATCTACACAATTAGTGCCTTATAAGGCATAATTCACATGGCACACAATAGTACATTTAGGTCCGACAGTCGACAATAGAAGACAAACGCTGCAGGAGAAGGGTAGGGATGATGGAGGGAGGAGAGTCTCAAACCCTGGTTGTGCATTGATCATTAATATTGCAACCCACCGATCATAATACGAACATGGATATTTCAACATATTGGTCAATATTATCACCCCCTGCATGCAGATCAAGTTATTGCCACTTAAGGCATATATGGGTCCTCTGGGCTTTTTACCCACTCAGACACCACACCAGAAACTACTTTATTAAATACAAAAGGGCAGACAAAGAGAGATTTTTGGATAAATCCTTAGCAGTGTGTAGACTTTGCAAAGCAAAACAGCATTAATGTATTGCCAGAACGCTACAAGCTCAAAAAAGATCTATAGTATACAAAAACTGTAAAACAAAAAGAGAATGAGGCCTGTTTCACATTAAGAGAAGCACCCTTTATACTTTTTAGGAGGAAGCTTAACACCCCATTCAGTCCAAGGAGAGCTGAATACTTGCCTTTACGATTTAAGCACAAAAATACTCTCAAAGCACATTTTAGAAAGAGAAAAACAGAAATACACACCTTCACCTGTGGGCGTGGTTTGGTAGTAGAGGTGAGCTCTAGTTGCTCATGGATAGAAGGTCACCGAACCACCAAGCCCAGAAAACAGGGAGGAATGGACTGCAGGGAGAGAAAGACAGAGGTGGAGGGAGCAGAATAATAAAAAAAAAAAAAAAAAAAGAGGGAGAAATGTTATAGTGAAGAATGAAGGCACCTGTGTTTGAAAAACAGCAACATAGTGAGAATACCGTACAAGTGTGTCAACAGGGTTGCGTTTGAATTTGTGAGCAAAAAGACACAGCAAGAGACAGAGGCATACAGTAGCTCCAGCCTTCAGACACACCCTGTATTTATTCAACATTTGGCCCGAGTACGGCAGCAAGCTGTGGGAAGTTGACAAAGCTGCAGCTCTTTCTGGGCCAGAGAACATTGAACGTCAGCATAAAGAGAAAGAGGGTTTTAGAGATAGTAACATCCTTCAAGAACCATATGTTCTCTTATCAATTCATTTTCTCCTTCTTAACCTTGCCTTTGATTCCAGCCTTTCCTCTCTAATCTTCATCTTTCAGTCCGCTACTCAACATAACTGCCTTTTATCCCTCTCTACGTCTCTTTGTTATCTTGGCTGTGCTCTGAGAGAAAGACATTGTTATAGCAGAGACAAACAAGTGGAGACAGACACACAGACACACACAGACACACAGTGTACTTTTACAACAAGAAGAGCACATTTCCTCAACAGCTGGTCCTTACTTATTACCACCTCATTTACCAACAACTCGGTCATGGTCTTGGGGCAAGGCTCAGACTGTGAGGCTGGCAAAGCTTGAGTATCTTCATCAGCATTTATAATTTTAGAAATAAAACAAGGACAGTTAGCACAAGGCTAAAAACACAGATTCCTGCTTTCTTAGGCAACTTAACTGCCTTTTATAACCCTCTCTCTCTCTCTATGTCTCTTTGTTATCTTGGCTGTGCTCTGAGAGAAAGACATTGTTATAGCAGAGACAAACAAGTGGAGACTCAGATCCTCTTATCCACACACACACACACACACACACACACACACACACACACACACACACACACACACACACACACACACACACACACACACACACACACACACACACACACACACACACACACACACACACACACACACACACACACACACACACACACACACACACACACACACACACACACACACACACACACACACACACACACACACACACACACACACACACACACGACCGGTTGGACAAGGTAGAGGTGGGGTGACCAAATTTCAGTTTCTCATACCTCTCTCTGTCTCGCCAACATGCACTTTTCTGACAATCTGGAAAGCCAGTACATGGCGATTTGGGCAACAAACACTGACCTGCATTTACATTTCAGGCAGCAGGTGTTTGTGTGCAAGACAGGTAGAGTGTCTTGCACAAGCATAGGTGCAAATGGAGCGATGGTGACAAATGACTCACAGTTTAACCAGTTATAGATTGTGCAAACAAATAAGAAAAAACTAAACAGACACGGTGATATCACATAGACAGACTATTACGACACCCCTTAGCTGGTCAAGTGAAGCCTGGAGAGGTCTGCGTCTGTTCCTGTTAAATGAATGACTAACACACAAAAACACACACACACAAACACACACACACACACACACACACACACACACACACACACACACACACACACACACACACACACACACACACACACACACACACACACACACACACACACACACACACACACACACACACACACACACACACACACACACACACACACACACACACACACACACACACACACACACACACACAAAAACACACACACACACACACACAGGATGAGCTCAGTGTGGGAAAAAAGGGAGGAAAGTGGGTTGTCCTGATGAGAAAACAGGGAGTGGCTGAAGTTTATTTCACAACACAAAAGGAATTTGTCACAACCAAAACCAGGATTTGCATGCAGGATAAGGCTGACTGTCAGGAAGACATGATGTCACATAAACCCACTCACACTATCCTTTAGTTAGTGGCTGTGGCGCCCCAAAGCTATATCCTCCCACCTGAGCAAATCACACACCGCTGTCTTGTACCACACATGACTATATATGGTCATAGCCAGGACAGGGCTGATATTATCCACTACAGACATACACAGTGCATTTACATGCACAGCAGTAACCGGGGTTAATAAGTGAATAACCGGGTTATGCCAGTTGTCCCCGTATACATGAGCAGGGAAGAACGGGAAGAATAACGGGAGTGACTCTACCCCAGGTACAGTAGGTGGCGCTCTGCCAACGTACAACTGGTCAGAGAATGGCTTTTTCCTCTGGTTGACCTTTGTAAAAACTACAACAACTTGGAAAGCAGGAAGAACATGGACAGCTTTTCAGCGCTGTACATTTCGTTAATTCTCTATGCCTTACTTCTCGTTTTCAGTGTTATAACTGTACCGGCCTCGCAGGCCGCCAGCCCTCTAGCGAGCGAGCAAGCTAACAGGCCGACCAATAATGTTAATTTAGTAAAAATTGAACTAAATGTTTCATCCACACACTTTAGTCACCGCGTAGGAAAGCACAGTGCTCTTGCCAGATGAGTGACAACTTTGTTTGACTTCTTTTCTTTAACATTAACTAGTGTCGCATGAAGACATGTTGGGTGGAATTAGCAAACTAGCGTTAACGTTAGCCAGCGACCACAACGAGCTGCTTGGTCTCTCCACTTCTTTGCCGATGCGGGCAACAATGTTTTGTTGCACCATTGCAACAGGTTGCATCTCCACCCACAGCGCTGACGGATTATTTCCGGGTCAAAAACCACTGCAGCGGATTGGCAGGGGCAGTTATAACCCACTGAGCAAGAGCAAAAGCGTAACCTGATCTTACCCCGGTACGCACGAATACCCCGGTTACTAAAGGGGTTATCTAGGTCTGTTAACTGGGTTATGAGAACTACAATTTTAACCAGGGTTTACATTGCGTTTGAGAAACGAGGGTATTGCCTTAACCTGAAATATAATCGTTTTTTTTAAACTGCATGTAAACGCAATAAACAAGAGCTGCAAACAAATAAACAAAGGCGAAAGACGGGCAGTGAAAAACAAAAGAGGAGAGTGTAAACTGGAGCAAAAGAGTGGGGTAGAAAGATAAGGAAAGGAGTGCTGAATAAAAGATTATCTTGCATTCCTGGCATTGTCTCCTGCCAATTCAGCACAGCAGCCCACCCACTCAGCCGCTGTAGAATGACCTTTCAGGACACTGGCTAATAACACAGAGAAAGACTAACTATTTATTTCAATCTCTTCTCATCTGGCATCATCCATTATTTTATGCCACATCATGCAGGCTAAACACTGCCTTGCGCCTCATCTTATCTCAGAGCAAAATAACCATCATTAACTCGCTACAGGCTATCGTATATCACTAATAAGTGCAACTGTCATTCATGCCAGATGAATTATAAACTGTGATTGATATTTCTTGGCAAGTGTACTTGGGAATGTAATTCTAAGTCTGTCTGTGTGTGTTTTAACCACAGTCAGAGGAGGGAATTTGCAGCTGTCAGTCCGGGAGGTTGGTGGAACAATAAGTAGTTTGTGCAACCGAGAGCATGAACGCAAGTGTGAAAGAGTTGGATAGCAAGGACGATATTATTGGACACATTTGAGTGCGAGAGCATCTGTGTTTGTAGGTGTCTGGAGGGGGTCGAGTTAATGTCGCTTTTAACCCGCTCATGACTTCTGTTCTCCCCCGGTCTTCCCCCTTTCACAGCTGTTAGTTTTGGCCTTGAAAGTCAGCGGTGAGTTTCGTTGAACAATGAAAACAATCAGTGGTGTCCCATTGCCGCTCCCCTCCCCTTTCCCCTATAACCCACTTCCTGAGAAACAGGATGTTGTGGATTCTACATCAGAGATGAGTAAAGGGACAAAACGGATACTTAAGGTCACCAAAAAACCATTTTCCTCAACATAACTGCTTGCACAAAAATCCATGAAGGTCTATGATGTACACTTTAATAAACCACATACTGATGGTTGGAGGAAGTTTTTTTGCGGTGAAAATCCCCCATCAGGTCAATATGTTGATCACACGACCACAAGCCACTTCCCATTTTGCTAATCTTGTTCTCCATCTACCCTTTTCTGTTCTGCTTTCATGACCTTCCAGAAGCAATCTTTGTAAACCTGTGTGGCCGAATCATCACATTTTCATAGTTTTTATAATAAGTTATTATACTTTGGTTTGCTCCCATAGTCTAACTACTAAATCCTGATATTTTACATGTATTTATTATTAAATCATACAATTAATTTTTCTAAGCAAAAATAAGAAATATAATAAAAACAAAACAAGCAAGACATCACCTTGGGCTCTGGGAAATTGGGATTTTTCACTATTTTCTGACATTTAATCAAGAAAATAATCCTTAGCTGCAGTCTTAACAGCAAAGCACAATGCTGCGGTCAAAAGGTCAAAATCTAAAAGCACAGTGCTTTTAGGTCAAACACACCCCCACACACACACACACACACACACACACACACACACACACACACACACACACACACACAAAACACATATACACACACATACAGCCGCACAACACACACACACACACACACACACACACACACAATGACATACACACACACACACACACACACACACAATAAAACCTGGATGCATAGGCCTAACCCCACCGCGCATCCCTGATGAAGCTTCCATTATAGCGCCACAAAACCAACTGAAACAAACCATTCACTGTCAAAAAGCACCTATGTTCATGTAGCTCGAGGTAAGGGACACTGCAGTTCAGCTGAAAAGTCAGTGTGATGCCACCAGTGCTGGTTTAAACTGAGCCTGGCTTGTAATGGGATTGAAGCTTTAGCCCGCTAATCCACTTACCTCTCAACACATACACACATGATGTTAACATGCATGCACTAAGTAGACACACATACAGGTTAGGCCCTTTTTGGATTAACCTGCACACCGCAAGGGAGCAGACACAATTACAGCTGGTGTTGGGAGCATGCATCAACAATCAAATAGCTTGAGACAAGTAGACAGGAAAGGCTGATACATGGTTGTTCAATCACACATGGTGTTATTAGTGGTGGCACCTGAAGCACATCATAAATCTACAGTGATACCATTACCTACACACATACTGTATTAACCAGAACAGTCCTAAAGCTCACAGGGAAGGCACTTAACTACACTGCAATATTGTGCATGTGCCTGCATGAAACCAGTTTTAAAAAAGGGGGAAAAGGTAGTTTATTTGTTCACACTCAGGCTGACAGTTATCCCCACCCAGACATTTTCCTTCTACAACAAGTTCACACAGGACCCACCCAACAGGTTCACAAGCGGACAACCTTAAAATCCCAGCCTGAATGACAAGACTACAACTAGAGGACCACTACCCCTTAGACAAACTCAAATACAACAAAAAACAGGCTCAACGTTTAAATGTGTTGTCAAACAAGTTGCGGGGTGTACGATTACCATGACCTAGCTACAATGTTCTCTCCGGGGCTCCTTGCCAATGATAACCGCAGACGTGAGGAAATCTACTTATCTGCTTAAACTGATAAAACTGTCTGCGTCCGACATAGAGGCGGTCTACTTCAGTATTGTTAACACGTCTGACCGTTACATGGTCATACTTTTTTGTATTCCCTGTGAAAGTCCAACACCTCTCCTTCTGAAACCGCTAACAGTTAGCATTTCCCTGATCTGGATCCTGCAAAACCCCCACAAACTGATTTGCTAACGTAATAAAGCTAACAATCTAGGGCAAGCGCAACGAGCAGAGCTGCCAGTGTTGGGCACTATCAATAAGACGTGGGTATAAAATGACTCTCACGAACAAAGACTCGCGTATTTGAGCATGGTTTATCGATGCTTGTGCTAACGTTACTGCCCAAATAAATGACAATGTTGAAGATCAAATCAGCCCAGTTGGTCGGAATGCTCGCTCAGCAGCACCCGCATGACCTGGTTTGGCTGTCTTGCTACGTTAGCATCACAATAACCCACATAGCCGACAGAGAGACTAGTGCCAACAGCCAGGCTAGCGTTAGCATCGCAAACAGATTAGCAGCAAGTTAGCGTGCGTTTGGCTAAGAGGTATTTTAAGCTAATTTAGACGGTGTTCTCAGTTGGTATCAGGGGCTCTTTTGAATCAGTTATAACAGTAGGCAACGGAACCGTGGGTCACGTTATGAACTTTTAACGTTAGCATCGTTAGCTAACATTAGCCTAGGGGAGTCGTGTTGCGATCTGTCGATGATGTGACCACTCCTTGCCAACGCTGCAGTGCACCCACTATCTGTGGGGGGAAACCGCGGCCCCCACTGTATCAACCATCTGGTAACATTTATTAATTAACTCACCTTGCTCGTTGAAAACCTGTCCCGACCCCTTCCAGACTATTCCGTTTTTAGTGTGTTTTTTTCCCCTCCTTCCCTGGGTTCTTCTGGGTCAAGCTCGTTAAAGACGAAGCGACATCACAGTTTTCTATCAAAGAGAGGGCGGGATCAACAAGCGGCTTTACCGTAAAGACGGCGCACGTAGAATTCCCCTTCTCATACAGGTGTTTTTTTGTGTGTTTTTTTAAAGGTTTTAGTCATGTAGCCGGACTTAGAAAACAGATAGACACACACGGTGTGACATGAGGAACTCTATGCTTATAAAAGAGGAGTAGGGGGATTTACATTCTGCTCCTCCCATAATTTCCGTCCAACGCTCACTCTCCGTCTCCCAAACACACACACACACACACACACACACACTGATGTCATTTCATTGATTGCCCAAGAACAATGGCCTGAGAGGAAGCAGCATTTCTTACGGAAGTGCAATAGCATTCCACACCAACACGATAAAACTATTGGCACATGAAACCACTAGTGATCACATCCCGCATGTGCCCGATCAGTAAATAGACTGATGGTCTGCAATCACTTGATTTGTATGAATCATGCGTCACCACTGAACTATTTAGGTACTGCATGACTGCAACTTCTACAAAGCACCAAGTGTTAAACCATGTTTTCACTTGATTTTACAGTAATTATTGTACTTGCAGTCCTCCTATCTATTAGTGTTGTGAGTTATTAGTGTGATATATTTCTTACTTTATAGATCTTGGGTGAAACCAAAACCAAACATGTAGGATCCTGATATACAATAATTAAGTGTGAGCATGGTGGAAAGAGGAACAATGTAAGGAATCCCCCTTATGAGTGCCCCCACTGTGCTACAGTATGAGTAAACCTGAGTCACAATAATTACTGGGAATACAAACAATGCTGCACTCTAGAGGTGTAAAATGACAGAGATGTATCGTTGAAAACTTAAAAAAAAAAACTATATTTATTCATAATTGCATATCCACATTACGAATCCACACTAAACTGATTATTGCTGTGTCTGAAACTATATGGGGAGTACAAAAAGAGGAAAAGAGAGACAACAGTGGAGGTAGTTAATTTGCTTTTTAAATGTAACACACTCACACAAATGAAAAACAGTTAAAGGTGTATCTCCTTTTGTCAGGTATGCAGCTCAGTAAACAGTAGGCTAAGCCAAACATTTGTACTTCCTAATAAGTTAGGTTTATATTGATAAATCTAGGTCTGAAGCTTAGTCAGTGCATGGGAATTTTTGTCAATGTTGTGATGTGAGAATCTTTCAAGAACACTTTACATTAGCATTCTGGTAAATGTTTTATTGTACCTAGGGTGGGGCACTATGGCAATATATACCAATTTATACCAAACATTTGCAAACCATATCATAACTGGATTTTGCAGACCAGTTACAAAATGTGATCCCTTTAATATCTGCATTAGGCCACTGTGGGCAAACAAATGTGCATGACTGATTTATGCCAATATTGGAAGTGAATACCTTAATGTAGGGCTGTGCAATTATTCAAGTTTTGATCGCAATTTTGATGCCGGCTCCCAAAGATCACAAAAACAATGTAATTGAAAAAAACAATAATTTTGCACATAACATTTAGCAAGTACACTCTTATATAGTTTTCACTTTTGATCTGTTTTTTATTTATTTATTTCAACAAATGCAACATCTTTCCAAAAGGTAATAAGTAATCATGTGAAATAATCATGATTTCAATATTGACCAAAATAATTGTGATTATGATTTTTTTTCCATAATTGAGCAGCCCTACATTCATTTGTCAAGCCTTAAATTGTGTTTAAGATAAACAGTTTCTTGAGTATTTACTATATCACAATATTAATGTGATACAACACAATTGAGTTTAATTCATAACGCCATCAATAACTGTATTATTCTTTATTTCAATGTCACGGTTCATGATTCTGGCCACTTTAGCTTCCAGATTTGCATCTGTGGCTACTATAAAACAGCCATTAGCCATCCCCATCCCTCTCTGACCTGCAAATGCTTTCCTCCAAGTGTTGATGGTGTCAAATCAGTCAAGATAGCGTCTGAGGGGTAGCTCACCTCGTGGAGCAGGCGCCCATATATAAAGCTTTACTCCTCGACCCAGCGACCACAGGTTCGACAAATTGAATAATTACTTCTCTAGCATTGAGCTACAGTTGTATAATTTGCAGAGATGGTTGTGTCATAGTCATTTTTTTTCTTTATGAAGGTATTGCATATTTTCATATATTTCATTCCTTAAATGATGAATAAGGCATACGTTTGTCTGCTTTTCAGACTGTATTAAAAAAGGCAAAGATAAATAAAAAGGCATTTTTGAATGTTGTTTTCCTATGGCGGGGCTTATTTAGAATTAAAAAGAATGTACCACAGTCCATTGATTTTACTGGAATGTTGTCAAGATATGCTGGTGTACTAGTAGTACTTCATCAAGTACATTTGAAGCATGACAAGTTCCCTGTGCAGTTCCAAAACTAGAAACACAAAAGGACAAGAACATAAGCTACTGGAGGAAACACACATTCCCCGAATACACACTGACACAAGTGTCAGTAAAAGTAACATGCTTAAAAATGTAAAAGCTTTACATTAATCTTCAAACTTTGTATCTTTATTGGTCATAGCACTCCATTAGGGTTGTGTGTGGTCATGTGCCTGCGCAGGTTGCTGGGGTTGTTGAAGCTGGCACTGCACTGATTGCAGGTGTATGGCTTCTCTCCAGAGTGGGTCCTCAGGTGGATCTTCAGGCTGCCGTTCTGCGTGAAGCGCTTCCCACATTGCGTACAAGCGTACGGCTTTTCCCCAGTGTGAATGCGCATGTGGATACCCAGTGTATTCTTGTTGATGAACGACTTACCACAAAAGGTACAAAGAACGGGCGATTCTCCGGTGTGACTTGCCCTGTGCACAATCAGGTCTTCACGGCTGAGGAAGCGCTCGCCACAGAAGCTGCAGTCCAGAGATTTGTTGACACTGTGAGGGAAGACATTCTGCTGCTGGGCAAACTGGCTGACAAGACAAGGGTGCCCCACTTGACCATCAGCTCCTACTATTTGTGTATTTATTGCAGGATTAAATGCTGTTGAAGCCATTTGGGTGGAATGATTTTGTTCCAGTTGGCTGTTTCTGTTATCCTGCATTCCTCTCATCGGGGCTCTGTCATTGGCACCAGTGGTGAAATTCTGGAGACTGTCATGAATGACGTTATGGTCAGGAGACAGAGAGCTAAAAGCCTGGAGTTCAGAGACAGTGAAGAAGGTGTCTCTCTCCTCCTGCAGAGGCCCTTCCCCTCGTCCATGAACACTCACGATTCTCAGCTCCTTATTATCACTAGTCAGGCAGGACTCTAAATTCTGAGTCCCTGTAGAAACATCACCCTGCATACTGGGGTTTCCAAAGTCATTCTGACCTAAGAAGACACAAAAAAAAAAGACATGAGGAATCAGTGTTTGAGTATGAAACCTTAGACTGTGAATTATTTGCAACAACATTACTGTAATAAGTGGCGTCAACAACGTCTACATGTGATTGTAAAGTACTGAATGACTGACTTAAATATAATAAGTACAGTGATGTTTACCCAAAACGCCCTTCCTCTTGGACCAAAAACAGTTACGTGTCATGGCTGAATCGTGCCGTTCATCATTTTTAAATACACATGGTGTTGTAATAAATCACCCTGAAAGCCTACTCATTGACATCCAACCTGACATATGCTTCAATATATTGAAGCATGCATAAAAAATATTTTGTATAAAGATATTTACTTGTAAAAATAACAACACCAGGCATGCATTTTGGGATATAAAAAAAACAACATATTTTCAAGTTTTCAGTGATGATGATCTGTCAAAGTGTGCAGTGATTGAAATTAAATACATGTAATTTAAAAAGTTCAAGGCAATTTAAAAAAAATGTTTCTCGTTTTCCAGAAGAGTGTAGAATTTGACCTGAAAATCAAAATGCTTTCAATAAAATGTCTGAGGAATGATACATGTTTTCTTTCAGCTTTGACGTACACGTATATATTTAAAAAGTCTATTTTCTGCTAATAGGTTTCCTCAAACATTATTTATGTCAACAAATGTCCTACAAAGGCTAAACCAATAATGACCTTGTCCACTAATAACAATACCAAGTATTAAGTAACAAAAACATGCCGGTGCAACACAGATGTCTTCTTACTTTATAGTTTTATTTTTTAAGGTGCATAACAGTGACTAACGTTTCGATGTAAGTTCACATCTTCATCAGAGTCCTAAGTATTGTACTGTGTGGCCACTGTCTGATATCATATACTCTGATATCATATGGCTTAATGTCAATATCAACAAAAACCTATATACTATTGCATCTGCTGTATACCCACCTACAACTGGCCCACATCCTCCGACGTCATCTTCATCTTTGATCAGGATGACATCTGGGATCTCCCCGCCTGCACACTGACAAATAAGAAAACATATGTATGAGCAAACCACATTTTTAACAAAACCATAGTTCCTGAAAGTACTTGTACTGTATTTACCTCCAATGGAGTGGCAGAAGTCTTGTTCTCTGATTGTAAAGAAATAGAAGCAGCTTCCCCACCCGTCTTTTGAGCCACTGGTGGCTTAATGACAACTAGAGGGGGGAAAGAGACCAATATCCAAAAGCGTCAATGTTCTAAGCATGCAGCACATTTGACAATTGGAATCATGCTTCCAGCTGTAAGGTCAAATATTTACAGATTAAGAGCTTTATAACTGGCCACATGGTGGCACTCTTTATAAGATCTTTCAATTTGTTGAGCACTTCCCCATGGGGCACCTGCGTACCAAGTAGTATTTATTTATTTATTTATTTGTAGTATTTGGTATGCCATCTTCCATAGAACTCCAATAGACCATCCCATCACAGAAGGCTTGTATCATGTGGACACGCCAACAGTTTTGTTGGCATTACTTAGAATTCCTCATGGGAGCAGCAGAAACTACGCACTATAGCTTTAAAGCACAATAAACTAGTTTTAATTACACTTTATAGCCTACCCTTAAGGTGCGGGTATACCCGCGCTCGACACCGTGTGCGGACCGCCATAGATGTTGCGCGCCCTCCGAGCACACACAGAGACATTTATGCTCAATGCATTGTTTGTTGCACTACTCTCTGAAACACCTAAGGGCGTACAGACAAAATAATCTGTGAATGAGCATGAAGTAGTAGAGAAAAAGAAGCAGGAAGTTAAGGAAAGCAGGCTGCCTGGCAACAGTAGTAAACACATCCATGTTTATACCATTGACATATATAAAATGGACCAACAGATCCCGTTGCTCTGGACGGAGACCAGTGAAGGATATTAGAAGCACTTTTCCGGTGATGGCTGAGCGTTACTGCACAGCCTCCAACTGAGCTCGAAGACGTATACGTGACGTGAGCAACGTGTCTGAAAGTTGTAAGTCTTCTGGTAGCTGTGCCAAGAGAAATCTCAATCATTCCCAGTCTTGCAGAGACGGAGAGTGTAGGTATATGTAAGGAGATAACATAGGCACAGGCTAATTATTGCTAACTAAAATGATAGTTAACATTTTTAATTAAACTTAAACAGCGAATTTAAGTCGAAACTGCCTGCGAGCTTCTCCTGTACTATACAGTAATTCCTCTACTATGCAACAGTAAGTCGCGTGGTTATGACACAATCGTTAGCCTATTTTTACAAAAACGTTTACTACAGAGCCATAACGTGAGATACAAGGCAATGGAGCCTTTTATACATGGTCGTAAAAAAATGGACAAATAGTCTTTAAACGCTGAAGATGTAAAGTTATTCGCTGTAGAAGTGGCGCCAAAATGAATGGCAGTCAATGGAATGCTAACGGGAGGTGATGGCTTGTTAGCATCAAAATGGCGCCATAGGAGCTACGCGTTCCGAGGAGAAGTATACCCCCTTTGTTCAAACACAGACGTACCGCGAAACATTAGCGTCACTGTGTCCACGTTTGGACACCACTCGCTGCTATTGGCCATATTCGGACACTTCCGACCTGACGTTTCTGATCATCACCAAAAATGTTAGCAGAATTGATCTATACCCATCTAACAATCTACGTATGAATTTTCATATATGTACATGGACATTTACATGTCTAATTAATACATGATAGTGATTTTGATGAGGGAAAGAAGTAACAAAGAAGTAAGAAAGAAGTAACGCTCAGGTGACGATCTTTCCCTCTAAAAAATTTCTATTTTTACTGTACTGGAAATTAAGGAGCTTTTATTGCATAATTCAGAGTTGTTGAAGAATGTCATTTTATTACGATCCGGTAGTTTTGACAGCATTGATGGGACTTAATACCCCCGAAAAACTTCACACAGGACCCACCCAACAAAAGTTTTTTATTTTTTTATTTATTCAGAATACAGATAAACAAGCAAGGCATTTTTACAAATCCACTTCAAAAATAGATCTTTTGCCTCAGGTCGAGCATACAAACAAAACCTAGGAGCTTATTCATAATGAATCAACGTAAATAAAATAAGAGAAAATAAATAAAAAGGGCTGTCTCAAATTAACTCAAGAGTTTCAAGTAAATAAATCAATTTAAGGGCTTTTTTTGTCCATAACCCGTTTCAATGACTTACACAAAAGATTTAACTAATTCTTCCAATGGATCAGGGAGGGTTTGGTCTTAAAATATCTACATTTATGTATAAAGTGTTTTCCTAATAGCACCAAATTGTTGAGAACAAAATCGACCTTCTTATCTTCAACAAAAACACCAAACTTTATAGTCTTCACTGTCAGAGGTGGTATTCTCAATTTTCCTGGTCTGTAACCAGCTCTGCAGATCTATCCAGAAAGATTGCACTGACTCACCCAGAAAAAATACATGTTCTAGATTTTCAATTTCCTTTTCCCAAAAAACACTGTTATTTGTATCAAAATTTTATTTCAATCTTAAGAATTTGTTTGTTGGGTAGATTTAATTAAAAAATTTTAAAGTTGTCCTCTTTTACCTTCAATGAAAGAGGAAATGAGATATAACGTTTCCTTATTTTCTTAACCTCTCCATCTCCAAATTCTTTCTCTCAAATTTTCTTCTTACTGGGTTAGGGTAATAGTCCTTTAATAGAATATTTCTAATAACTTTGTTGGTAAATTTATAGTCACAGAAATCAATTCCTTCGATGCAGAGCTGCCTCAGACCAGGAGAAACTTTGGAGTACATAATGTCTTCTCTCACCATCGATTTTAGAGACATTGGTATAGCTTTCAGGGATGTAACGATTACCGGTGTAACGGTATACCACGATAAAAATGTTGACGAGAACAATTACCGTTTTCATTTAAAATATATATTATATAATATATTATACATTATTATGGAGGATTAGGTGCTGAAACGATTCCTCAAGTAACTCGAATAATTTGATTATTAAAAATCCTCGATGCAAAACGATTTGCCTCGAAGCTTCGTTTAATTAATGTTACCAACGTTGTATCGCTCACGGTGTTTCCGCACGGAGGATTATTACTGTCGCACACCGGGCTGACGCTGCTGGCGACACATGCCATGAAGACTGATTACAAAATGAAGAAAGAGCGTAAGGGGCTAAGAGAAGAGATAGGCTGGAGAAAACGACAAAGTGTCCAAAGTTTGGAATCAGTTCAAACGTAATTAAAATGAAAACTCTGTACAGTGTGTCTACTGCAAAATCAAACTAGCTTAGCACAATAATAGCACGACGTCAATGCTTCAGCATCTCAACAGAAAACATAGAGTCTAACTTAATCATCCATTCCACGAAGCGGACCCGACAAAAGTAAATCACAGAGTCGTATGGACGATGAAACTACACCAAAACACCACAACTACCGAAATCAAAGACAAGAAAATACGTAGTGGTGACCGCAATTTGATCTAAAGAGCCAGAAAAACAGCAGATTGTTGCGCACCATTTTCTCTCACTCGCTCTCTTCACGGAGAAACAGCTGATCAACGATCTACTAGCATAAGTGTAACAGAGCTGTGTAGCATTGTAATCAAATATATAAATGAAAATTGGTTGAGTATAACTAATATTTACATATATGCCTTTAAACAGATCAGTCTCAGGTTGAAACTTGTAGTTCTGAAAGTTAAGTTGCACAACTTAAGGTAATGTTTATGTATGTTTAATGTATGCCTTAGTTTGAGGTTGTTATTGCATTTCAGAAAATGTTTTCTTTAAAAACAATGTAATATGGCACTTAAATGCACTTAATACGTTTAGTTTTTTGAGAGATGATATTGTAAGCAATGTAGGCAATAAAAATGTTGCCTTTTCCGAAAATTAAACCAAACTATTGTATATTACTGCTCTTCAATAAAACAAAAGTACTTCTTATCCGATTACTCGATGGAATAATCAGTAGAATACTCGATTACTAAAATAATCCATAGCTGCAGCCCTACGGTGGATTACCACGGTGTGGAAACCGCGTGTTCCCAGCTTCATCCGAGTCTCCTGAAGTTGCCGCACAGGCGCACTGCGTAGCCTACAACGTGCGTTTCTTGAAGTTAGAATCATGGCGGAACGAGGAGATGACAGCACTCAGGACATTTATCAGCCTATTGCCTATATTTTTGTAATATAATAAACAATAACACTTTTTAAAACTATTTCAGCTTGTGTAGGCCTATCAGTGCTTTCTGAACATATTGAACACACTTTTAAAAATACCGCGATAATGCAAAAAAACGTGATAATTTTGGTCACTATAACCGTGAGGTTAAATTTTCATACCGTTACATCACTACTTTCAACCATCTAACCCTTGACATTACATTGAAGTTGATATTTCTCACAAAACTCCTCATGCTGTAACAAGATTCCATTACGGTCCATTAAAATGAGAAATTGCCCAGATTCCTTAGGATTTCCATTCCTCCGTGTACACAGATTTTCTGCTTATAAATATGTATCTATTATTCCAAACTGGAGTATTATGAGGTGTAAAATTATGTTTGTAGATTAAATACCAATAGAGAAGGACCTGCTGATGGAAAGCAGAAAGTTAGGCTGGTAATGAATTGCATTCAAAAATCACATCGCAGGAGAAAGTGTATTCCACACATTTTTGAAAATATTAAATTGGGGACAGTAAACCAAAAGGACTGCCTGTTATTAATACAAGATTTTACCCATTTAAATTTTAAAGACACCAATCATCATATCAAAATCAATTGCATTCGCACCTCCATCTTCATAGTTTTAAACCATGTCAATTTTCCTTATGTACTGACGCTTGTTTTTCCATATGAATTTCAAATTGACCTTGTTTATGGCTTTGATCATATTTGTAGAAATGGGTAAAGGAGAAGGCCGGGTAAATAAGTCTGGATAAGCGGTCCATTTTGGATAATAACACTCTCCCAAAACTTGTGATATCTCTCTGCAGCCAACTATTTAAGATTAATTTACACTTGTCTTGATTATTCCATATATTCATTTTGTCTTTAGTTATCTTATCCTTGGAAATAACAATCAGAAGTATTTAACTTCTGACTTGACCTTTATGTTAGTTGCAAGGGATAATCATGTAATGTTAAAATTTTACATTTATCTAAATTCAATTGTAAGTCTGAAGCTCTTAAAAAATGGTCAATAATTTGTAAGGCTAAGGGAATTTGATTTTCTTTCTCTTTTTTAAATAAACTTTTGTAGTCAGCCAATTGACTTATGGTAATTTGTCTGTCACTCACAACTAACCCTTCAATGCAACTATTCTGGATCAAAATGGACAACATTTCAGCTATCATTATGAATAAAAGTGGAGAGCTGCTGCAACCCTGACGATTTTCGTTTTTAAATGAGTATTTTGACAGTCAACCTGTAATTAGAGATATCAGTTAGCCTTAAAAATTGGCTTAACTTAAACTTAACCATCATAAAGTTAAACATGTCATGCAAAGTAAATCAGAAACTGAAATAGGCTACCAAGATGACAAACCATGTTGATGTAGCTATGTGCTACATGATAAGCAGTTTATAGACATTTTCTTTCTGTACGAGAACCATTAAAGCAACTGTTACAGCACGCTTTAATAACAACAACAACAACAACAACAACAACAACAACAATTGGTTGGAATCTGAATCGAGCAAAAGTGGTTTTTTGATGTTACCTGCAGGAGGAGGAGCGTTAGTCTACTTGTTATTCAAGTATTAAGTTTTTTTTTTTTTTTTTTTTAAAGTGAATTCTCGTTACCTTGGGGTTTAGCCCGTGGTTTGGGTGTACTTCCTCTGATCGGGGAAAAGCGGCTCGCCGGTCGGTTGGTCCTAGTCTGCAGCTTGAGAGAGAAGAGCTCGCTCCTCATCACCTTCATCCTCATCCTCAGGGCTTCGTTTTCCTTCAGGCTCTGGGTTAGATTCAGGCGGAGAGACGCCGAGCTCACCGAGAAAAGCTGACTGATTTCCGCCACCGCCGCTTTAACCAGCTCGTCCATTATGGACAAAAGCTGCGACTCCACATTCAGACTGCCCGGCGGCATGTCTGTAGACATGTTATACTTTGCAGCCACCGAGAACTATGATGGAAAAAAGAGCGACACAATCCTTGGTTACTCACAAAAGCGACAACACAATGGCCTTTCCGGTAGCATGGCGCTGGTTACCGTCATAGACAGATAGAAACGGTTACCGTAATCCCTAGAAAGCAGGGTCTTCTTCTTCTTTTGATTTAATGGCGGGTTGCAACCATTACCTAAAATGCATACCGCCACTACTGTATCGGAGTATGTAGCTAACCAGACTACTTTACATCACAGGAATTCTGTCCTCAAAACAAAACCCACTAAATTCTACTAAATAGTACTATCTCCTTCAAACATTTGATTCTACCACCGTTTTCTGTGTGTCCTGTACCCCACTACCTGTCTATCCACAATGTCCCATTCCCTACACTGCTTTACCAATCTCAGTTGTTCTGGACGGATTCCAGGAAGGATCACAGAGATTTTAGAGATGTATTTTGAGGCCACGAAATGATATTGTGTGCCCGCGAGATACAATTCGTTCGCACGATTTAATTAACTCGTGGCAATGAGATACAGTTCATTCGTTTTAATGAACTCGTAAGCACGTTTTAATTATTGTGGCCACCAGATAAGTGTAGCAAAAGAGCCAGCACGGACCAGCTTTTCTCCCCAAAGCCAGTGCACAGCGTCTGCTCTAGCCGCCACCTGCTTAATTAAGGCGCTCTTGGTGATAGCTAGGTATGGATAGAGTTTCTTGTTTTATTTTGACTTATGGATGAGTTATATATCCCAGTAAGCAGTGGCGGCTTGTCAATAGAGGGCGCTGGGGCACCACACCCATCAAAATTCCAGAAATATAAATGTATACAAAAATGATATAAAAATGAAATAAAAATAAAAAAATAAATAAAATAGTTTACTCATACGATGTGTCGGCTGGTAGTAAGAGCCTCAGCATTTAATAAAAACTGGCTTTAATTGGTTAACTATTTTCTATGTTTCAATATGTTTCCTGCGGTTTCATGGGCAGGGACGCCGGCCAAATGTCTATGGCGCGTTCATGCCACCTCGGAATAACAGGGACCGCCCCCCTGGTTACGTTGTTTTTCCGACTGGCAGCCAGAGCCTGTCTATGGAGAGCCTGTTCACTCCCTATCTCACTCCCTATTAGCCCCATTGTACCAACCCGGAATTTTCCTGAGAGTGGAAGTTCTCCCCTTACTAGACATTCTCTGCTGGCAGCATTCGGTTCAAACATAGACAGTTCAAATGGTCGGGATGCGTGTTCTTCTTCTTCTTCTGTTATATTGGCGTTTGGCATAACAACTTTTGCATGACTGCCACCAATGGTTGGCCGTAGCCTAGAGCATCAGGTGGGTGAAAACATGGAGGCCACAATAACAAAAGATTTTCTGCTGTTTTCTTATGCCAGCATACAAACAGCACATCTACAGGTGTTTGTTTGAGTTATCTGCATCGGATAATGTTTTTTTTTTTATACACAGGCCTATTTATGAATAGCCTAATTTTAAACATGTTATGTCTGTGCATGTTTCTTGGCAGAGGCATTTGTCCACAATAAACAGTTTATTGTCACTGAAATATGTTCAGTGAACCAAAGTCGCCTACATCAAACTAACGTCAGTTGTCAACAACGCGTCACCAACTGGGAAACTCGGTTAGCAAAATCGAGCCCGAGTTTCCCACCTCTGATTCCCACAGGAAGTTACATGAATGGTGACGTTTTCACTCGGAAAACGTTTTTCCGATGTCCATGAACATTAAACTTTCAGCCAGCATGTGACCTGAAGCTGGTCTCCTCCGGGTGGCAAAATTACGAATCCCAATATGGCCACACCAAGACCCGCCCTACGAAGCAGCTCGATTGGTTGAGGTTAGGCATTTGACCTTGAGTGGTTAAGGTTAGGATAGCCGATGGGTCAGGGGATATAGGACCAGGATACATGGATAGGACCATAGACAGTATATAAGAATGGACCAACAGATCCCGTTTCTCTCTGGACGGAGACCAGTGAAGGCTATTAGAAGCACTTTTCCAGTGATGGCTGCGCAGCCTCCAACTGAGAGAGACAACGTAAATGTGACGTGAGCAACCTGTCTGAAAGTTGGAAGTCTTCTGGTAGCTGTGCCAAGAGAAATCTCAATCATTCCCAATCTTGCAGAGACGGAGAGTGTAGGTACTGGTATATGTAAGGAGATAACATAGGCACAGGCTAATTACTGATCCCTAACATGCTAGTTAACATTAGCCATTAAACCTAAACAGCTAACATAAGTCGAAACTGCCTGCGAGCTTCTCCTGTACTATACGGTAATTCCTCTACTATGCGACAGTAGGTCGCTTGGTTATGACACAATCGTTAGCCTATTTTTACAAAAACGTCTGCTACAGAGCCATAACATGAGGTACAAGGTAATGGAGCCTTTTATACATTGTCGTGTTTCTTTAGAAATAAACAACGGACAAATAGAGTCTTTAAACGCTTCAGATGTAAAGTTATTTGCTGTCAAAGTGACGTCAAAATGAATGGCAGTCAGTGGAATGCTAACGGGAGGTGATCTCTTTGTAGCATCAAAATGGCGCCATAGGAGGTTTGAGTTCTGAAGCGAAGCTTACCCCCTTGGATAGGACCTATGGATAGGACCTGTACAAATGGGGTTACGTTACCTTGCGTAAGCATGGACGCCTGGCCAATAAATGCTATTGAAGGGCGGGTCTTGGCGTGGGATTCGTAATATCTCCTCCGGGCGCAGGTCGCTGCGTCCCTGGCGAATCAGAATTGGATACAAGTTATTTTATCCAATCTGATTGGTTCTCGACACCTGTCATTCAACTTTACGCTACTCGCGCAGGCGATACCGTCACTCCACCAAAACCTTGCAAGCTGAGAAATCACACAGTGACACAGATCACTTTTGTAGAGAAATTCTGTCATTGATTTACAAAAAAAACCCTCTCACAAGACGTTTGCTGGAAGAAAAAAAGAGAATAAAAGATTTTGGAGTGGACAAACCCGATTTACAAATCCAGCAGCAGGCTGAGGCCATTGACCAAGGGCGAAGCTACACCGGAGCTACAAACGGAATTGGCTAGCTGGATGGGATGTTAGCAATGCCTTTTTTTTTTTTACTTTCCCTGTCTTTTATTTCAAAGTGTCAGTACTGAGGTTTTGTAGACAACAACGGGGATAAGAGTCGGAGGAAACCTCTCTCTGAAAAATGCAAATGTCATGAAAGTAGTCGCAGACATCCTGATAGCATGAAGGTAAAAGTAACGTTTTTTGGCAGAGTAAGCATTGTCTAACAACTAGATGAAAGCTACAGGATTGCCTAATAAGTCTTTAATAAGTCTTAAAGTCTTTAATACATTTTCAATAAGTCTTTAATAAGTCTTAATAAGTATTTAATAAGTGTATAAGTATTTAATAAGTCTATAAGTCTTTAATAAGTCTTTATATCTTTAATAAGTCTTTATTAAGTCAATAAGTCTTTAATAAGTCTTTACATATTTAATACGTCTTTAATAAGTCTTTAAGTCTTTCATAAGTCTTTGAGTCTTTGATGAGTTTTGATGAGTATTGTATATACTCTACAATGGATTTAAACTTTTTAATGAAGTGTTGTTTACCCATTTTAAATATGTTCATAATTTTTTTAAGGCAAATGTCTCATGTATACAGTAATTCACAACCTTATACATTTCTTGATTTCTCACATACTTTCATTATATTATACTACTTTAGACGTCTCTATAGAATGAAATATAATTTGTCTCTCTGGCGAAAAAGACAGTCTGTTTCCATTGTGAATACATCATCATCGCATTGTGGTCGTAATTCATTCCCATTCATCTTGGCTGAGTATCACATATCCCTTCAACACAGAGATTTACAAGTCCATCATATTATACATATTATACATATTTGTATCTATAAACACACAGCAAATTAAGGAACTGAACATTTCTTTCTTTATGTGCTCAAAACAAACATATGCAACAAAAACACAGCATATACACCTTCAAACATTATATCATATTGCCAGTAGTTAATCCAACACCAAACTAAGACTTAGTTCATTGTAGTACCGCAACCATCAACAATCCTTTTGGTCTTTTCAGTATTTCTGTTTGCCGTCAGTATTTTTCTAGGACTCGGCCTGGACTAACGCTCCCCCATCTCCCTCCGTCTCACAGCTGTTTGGTGCATTTTCTTCCTCATCAGCAACCTCTGTAACATCTCCCTGTTTCTCTTCTTGGCTTTCCATCGTCCCGTTCTCAGAAGACTCTCCCCCGTCCTTCTTCAGTGATTCCTCTCCTTTGTCTTTCTCCTCTCCCTCATTACCAGCCTTGTCTTTTTCCTCCTTTTCTTTGTCCTTCCTCTCTTTCTCTATTTTGGAGAGGCTGTGGCAGAGGGACTGGACGTATGTAAACACACACATGGGGTCCGGGTTTTTGCCCATCATGATCATGTCACCCACTTCCAGCAGAGGGCAGCAGTCGGCCATGGACCTGCCAGGGAGTAAGGTAACAGGGACAGAGGAAAGGAAAGGAAAGAAAAGGCGAGAGCTGAGATAAGACAAAGCAGCGACATAGTAACTACTGTACATATCCAGAGAGAGAGAGAGAGAGAGAGAGAGAGAGAGTCCTGACCTTCTCACTGTTTGGGTATGGTCATTTTAAATGTGCAAAACAGGAATCAACGGGGCAACATTGTCAATGTAGCGAAATATTTGGTGAGCAGACTTTCATCCAGAAAATTGCACTTAAAGCAAAATTCAACATAGCCAATTCAAACTATCCTCTCTGAGAAATTTGACGTCCTTTCCTCTAGCCAGATACCGTTTTGAATAAATAATTGCAAGGGGTTCAAGTTTTCATTTATTCCATGTACAAAAAGCACTCCTAAACCTACAATAGCTAAATTTTGGCCACTTGGGGGAAGTGGAAACAAGTTATGAACACAACATTGTTGTACCATCACATTTTAAGTTAAAATGGCAAACGTGTCCAACAACATCCAGCTGTCACGAGCAACATTATCATTCATTTGGAGTTGTGTTTTTGGCCACCCGTTAAGTCCAATATTTACTCTCCTTTTAGCTCTGTTTTTATTTTATTTTTTTATTTTTAAATTTAAAATATCTAGCTCTCTAATTGCTAAATGCTCCACTGTGTTCACCAGCTGCTAACTGTGTCTGTCTGATTTTTGCTGCTAAGCAGGCAGTAACAATAAACTTGCAGCCGAACAACTAAACAATGAGCTGAAACTCACTATAAAGCTCTGTAAAGCCTTGAAGAGCTGCCGATTCAGGTGATAATTCTCTGTAGGTTTATCATTACGAGCAACCCCTTTCACATTATATTGTTTTAACATTGTCATTTCATATAGCTTATTGTTCCAAAATATTGATTATAACTGCTTTAATTCAAATACACTAAAAACTGCTAAAACTGAACAGAGAGATGGAAATAAGGGGAGAGAATCAAATATTCCATACTCTGCAGTCTGGAAGGCCAGAGTGAAGTTTTTCTCCCTTTCATTTGGATTCAGGGAGCTGTAGTCAAAAGCATCAGGAAAGAAACGATGGATCAGAGCACAGAATGCCAGCCCATCACACCAGGATGAGGAGAAGTTTTCTATGTTGACACCCTAAAAGGTCAAAGGACATGAAGGTAGACACACCAAGGCTTATTTATATTATTTTGTAAGTTCTCTAGTCCCAAATCGAGATGACAATTCTTTAAATTTGGTGATTAAGATTATGGGTTGAACTCACCTCATAGTTGCGAGTCTTGTTGCGACACCACTGAAGCATCTTCTGTTTGATTGAAGCTCCTGTTGCCACAGCCGTAGATGACCTCTGAATTTTGAAGTTGCGGGGTGTTGGTGTCCTAAAAAGATGTCACAATATTGCAGATTTTCTAATGAAACCCTGCTGTCACTTATATGAGGTACTGGGTATCGTACAATGACTTACTCTGGTGCACCTTGCTGGAACTTGGCAATGATGTCGTTTTTAGCAGCTGCTCTAATAGAGCGTGCAGAGGGTCTTGGTCGGGAGAGAGAAGAAGAGGGAGGACCACTCTTTCTTTTGGGTTTCCCTTGCTTTTCTGCCTCCTTAAGCTTGTGTTTGTCTTTGGTTTCAACATTCACTTCCTCAACTTGTTTTTTCTTCTCTGCCCCTTTTGCTACTTTTTCATTCACGTCTTTTTCTGCTCCTTTTGCCTTTTCCTCTGTTTTGCTCTTCTTTTTCTCTTTGATTTTGTCCATAATCTCCTTGCCATCTCTCCCAGTCTCACAACTATTCTCCTCTTCCACCTGCCCACCTTTCTTGTCTTCCTTCCTCTCTCCCTCCCCATCTTTTTCTCCACTTGTCGGCTTAGGATCCTTCACGTCGACATCAGTGGAAGCTTTGTCTTTGCCGTGTCCAGCTTCTTCAGCGTCACCGTCAACATGTTTTAATGGAGGAGTATGGGACTTGTCTGTATCTCCAGCACTTTCCTCCCCTTCTCCAGCCTGCTCTGGTGCTGAATCCTCCTCCCCCTTCTCCCCAACTTCCATTACCCCCTGACCTTCCACGGTCTCCCCTGCTGGAAGCTCTCTCCCTGGGTCTTTACTCTCCTCGAGCTCTGACTCAGCTGTCTGCAGGAAAAGCAAAAAATAGAGCATCAAATCCATCTGATAAAAGTTACAACGAGTGTTTGTGCTTCTGCGCCGTCTGCACACATTTCTGTAGATATGTGCAATTCACACTTGCACATCTACTTCTAAACTGTACATCTGTTAACAAATATACCTTGACCTTTTCATATTTTAGAGTGTCTTATTCCAATTTACAATATAATCATTCTCCCTTGGCCACAGCTGTTTCTGGTTAAAGTTATTGGCCAAATGGCATACTAAAACATTTGTTTATTTATTAGGATGATATATCTCACATCTGCTTATAAACTCTACATCACCTGTTCACTCATCAATGTGTCACATGCAAATCATTCAAAATGACCCTGACTGGGGCAGCTGTGGCCCAGGTGGTAGAGTGGTCGTCCACCAATCGGAAGGTCGTTGGTTCTATTCCTGGCCCTGCAGTACCATGTCGAAGTGTCCTTGGGGCAAGACACTTAATCCCGATTGCTCCCGATGCTGCCCCAATGGTGTGTAAATATATGTGAATGTTAATCTGATGAGCAGCCTTGGCCACCAGCGTATAAATGTGCCTGAATGTACACTTGTACAATGTAAAAGCACTTTCAAAAATTGTTAAGACTAGAAAAGCGCTATATAAATACAGTCCATTTACTAAGCCATGGCAGAAGTATATTCTGTAGCTCACCACGACCTCTGCCACACTTCATTTATTTATAATAAACATGTTTATTAGTCTGGGAGCTAATTGAAGTTTAATTAGTGGTGTGCAAACAACTACAGAAAGTTTTCACTGAAGCATGTTTGAGATATTTACTATTCCTACACAATGCTGACAATAAATGATCTAAAACGTTAAGTATCAATGTCAATTAAAGGGCATACATGAGTGCATTCGGTTGTTATCCTGCTCCAGTTTCACTGCAGAGATACATTTAGGTTTCTGTTTAATTGAATTCAAAAATAAAAAAGATTTTTAATAAATCTGGTGACAATCTTGTTTGAATTATTGAGAACATCACATCTTTTTGAAAGGTAACCTTATGTAAGATGTGCTAAAATTAGTGTCCACACTTTATTATAAGGATAATGTGGTCCTCAAGCCAAAGAGCATACTGTAATCTGAGCCCTGAAGCTCTACTCTGGGACTTGTTGAGTATTTCACTTATTTGAATACAGCTGAGAGGTTGAACTCACCGATGGAACATTTGCCTTTTGTAGTTTTTTAATCCCAACCGAACCGAAAATTCAGGTCAACTTAATCCCAATGAGAACTTTTAAAATCCACAACTAATCAACAAGCAAAACCTTGTGTTGTGTTACCAGTTGCGGGTCATACAATCTTTTTTGAAACTTCACTCAAATCTTCAGTGATTTCAGATCTCATCAAAACAACATGTGGCATACAGACTTTTAATTTTTTAAATCAATGTGATCATAGTTGAAATACTGTATATCTGGTGACATGTCACTGCAGGAAGAGTCACACCAGGTCAGGCCTTGCACCGGTGACTCATCAGAGGGAATAAGAAACTCCACGTGTGTGTTTGTGTGCACATGTGCATTATACTTTGCATAACTTGTGTGTGTCTCTGTGTGTCCTGCTGTCCTAACACAACACATCCATTGTCACAAATACACTCACTGCCTATTCCTGGAATGGACTGTAAAACAATTTGACTTTCACGCTGCAATTTAATATAACATGCAAAAAAAGACGCCACAGACCTGGTTGCTGTTGTTGTTGTTGTTGGTGTCAGTGTGGCTTGTCGTCTCTGTAGACCCAGATGTCATCTGGTTGGGCGATTCTCCGTCCATGATGTCCAGAAATGTTTGTTTATCCACTGGATCGCAGGTCAAATCAGACTTTCTTTTCAACTAACGCCCCAGGACTCTAAAATGATCACTTCTATCTTTCTTAGAACGTTTTCATTCAGTCAGAGGTGAATCCTCTTCACAGGAAGCCTGCTCAATGTCTCACTCTCTCCTTTCACTACCCTGCTTTGCTTTCCCTGTCTCCCTTTTTCTCCCAGTCTCTGTCAGCACTGCCCCTGTGTTCGGGATGTGTGTGTTGGTTTGTGGATATCCGCCTTCACCCCCTTCACCAGATACCCCCACCTTCTGCTTTGTGAGGATGCCTATGCTTCTTTATCTGACCTTTTGAACAACATGATGTCCCGAAATAGAGACACAGTGACATAGGCGCAGTCCAACGGGCCAGACAGCTGCGTCTGCTGTGGAAACCGTGGCTGTACACACACATATAATGCACACGTTGGTGCATGCATGCAGTCCTTTGTCCATGCTCACAGATGCACAATCTACCACTTTCTTTTCACTCTTAATATAAAATGTTGATTTGGATATTGAAATTTATTGAAAAGATTTCTGGTACAGGATATACAATCCTCTATTCCAGACTCTAAAAAACACAAACAAATATATATATATATATATATATATATATATATATATATATATATATATATATAATTCACATTTTAACATTTTATAAAACACATTAATTTCATAATTGAAGTTTTCTAACAATTCATAAATAAATTACATAAATTAATTACATAAGACAAGCTTTATAATTATACATACAGTAACACCTTTTGACAGGCAAAATGCATCCAACCTATTCTTAAAGGAATTAATAGAAGGGGAACACACATCTTCTTCTGGAAGCTCATTCCATTTTTTTTAACTGCACGGATTGTGAAAAAGTTCTTTCTCTTTTCAGACAGGCATGTTCTAGGGTTTTAAAGAATTCCCTCGTGTCTCGTACCTATTGTATCAACTGTTACATCGTATATTCAATGTACAAGCTTATACACCTGAATCATATCTACTCTGTATCTCCTAAATTTGAGAGTTGGTAAACTTAATTTCCTCAATCTATCTTCATACGACATATTTTTCTTTCCTGGAATTAATTTAGTAGCTCTTCTCTTTACCCTTTCAATTTTTTCTACATATTTTAATTTATATGGACACCAGATTTGCATATTCAATATGGGATCTTACCAGGGATTTATACAATGCTAAAAATATATCCTTACATACATTTTGAAAAGTTCCATGACACTGTCCTTGACTCCATGACTGTCCCGGGACAGTCAGACACTGTCCTGTACACTGTCCTGTGACTCCATGACCCTCCCGGGACAATCAGACACTGTCCTGTGCACTGTCCTGTGACTCCATGACACTGTCCTGTGACTCCATGACTGTCCAGGGACAGTCAGACACTGTCCTGTACACTGTCCTGTGACTCCATGACACTGCCCTGTGACTCCATGACTGTCCCGGGACAGTCAGACACTGCCTTGTACACTGTCCTGTGACTCCATGACACTGCCCTGTGACTCTGTCCCGGGACAGTCAGACACTGCCTTGTACACTGTCCTGTGACTCCATGACTGTCCCGGGACAGTCAGACACTGCCTTGTACACTGTCCTGTGACTCCATGACACTGCCCTGTGACTCCATGACTGTCCAGGGACAGTCAGACACTGCCTTGTACACTGTCCTGTGACTCCATGACACTGTCCTGTGACTCCATGACTGTCCCGGGACAGTCAGACACTGCCTTGTACACTGTCCTGTGACTCCATGACACTGTCCTGTGACTCCATGACTTTCCACGGACAGTCAGACACTGTCCTGTGACTCCATGACTGTCCCGGGACAGGACACACTAACAGGACAGGACCGTTTTTGCTGCCACTGCTACTGGACAAACAAGACCTCAATCTTCTCATCTCACTCTCAGCAAGAAAACAAGACCAATTTGAGGAACTTTTACATTAAATCTGAATGTCCACCTTGCTTTCAGTGGAGCTTTAATACTGTAAATCAGCTTCAAGTTAGTCAGTCAATATACAGCAACTTTACAAGCTCTCAAACTCCAGATGATATTACACATATTAATCTGTTCTCCAATTTGACTCTCCCTGATCACCAATCTAGCTTTTAGACAAATGGTTTTCTTTTCTATTTCTTTTTGCCTCCCACTTGCAAATTATATCATAAAATGTTCAAAAGGCATATACATATAAAGTTCATACATGCAGTTAAACCAGACTACTTTTTGACTTGGCAACCTGGCGGAACAGTGTAACTACTTATTCAACACAAAACAGATGGTTTTAAAAATAAATGTCTATCTTTATTCCCACTCTCTCTGTCATTATCTTCTCTTACCCCCCACATCCTTCATCTCCTCCTCCTCCCTTCTCCCTAAGTGTTGTGGGCTATAAATATGTCAATGCGTTCTTGTGTACTGTCCCACTCCCTCCTGATCATGGCCTAATCACTAAAGCACAACTATGTATCTGTTGCTCTTTGTATGTTGGGAAAACAAAGAGAGAGAGATTTCCATGTAGGCGCTTATTAAGAAAATTGTAATGGATGACGAAACAATGAGTGTGTTGTTTTGTTACTGTGTGTGTGTGTGTGTGTGTGTGTGTGTGTCCATGGGTTGAGTCAAATGATAATGTTAAACCTGCTGTGTGATTACCAGTTGTTTATTTTCATTTACATCAGCTCAATTTGTTGTCAATATTTTTATTATGAATCATTTATACTGGTTGACCGATATGGTTTTTCAACGGCCCGATGCTTAGAGAGCATTTTGTTTTCTTTACATCTGATAAACTACAACACCAATTTAATAATAACAAATGAGACACACATTGTTAAACTTAAATGAACATTTATTTACACTGTTATTGTCTCTGTTTACTCTGTCTTTAGCTGTAGGTTAGATTTTTTTTAAAAGCAGTAAATGTTGCATTGACTGCCCTTAAAAGGCTTCAAAATTACACTTGCTTACGTTCCCACAAATCAGATACATGTTTTACTCGTTGGGAGTAGGAATGGGGGCTGGGGGCCCATATAACATTTGTCGAGCCCTGTAAGCTAGTTTAGCTGGTTGAAGGCTTGCTCATGTGACGCTGACATCTGAATGTACAATGGCGAAATTGGCACAACGGGGAGTGCTTAGTGCGTTCTACACATAGCCTGGCCAAGGCTGCCTGCAGACATTTTTGTTATTTAGCTGATGATCTTAAAATGGCATTAATTGGTCTATCACTAATCATTAATACTTATGAAGTCATGCACAGTGACATGCTGATCACAAGGCTGCAGGAAGATACAACTGTTCAACCCTGACAGGATTTGAACAGAAAACCTTCAGTAACATTAGCGTAATAATGCTATATAAGAAAAAGAAAAAATGAATAAAACATTCAACATAACACTAAACCTGTTCAAAAAGGGATGTCAACATCTGTAAAATGAAATAATTTAATCACATTTTACATTCTATTTAATGTGTAGATCGTATATTTGTAAAATCTCAATCTGCAAAGTAACCTGTAACTAAGCTGTAAAATCAATGTAGTGGAGTAAAAAGTACAATACGTCCCTCTGAAATGAAGTACAGTAAAAGTCTAAAGTGGCATAAAATAGAAGTCAAGTGCATCAAATCTGTACTTAAGGCTACTGTACTTGAGTAGAAGCACTTAGTTACTTTTATTCATCATTACATTTCATTAAAAATCATGTTTTAATGTATTAGAAGCAAAACTAACAACTGTCTCTTCCATTATGCAATGTTATTAATTGGTCACACGGTGGCGCCAACACACTAGACAGCCGAAATCTGTTCACATACTGAATGTTTCTTTACATAACTCTATAAATTTAATGTTGTTTTTACATGTATATTGCTTATCAGTCTTAGAAAATGGTGGCACAGCTGCAGCCTATTAATTAATATAGATCCAATCTCAAGACCGTTTATGAGATAGGTAGGCTAATTGATATGTCCATCACAAAGTTGATTGAATTTAGTTATATATAACTTTAATTCATTGTAAGACCTTTCAGAATGTAAACAAATTATAATAAATGTTTGCAGCAGCAGTGGGTAATGAAGGGGCATTTGGACCTGGAGGATGTACAGAAGTCCAGGCAGGCTCTCTGCTGCACCCCGCCCATCTAGTCAGCAGCCACCGCAGCATGGATACTCCCCGCCTGGTCTTAACATCTTAAGGGACAAACAATATGTGGATGGTATAGACAATGGGATCACTGTAGGATGCCATAACATCACGTAAGTGTACATCCTGCCACGAAAAGATATCAGAAAGCTATTCACTGAAAATAGATCAGAAGCTCTCTTCTGTGTGATTCTAGCCCGACCCTTACTTACAGCTTATTACAGTCCTGTATGTGCAGTACAGTTCAGTGTGAGCAGTAACAGCCCACAGCATGACCATTGAGCTGTGCAGACAATGCACCACGTAGCAGTGACACTATTATGTGCTGCACAAAGTGAGCAAATAGTGTGAGTGTTTGTGCATTGATTTTTACCCATCTAGGTCCTTCAAACACTTTTAATCAAGTGAAGTGTAAGTGTAAGTGTTTGTATTGCTGAGTCTCACCATCAGTGCCTGAATTAGACTAAAACATGTGCCATTAGTCTAATTCAGCAGTTGTATGACATGATCATCACATGTGTCTTGGATATATTTATATTCATGTATATCTTGTAGGGGTGACCCTGTCAACTATTATCAACTTTTTTTTTTATCACTCCCTAAATAAGAAAATACTGTCATCAGCCATAATAAATCTATCTGTACCAAGTTTTTAAGAGTAATATATTACATAAATCAGGCTATGAATGATATATGAATAAACCCCTTCTGTAAAAACCTTTAGAATATAGATAGGATGTAAGTGCTACTGAAGTGAAGATGTTTGGCTCAAAGTATGAGAAAAATCTAATTTAGAGAAAATAGCCTCTAGGAGAAATTGCAGGTGCAAATAGACAAAGTGTAGGAAAATGAAAACCAAATGTGTATTTTGGATGTTGTTTTTTCCAGTAGTCAAAAAAAGACACAATGCAGAAGCAAAATAATCCACAACCTCAAAATTGAAAAACAATGTTTTTGCCTGTAGTATCTTCCCAGGCTGAAAACCAGCACTTTAACTTTACAGACAGTTTCAGGTAAAACCCAATGTACTAGAGTACAGAATATGTGTCACTGCCCTGC
The DNA here is from genome assembly GCF_010015445.1 of Perca fluviatilis. Classification (NCBI taxonomy): domain Eukaryota; kingdom Metazoa; phylum Chordata; class Actinopteri; order Perciformes; family Percidae; genus Perca; species Perca fluviatilis. The sequence goes on from NC_053121.1 coordinate 21,243,418, forward strand.
ATGGTTTACACACTTTTTGTAAATGTATTTTTCTGGGGTTGAAATGGGTTTCCCTTGAACTTTTAAAAAATTAACCTGGTTGTCATCCCAGGTGCGTGTTTAACCCCGTCAGATTGATTTCTTCATAGTCTGCTAGTGGAGTTTGAATGTTCTCCTTGTGGTATAGCGTGGGGTTTCTCCCACACTCCAAATGCAGGTTAGGTTAATCATTGAATTTGACTCTAAATTGAACATTCTGTAGGCGTGAATGTCAGTGTGCCATGTGATTGCCCAGTCTCTGCTGGGATCGGCTCCAGCAACCTTGTAAACTTACATCCATTATCTGTACAATTATCTAGGATAAGTGGTTACAGATAATGTGTGGATAGTATTAGATAAAATTTAGAACTGTGTCTTAAATGTCATTTTTTACAAAGAAGAAGTAATGAATGAGAGACAGAGGAAGAGAATCTATTTTGGCATGGAACGTGATGAAAGATGATGACATCGGACCATTAGCTGTCCTTATACTTGCTGATGTTTGCACTTTCACTCACACACACACACACACACACACACACACACACACACACACACACACACACACACACACACACTTATTCTCTCACACACACACACACACACACACACACACACACACACACACACACACACACACACACACACACACACACACACACCGCTAGTCAACCCTCTCATCTAACTCTCCGCCATAAAGCAAATAAGTGCATTCCCCAAAATGTCTAACTATAAGCTGATATTTTGCCTTAGTATTCCATATTCCCAAAAATTAGGCCTGCAGAGGAAACCTGTACACACTGCACAGAGATCGGTGATTACATTACGTAATTACATACACGCGTAATCACTCACATTCACTATTAAAGTCACAGTGTCTACACAGCTCCACCATATTCAGATGAAAGGAAAACAATCTCCACCCAAGGGCCACTTACTGCTTATTCTGGAGCCGTTTATTCTGCACTGCTTATTCTTTCACACATGTTGCACCATGTTGCACCACTAACGCTTGCTCAAGGAACTGTGGATCATCAAACTTTCCATCAGTCTAAACACTTTTCAGACACGCAAAAGCCAGCCATGTTGGTTTGAAAGTTGAGCTTGACGGGGCATGTGTGGTTTAATGTAAGAATATGTCAGCCAGTGCAAGAGCACGGCTTTATGTGTTTGTTTTGTATAGTTTTAAAAGGGTAATGGAAGTAAATGATGCCAGCATTATCCTTTGAACTGTAGTGAGTCTGCAGTGTGATTAGATAGAAGTCATGAGAAGTCAAGACCTTTGCTGATCTTATGTAGAGTTTGTATCTCCAGGCTCTATTTACACATACAGTACAAACACAGAGACATGTAGGGGGTTGATGCCTGTGGTAACACTAGGTCATTGATTTTAGGAAGTGGGTACAAGCTTGTTTGCGTGTCTCTGCGTGTTTGCGTAAAAATATCTGTGTCTTGTGATCAGGTTTTGAAACTGTTAAAACATACATTTGGTCTCATGAGTGGTGTCGTATTTATCATAAGACTTCCAACATGGATTTACATTTCTGCGTGACCCCCCCCCCATCAACCTGCTGGATCCCACTGAAAGAAAAACAGCATCAAATGAATGAGCCTTCAACATTGTGCAGAGTATCTGGGCTTAATAATGAAGATCATGTAACAATTTGTGCTCTCGTTGCTCTCTGTGCCATAGCAACAGTGACATAGCAACAATCCACTAAACAGTTACAACACCTATCAGACTAAATGACTTGACCCCTTTTGTCATAGCGTCACTGTGGTCATTTTTAATCTGTGGTCTTTGTCAATCAAAGCAAAGGAAATTATATAAAATCAACCATTATATCTTATCATCCAACAGCATGGTAATCAATAACAGTCTAGTAGATAATAGTAATAGTAATAGTCTTAGTGAAGTCTACCTCAGTGGTCTTTTGGGAAAGACCCCCGGAAAGTTTGTTTTTTTTATGATTTGTTCTGTTGATGCTGGTACTGTTGTTTGTTATTTCCTTTCCTCTATTTTGAATAACTGTTAGGTATGTGTGAATGCGCTGTCAGGATTACTTCTTAATTTTGTTATACAATGTTGTACAATGACAATAAAATAATTCTATTTTCTGATGCTCTGTACACATAGACCCAGTGAAGAGTGTTTTCTGCAGCCACAAGCACCACACAGGGAGGGATTTTCTCTGCTGCATAGCAGAGAGGTTGATTGAGAAAGAAAACAAATATTGGGGAGGGAGGGTACTGGTAAGGAAGAGGAAGGAAGAGCTTGCTTATATAAAGAAAGAGAGTGGAGCAAGAGCAGAGAGGTGTGGTCTGTGAGAACATTCGGGGACACCCACAGAAGGCTGAACTGTGAGTACTAGAGAGTAAGTTGGACAATAATACAACTTAACTGCGCATTTTTTGTGGCTTCACAAGAGGTTACTTTGTTAAAAGGTCATGTTTGCACATTTTAATTGATTCCTTTTGTTGTTAAAATGGGAGTATTATGACCTGATGGTACCCTAACAAAGGTAAGTTCTTTCTGTTAGTTAACATCTGGATTTATGCAGAAGTTGATCTTTGTTGGAAGACCGCCTGAACTGAAGCAACACATTTTTCTGCCCACATGTTTAAGCTCATGTCTTTTTGTGCAACTTTAATTTTACATTAAAGTATTTTTTATTTTGTGTCATGCAGGTCTAGTTCTTGTGTATGTGCGTGTGTGTGTATGTCCATGCAGGTGATAATAGATAGTTTTGGGAAATTGTCTACCTGTGTGTTTGTGTGTGTGTGTAAGGGACCATGGCGGGTTTTGGGAAGAGCTTGAAGGTGCTACGCTGCCTCACCTTTGCTACGGGTCTGGTGGAGTGTCTGTGTTTTGCTGGAGCCGTGTTCGGATGGGCTTCACTTGTTTTTGTCCTGAAGACGGACGGCTACTTCAGCTCTCTGTGCGTCAACGCCACAACGGTCAATGCAACGCAGGTCTTAGGTCAGTTTGATATCCTCACCTCCACTACTTTAAATTCTAACCACCTGGATTTCTGAAATGAATTACATCTCTTTATGCAGGCCTCTCTGATCATCATTGTTACCTGTTTAACCACACGTTGCCTAACCCTGGTGCTCCCTCTTTCTCTGTGTTTTGTGTCAACAGATTGCAGTGAACAGGATGAACAGTTCTCACTTGTTTTCACCATTGCCTCCTTTATGAACAATTTCATGACGTTGCCTAATGGTTTCCTGTTTGACCGGTTTGGTACGACAGTGGCTCGGCTTTTTGGAATGTGAGTCAAACACCTTAATTACTTAAGAGTAAAAAGTCAATGTATTTAAAACATTTCCTATGTAATTCTTTTTTTTATCAAAACAGTGACTCTGTAGGGGACTAAAAGGCCACAAGCTGGGAAGTTAAAGGGATAGTTTGTATTTTTTAAAGTGGGGTTGTGTGAGGTACTTATTAGCGATAGTCAGTGGATGGCAGTCGGCAGGTCCCCAGTTTGGAGAAGCAGGCAGGAGTACGGACATGAAAGCTAAGCAATGTAGCCTACCGCTGTGGACAGGGGCAGCAGCAAAAATGTATTTTAGCACCTAAACAAAGGCCCACCTTAAAAAATCAATATCAGTTTAAGTGTATTTAGAATATTTTCTCTGCTATACCTTGCTGCCAGACAGCCCTTTCCAACAGGAAACTGAAGCCGTTCTATCCATCTATGCTCTCTTTAAAGCTTTGACAAAAACTGCCTGATTGTAGGGCTGCACGATTATGGCCAAAATGATAATCACGATTATTTTGATCAATATTGAGATCACGATTAATTATCACGATTATTTGTTGATTTTAGCCAAAACAAATTTTATTATATAATTATAACTGCTTTTACATCCATATTGTGCTACATTCCTCCTTTATTGAAGGATACTGTGAAGGAGTATGCCATTTCAGCTGTTGTGCGACCGCTTTCCACACATGCATGTTTGCCGTGAAAGATACAGGCAACGCAATTTTCTGTTCACGTTAACGGCGCATGTGGTGCCTGGTATCTACCGGACGAAATAGCTACGCGGATTTCTGTGGCTCATTACACTGCCACTTACATGTCTGCGTTGCGCTCTGATGCTCCGAAACCCACGTTAGAGGCAACATAAACATCGCTGAATGTCACGCTAGTAAACACTAATGACACATTATACAGCAGGTAGCGTTAGCCTACCATTAGCCACAGTAGTAACTGGATTAAGCACGGCTAAAATGCTGACTGCTAAACAGTGTAGTGTGTCTGTATTTCACTGTAGGATTCCAACAGCAGGACGTCCAACAGTCTGCTGCTAAAGCTATGAGCTAAAAGACACAAACTAGCACTGGTCACTGCTGTTGTCTGAAAAACAACACAGACGGGACAAAACGTTGCGTTTACTGGTAAACTGGTAAACATTGTGACCGGCTTATGATGACCGACTGCTACCTGTTGTGGAAATTTCCTCACGTTACTCTGTCCTCTGTGACTGTCTACATCTAGAAACTAAGCTGCGCGGTGCAGGCAGGGAACAGCTCTGATTGGCTCATGGAGACATGTGATCAGACAGTGGTTTATGGAGCGCTAGATTGGCTTTGCAAAAACTGTTCTATGAACCGAATGACGCATTTTAAATATCGCTCGATCACACAAATTTGATCGTGCGAAGCCAAAATCGTGATCGTGATTAAAATTTGATTAATTGTGCAGCCCTACCTGATTGTGTGACTTTGGTGAATACAAACTTACCCTTTAAAACACCAAAGTGAAACTATTCTTTATATATTTTTTAGGTGGGCTTTATAGGCTATAATATGTTTTGCTGTGTGGCCCCGTCCACAGCATTACTTTGCTTAGCTTCTGTGTCTGTACTCCTGCCTGCATCTCCAAACTGGGGACGTGCCGACCACTATTTACTGTAGGTCAAGGTCAAGGTCAAGTTTATTTATAGAGCACATTTACAAGCAGTCACTCCTGCCCCAAAGTGCTGTACAGATACTAATACCGGTAACAGCATAAAAAGCATATTAATTAGCCGAGAAGAAAAAGAGTAAAAACCCATTAAAAACATAGTATCCCCGAAATAATAATAATAATTAAACCACATGAAAAACATGATTACAAACAATATTAACAATGTCACAGCTCAGCTTGTGTTAAAAGCCATTTCAAAGAGATGAGTTTTTAAAAGTGATTTAAATGACTCAATAGAGCCAGCTGCTTTACTATTGAGGGGAAGAGCATTCCAGAGCTTAGGACCTGCAACTGAAAAAGCTTTGTCCCCTCTGGTTTTCAGTCTTGATCTAGGACAGTCCAAAAGAAGCTGGTCATTTGACCTAAGTGCTCTGACTGGGGTATGTAAAATCAACATATCAGCTAAATAGGAAGGTGCCAATCCATTTAAAGATTTAAAAACAAATAATAAAATCTTAAAATGGATTCTGAGAGCGACAGGCAACCAGTGGAGAGACGATAGTACTGGGGTAATGTGGTCAAAGCGCTTTTTCCCTGTCAGCAGGCGTGCAGCTGCATTTTGAACCAGGCCAGCTGACTGCCTGGGCCCGGGACGAGATAAGCTTAGATGGACCCCCCGCGCCCAGATCTCTCCTTTTTCCTTGCTCTTCCTCTCCCCTGCTCTTCCTCTCCTGTTCCTCTCCTCTCCTCTTCCTCTCCTGCTCCTCTCCTATGCTCTTCCTCTCCTATGCTCTTCCTCTCCTCTGATCTTCCTCTAATCTGATCTTCCTCTCCTCTCCTCACATCTCTCACTGAAATTAATGTGATCAGTCTCTGATCCATCCTGCTCAGACTCTCCGACAGGGCAGCGGGCCCCCCCCGCAGATCTCTCTCTCTCTCTCCTCTCTCTCTCTCTCTCTCTCTCTCTCTCTCTCTCACCGGTAGCCTGACTCCCTGTCCCTCCGTTGCGAGCAGCGGGCCCCTCCCGCATCACTCTCTCTGTCACCTGACAGCAGCTGGATCTCTCTCCTCTCTGTCTCATCCTCTGCACGGAGCTACCAAACTCAACTCTTTCTGTAAAAGAGAACGGTTGTTGTCTCAGGCTTTTATACAAGCTAATGGACGTTAACATGAGAGCTGGCCTGTTAGCTTACGTTACATGGCTCGTAACGTTGGCTGCGCTGTTTCTTACCTTGCTCTACGTTGACAGTTCCAGCTTCACCGTCACCACCTTTTTTAAAAATATTTGTTTAGAAAATCTCTAAGGCCTCTATTTTCTTCTTCTCTTTTCCTTCCTTTTCTGAGCACCGGACTTGTGCTGACCGGACATTTTGAGCATACTGAACTTCAAATCTACTGAAAACAACATCAACTTTTGATAAGTGGCCAAACCATTTTTGTGTTGGGGGTGGGGGTTCTTAACCACTATTTCAAGGACAATTAGGAAGAAAACAAATAAAAGCTTTTATGTAACTCAAATATTACATATTTTTTTCCACAAATAGGCCTATTTAAAAAAATGTTTTTCATTATTCCATAATTTAATGAGGGCGCCCGGCCCCCAGTTCGGGGGCCCGCGTTACTGTGGGCCCGGGACAACAGACCCGTTTGTCCCCCCCTATCGGCGGGCGTGTTTTGAACTAATTGCAATTGGCGAACAGAAGACTGGTCGAGACCATAGTAGGCCTATAAAGAGTTGCAGTAGTCCAGGCGATTTGTAATCAGGGCATGTACAACTTTTACTGTAGGTAATAAACGTATGAGTACATTATACAACCACACTTCAAAAAATCTGAACTATCCCTTTAACTTCCCAGCTAGTGACCTTTTAGTCCCCTACTGCACTGTTTTAATGAGAAATCGCTTCAAAATTGTTTTGCCATCGCTATAAAAGGAATGAAATGACAATCATTGTTTAATAAAGACAAACAATAAGAGGTTTTTCATGATTATTAATCAACAAATGCAAGATGCAGTAGGGAGTACTTTCTCCTAGTTGGTTGTACAGTAGGCCTATGTGTAACAATAAGAGATGTAATGGTTTAATCCACAACAGTTTGACTGGATTACCTTTAGCAAAAATTCAATGCATCATCTTATTCTGCATCATCAAATATCACATTCTGCCCATGATTTGAATTGATTTAAGGTATATTTGATTAATTTTGTTGCTTAAACAACAATATACTACTTCAAAGGGTGCTTTTTATTTCTTTATTCTTTGTGTCTCAACACTGTGCAAACAGTAGACAGGCATTTTAATGAAAAAGCACTTACATGTCATATTCATTTATTTTTAATCTGTTCATACTTTTGTATGTTTATACACTTCTTGTTCTAAAATATGAAGCTGAATTTGTAACCCGTGCATCCATCCATGAGATAAAACATAAATAAACAAGAAAGCTTGTTTACGATCAATTTAGCATCGAGAGTTATATGATGCAGACTCTGCCTGTTGTGGCTAAGCTAATGCTACAGTGCACAGAAGTCTGTCTGCAGTCTGTTTCTGCTATTTCCGTCTGAGCAATTCCCTAATCTGTTTGCTTACAGACATACAGCTGTTTTTCTCACATGGAGATAGAGAGTGTCAGTCACGGAGAGGGGAGAAGAAAGATCTTGTTTGTATTTATGTGAAATGTTGATATGCATTTGGATATAGTACAAGCTCCTGTGAAGTAAAAGGGACATGTAGGACAGCTAGAAGCAAGAAAAATAGCATCAGCAACAGACTATATAAATTGAGCTGCAGTGTACATACCAGAGCCTGACACTTAGCAATGCAGAATGTAAAGAAAGTGTTTTATGAGAAAGGGAGCAGTTAAGAAAACAAAGCAGTAAAGGGCAATGAAGCTGGAAAGAGGAAAACGTGAGAGAATGATTAAGAAATAGAAAGGTCAAGGCTTTTAATCACCAAAGGATGAAGAATGTCAGAAAGAAATGTTGTTTTTAGTGCAGATGCTCAGACGCTGTGATGAAAAAGCCCTACCACCCCAGATATATCTAAATCCACAATATCAAACTGGTAATAAGAACATATGTTTCCACTAAAGTAGGGTGGAGGGAATATAAAAAGCCAAGGAATGCAAATATTTAGACAAGATGCAGCATGTGAAGATGAGGGTAGAGCTTTGCCAGAAAAGGAAATTAAAGTCAGCCAAAAGCAAACAGCAGCAGAGGAACCTGTGTGTGAACGTGTGTTTAGTGTGACTTTTAAGAAATTTGAGTCTCAAACATGACTCATGTTCTCATGCCTGTTAACTGTGAAGCTCCCACTAAGCCAATGAAATGGCATGATAACACTGGAGTTTGTTTTCCCCAACAGATTTCTTTACACTTTGGGTACTTTGATGGTGGCCTTCTCGACTGCAGGTGAAAAAACATTTCTCCGTCTCTTTGTCGTGTTCTCTCTCAGTGTGAGGAACCTCATAAAAAGAAAAAGTAAAATGTTACAGCTGCGGATACTCATTTTCCCCATTTATTTCTTTTCTCACCAGCTTTGTCCAACCTGCTGTTCCCAGCTCTCTCCTTCGTGGCAGTGGGCGGCATTCTGTTTCTAATAACCAACATGCAGGTACTGAAGCAGTCGTTCAGAATAAAAAAATGATTGTCAGTTTTTAATCTTAATTCATCTTTCATTTTCTCAATTATTTAATTGATTACTATATAAAATGTTGTGAGAATATCAGAATATCGCAGGGTACAAGGTGACATACTGAAATTGCTTTTTTTTAATCCAACCCAGAGTCTGAAACCCCAAAATAATCAATTTATCATGATACAAAACAGAGAAAAGCAGATCTTTAAACTGCACTGGGGAATTGAACCAATTGTACCATTGTAGATTCATTTTGATAGACTAGTCGATTAATTCTTTCAGCTTTAATTCACTTTGTTTTTTACCTCCTGTAAAAAACAAAGTCTGTAAGCTTCTGCCTCAATTTAAAGTTTAATGATATATTTTCTTTCGGCTATTTCTGAATGCCTGCATGTTTGCTCTGTGACGGAGAAAGACACATCATCAAGATCTAACTATAAATAGTCCCATTTTTTCGAGGAAAGCTGAGACAGAGACAGAGGTTTGATGTTCGACAGTAGATCTTAGTGTCACCAGTGCACTTTTGTTGGCTTCAGGGCTTTTCTCAGACTGAGCTCATGATGTTGTGGGGAAAAAACCCCACAAAGCCCTCTCAGGGAAACGGTCGTAAGCCATACCTTAATAGGCATTTCAACTAAGTTTGATAATCATCAATGTCGTATGTTCAGCGTGACAAGATTATTAGAAACCTTATTAAAACGCAAATGTATCTTGTAATGAAAGGATGCACAGAGCTAATGCAGTAAATCTCAACAGTTAAGCTTCAAGACAGCCTCCCGGTGTATTTATTTAAAACGGTGCATACTTGTTGCTGAGAACACTGGCTATGTGAGGAATAAAACACCAAGGTTGTGATTAAAACAGTTATGTGTGTTCATTTTAATCATAAGAAAATATGGAGAAGAGAGAATCAGAAAAGTTAGGTAACAAAGGAAGGTAAGAAGTCACGTTGACCTGTGAGTGTTACAGTCAATGCGCTCGTTAGTAAAGGACTTTCAGAGAAAGTCTCAGGGTGTGTTCCGATTGCCAAGTATAGTTTCCTGCAAAGTAGACTGCACAATATTCAGCCATGTTGAGTAAGAGTCCAAACCGTTGGTAGCAAAAATGCTCAGTTCAAAAGGAACTAACAACAGACCAGGAGGTAGGGAGTACTGTTTATGAAAAGTGTGGAATGAAACAGCATCTGTATAATTCTTAATCAATTTAAATTTCTCTCCTAAAGGTAGGAAACCTTTTTGGCTCACATCGCTCCACCATCATCACTCTCTATAACGGGGCCTTCGATTCTTCCTCAGCACTCTTCCTTGTCATCAAGGTGAAAAAAACATTCACAAACTGCTCTCATGTGTGAAACATATTTATTCCATCTCATGTTGTAACGGTGAGCTCCACCCTGTCTTATCTTCTCCTGCAGCTGTTACACGAGGCTGGCATCTCTCTCCGCTCCTCCTTCCTCTTCCTGTCTGCCTGCAGCTTCATTCACCTGCTCAGGACTTTCTTCTTGCTGCCCAGAGGCCACATACCCTACACCGTGCCTGACCACTACACATACGGGTACAAATCCCCAAGAAACCACACACATACATCAACACCTCGCATATGCTTCAGGGATACATCAAGAGAAAAAGGGCTCATTATTTCCTGATTTTCTGAATTTAGTTTGTTGCAAATATTAGAAAAATTATAAATAAACAACAAAGACACAAGTTATAATTTGGTTTTAAAAATGCTACAGACTTGGCTTACTTGAGCTGAAGCTTGAAGTCTACTCTACAGTTCACAGCACAAATCAGTGTGCTCTTACAGCAGTGTGAGAGAGCATAAACACGTAGCTTATCCTCATCCAACAAAACTGGTTCATGATCAATACATTCAGTTGCAAATGTTGAAAGGCAAACAAACAATTAATGGATTAAAGTGTCTTGCAAAACCACAAATTATTATTATTTTTATAATTATTTTCATATCATTGTGCCACATTCCTTGGAAAAAATCCTTCATATCCTGTTATGCGATTATAGCTGGTTATGACTTGAAAACCTCATTTGAAAAAGTAAATAACTCCCACAATGCTATCAGTCTGTGTCTGACCCACTGTGACCTTTGACCTTTGTCAGGGTAACCTGTGGTAAATCAAATAGTCTGAGCTTAGAGCAGACAGCAGCCAATGCTAACACACAGATGACGACAGAGGAAACGCCATTCAACAAGGAACCTGTGAAACAAGGTTTGTTGACTCTACAGTGGCACAGATAATGACATAATAAGATATAACAGAAGAAAGTAATCATACATACTATTTCTCTTCATCTTTGTTTCTTCCTCGTCTTCATCTATCTCTGTGGCCTCTCCTCATCTCTCTCAGAGAAGAGTTTCCGTGAGTGTGTGATGTCCAGGTTCTTTGTGTGGCACGTGGTTTGGTTGTCGGTCATGCAGCTCAGACATTACCTCTTTATCGGCACCCTCAACCCCATGCTGCAGCGGCTGACGGCGGGAGAGCCTTCACTGGGTAAACACACACAAACACTACATCATGTCTTAGCAAAGATGGACGTTTGTGCAAACCTTCCTCATTAGGTCCATGAAGTTACCTGCATACTAACCGGTTAGCCTGTGCTTTAACTAAGAGGTTGTGACTAAAGTAATATAATATGAGCAAGAAGCTGCTCAGATAGAAAGTACTGTTATCTTTTATTCTGGTAGACTTGTTGAACTCTTTGTTGGAGTCTCATGTCTGTAACCATCTTGTCCTTGCCTGTGTGTCCCTGCAGTGAGCCAGTACACCAATGCCTTTGCTATAACGCAGTTGTGTGGCGTGCTGTGTGCTCCCTGGAACGGTCTCATCATGGACAGACACAAGGGCAAACCTCGGGCTGCAGGTGACATACTAATGCTCCTAATGACTAATAATGAACCCAACAGGCCACACCCATGGCAGACCTACTGTCAGTGTGTCCCGGGTGTGCTCTCAGGGGCCCAGCATGTCAGTGGGCTCTTGCATTTCTAAAGGGACAATAAATATTAATTGAAAATAGTCCCATTACTGTAAGGGATAAAGAGAAGTCCAATTGCCATGACCACCAACCTCATGTTCCCTTTTAACAATTATACAAAACAAAATTACATAAGAGAAAAACTTGATTGTTTCTAAGATTGGCTTTTTCATCGTAATTTTCGTTATTTTTTTTCACTTTGGAGGATAAGGTGTGTGTTTTCATTTGTGTGTGTTTTGTAGGAGAGAGTGAACAGGAAGCAGACCTGCGGGCCTCGGGGCTTTCTCTCTTCCTGACGGCGTTGCAGTGTCTACTGTTCTCAGTTTCTGCTTCCACCCCGTACCTGCCGCTTCAGTACCTCACCTTCATCCTGCAGGTGCTCAACCGCTCCTTCCTCTACGGGGGCAACGCAGCCTTCGTCAGTGTGGCGTGAGTATCAAACACACACACAAATACAAACATGCACAAACAATTTTATTCTTATATCTTCTCATAACAACATTATAATGTTACATTTTTATGAACCTATGTTATAGTGTTTAGGGTGGGTTAAAGTTAAGTGTTAACCTTTACCTTTAAGCAATCAGAAAGTATTTAAAGGTGCAATATGTAATATTGTGTGTAATACTGGCAGCTAGCGGTTAAAATAGTTACTGCACTACCAATTCAAAATACTGGAGAGTCGTTTCCCCCGCCCCCACCTGCCCAGACTCGAAGTTCACGGGGGTTGCCAGGCTGAGACCGCAGCATTCACAACAATGTTGCTAGACTCTTGTCTCACATAGCCAGACATTACTCCACAGCACAGCGGAGTAGCTAACGTTAGATGCTAGTCTCACATAGCCAGACATTACTCCACAGCACAGCGGAGTAGCTAGTGATGCTATTATACCAGACATTACTCAGCACAGCGTACGTTAGATGCTAGTCTCACATAGCCAGACATTACTCCACAGCACAGCGGAGTAGCTAACGTTAGATGCTGGCTATATTGACAGTCATAAAAGCCCGTGCTCACGCGGAGCTCTGTAACCAACTGACAGACACACCTTTTCGGCTTAAAATTACAGTATGAACCGCTAAAAACACAACAACCTCACTGTCCTCTCCACACGCGAGTCAGGCACACTTCCTCGTCTTAGAATAATAATAACAATACGAAACGCTAAATATACCACTACCTTGCCGACGGAACACACTTCATTGGCTTAGAATTACGGCAACAATCGCTAAACACACTGCACACTCACAGTCCTCTCTTTCCGATTTACAGCCCCCCTCTCGTGGCTTAAAATAACTCACCGTTGTCGGCTCCAGCCGCTGACGAGGCTACACGCTGTAAACAGCCATGGGCTGCATGCCTGGTCCTCCGGTAACGTTAACAGGTAGCAGGGTTAGCATGGCGGCGTTAGCCAGGACCAGTCGGGATCACTTTACTGGCTGTGTCTCAATTGTTTTTGCGAGTAACCAACTCGGGTACTCTAGCTATATAATTCAATGTGAGTACACAAATGTTGAAATGACCAAAAATGCCCCTAGTAGCTGTGATAAATTAGCCTCAAGCTAATGCTTACCTGTTCAGGAGAAAATAAGCCAACTCTGCGTCCTTTTGGGATCTAAGCTGTCTCCATCTTTCAAATACATCTCCAATATTTACCAGGGGTTGTTACGTCTCTGGTCAGCATGCAGAAACTACTGTTAGTACCTTTTTTTACGTCATGTAGAATCTATCTCCGTTGATCTTGTACCTTTGTTTGCTGCTTTCATGGCTGTACTACCGTTACAAGCTGTAGCGCTGGGGTTTACGTTTTTACAGGTATATCTGGCAACCCGGCCTGCCTGTGAAAAAAGGGCGGCGGCCGTTGATAACAACACACAGATCAAAACATAAATTCCGTCACGGAATGTAAATTTCAAAAAGAAAAAATACTGAAATTAGCATTGTTGTCAGAAAAGATAGTATTTCAGTTTAACATGTTTCCTTAATATCTGATGAGGCATTGGTGTCATTTTTGGATTTATTACAGTACAAATATTACATATTGGACCTTTAATGCTTAAGAATTGTGTGATTTCTTTATTTCTACGCTCTATGTCGACATATGTCTATGTCTACCACTTCCTTCTCTTTGCCATTTCATCATTGTGTGTGTGTGTGTGTGTGTGTGTGTGTGTGTGTGTGTGTGTGTGTGTGTGTGTGTGTGTGTGTGTGTGTGTGTGTGTATGTGTAGTTTTCCGTCGTGCCATTTTGGGAAGCTGTATGGTCTGGTCATGGCTCTGTCTGCAGTGTTTTCTCTGCTGCAGTATGCCTGCTTTGCTGTGGTGAAAGGCCCTCTGGATGGAGACCCTTTATATGTGAGTACACGACATATAGCTGATACAACTGTAAATCTTACTCTGGTCCTTCTCCTTCCTTTATCGCCATCTTTATCTATGAACACTCCTCTCACTGCTTGCTCCTCTCTCCTTTCATGTGTGTGCAGGTAAACATCGCTCTGACGCTGCTCAGCCTGCTCGCCTTCATCCATCCCCTCTCTGTCTTCCTGCACTGTCGAAGTCTCGCCTCCCAGCGAGCCATCAATGCCTCCTCCTAAAGTCGGTCAAATGAGAACCACACTTAAAATGTTCTTACAATCACCAGTGGCACTGCTACCTCTCTAGTTTGATTGATTAATAGTGCTCGTAAGGCTGTGTTATGTTGCCATGTGTATCATCAAGTGCTTTTCGTATTGCAGTGAAGTGTGGTTTTGGGTACAGTCGGCACATTCCCCACACTCTCGAATCAAGTTTAAATTGAATGTATCTATAAAAATTAGGAGGTTCTAGTTTTTTTATTTTCACTTAGGTATAGATCTTTTTACACTCTTCTACAATGTTAGAGTGTCAGCTGATGGTGCTTTTTGGAAACCCAGCTTTAGCAACAAGCTAATTAGCTTTGTCTGTTTTTACAGTTAAAATTCCTTGTGCTAGCTGCTTTCCATGACTGTGACATATTTTTATGTTTCTTGTTTTACGAATCTGATGATTTAACATATGATGTATTATTTTATCTATGGTTGTATTCAAAGTGCCAAAAGATAAGAAACTTTATTGTAAAAGCTGAAAATGTTACAGATAATGTTTATATTAGTGTTGACCTCTTCAGGTTATCTCATATATTTCTTTTTTAAACCAGTATAGGACCAACAATGTGTGGAAGGAACATGATGCATGTAGTATCAGAGTAAGGGACGACTGGGAGTCAGAATCACAAATGTCAGTGTCTGTGTTCTTTTAATTAGATCTTTCAGTGATGTGCACAGAACAAAAAGATAACTCAGGCAAACCCTCTGTTTGGACAAATGTCCTGTTAACTGATCTCTGCACAGATCGCTTTACCATATGAGTTCATTCAGATACATGAAATAGAGCAGGGTGGCCCCCTTTATATAGATATATAAAGGGCACTAGAGCAGGGGACACAGCTCTGCCATCTGCTGGCCACTCAGGTAGCTACTGATATAACTACTCTGCCAAACATTAACCAACAGTTACATGATCTCCTTTTATGTTATATTATATTATAGTTAGGCTATCCAACATATTAAGTCTCAGCTGTTGTGTCTGTGTATTTCAGGAGAAGAATTTAGTGTCATGAAGGATTAAAAAAAAAGGGAAATATGTCATTTTTCTTTTATCAGTAAGTTTACGTTTTAGCTTGATGTTGTGTATTTTGCTGAAATGCCAAGACTGAAGTGGTGGTAATGTTGAAATGTAACATTGAATATGCAAACTATTTATCTTGCTGCAACAAATGAAATGTATTTTGTGATATGAACTTTGGAAGTGTAGTAAAGAGAATTGTAACTTTTAAATCGTTAATTTTCCCCAAATGTTTCAGTTTTCAGCTATTGTGAGAAACATGATGCACTTGCAGGCAGCTGCCTATTTCAGATGGTGTAGAAAATGCCATTTTAATCCAGTAATAGGACATTTAAAAAAAGACTATAAATGAAATATAAATGGAACTGTATGTTGTACACCTTGACATACAAATAAAATTAAAAATTTAAATTAAAGTAATATTGAACTGGATATTTGACTGGACCCTGAATTCCCTGTTTTTTGTTTTTGTTTTTTCTCCCAGTGTTTAGTTTGCTGAGTCCATGCTTTCAGTTGATTAAGTTCATCGATTTTGCAATGTTGAATCGTTGGAGAACTCTTTTAAAAAAAAGATCTGATTCTATAAATGAAGTTCAAACTAATCAGAATTCACAGCAGCCTCAGGGGACAGTCTGTTGTCTCCAGTTATACTCTTGGCAGTCTGGGTAGGAGTTGCCATGATGTTCCTGATAGTGGTGGAGAGGCTTCACACGGGGCAGAATCATCTCTGGCAGGGTTTAAACCTGAAATAACAGGCACACAGCAACCCCCACAACAGCCTCTCTCAAGTTCCCTGTACACCTGCTGTGTGACAGCGCAGTGAGCACAGAAAAAAGTCTGCTGCATTTTGTGTGTGTGTGTGTGTGTGTGTGTGTGCGTGCGTGTGTGCGCGCGTGTGCATGTGTGCAGGCAAGTTGTGTATGGTGACAGGTTTCCCCCTTGCATCTGCGTCATATATGATGATCAAAACCTCAGTATCTTGGCGATTTAAAAATAAAGACTTGCATAAACAGCTATATGACATAGATGGGAGCGAAGGTGGGAGGAGTGGCGGATACAAATAAGCAGGCTTGTTAATGAGGGTATTTGTGGTGTGGTGTTTTGCTTTCTTTAATCTGACTAAATCTGTCGGAGGGACAGAGGATGTCTTTATGACACATAGCAACAGCAGAAAAACTGTAATGGCCTCACTCTATCAACCTTAATGTGCTGTTTTCCATCTGCTATGGGAAGCTGGTGGGAAAACAAATTATCTCTGATACTGAATGACTAAACAGGCTAGGTGAGCTTATTGATGCTCTGAGTTTTTGGTTGTAACTCAAAACAAAGTGTAATTTCTAATAAGACAAAATAATGCAGTGAATAATGAATTATACTATATTTCCTTTATTTGTTAGTGACAGTGTATAGGAAAGATGGGAGAGAGATGGGGGATGACACGCAGCAAAGGGACACAGGCCGGACTCAAACCCGGGCCGCTGCAAAGGACTCAGCCTACATGGGGTGCACGCTCTTAATGGGTGAGCTAGAGGTCGCCCCGCAAATTTGATCTGGGACGGTTTTTCATGGTTTGTTTCAGTGGTGGAAAGTAAATTTACTCAAGTGCTGTACAGAGAAGTTTTGAGATATTTGTACTTCATATGCGTTCCAGTTTTATCTTATACACTTTTACTTCACTACATTTCACAGGGAAATGTCGTTTCTCAGACAGAAAGGGACATCCTTTTCACATCACAATTTTACAGACAAAACACAAGACCTTCTAAAATACCTGGTCTCGCAATGCCAGACTTATCTCCACAATGCGGGATCTGGCTACACCACAGATAAATTCTGGGATATGTTCTGGTTGCATTTCTTTAAACCAATCAAAATCATCTTAGGCTAGCTATTTAAAGTGCTCATATTATACTTTTTGGCTTTTCCCCTTTCCTTTATTGTGTTATATATCTTTTTTTGTGCATGTAATAGGTTTACAAAGTGAAAAAGCCCAAAGTCCACCCCAAAGGGACTTACCATCTCCAACAGAAAACACTGTTCACAAAAGCTCCAAACAGCTCTATTGTAGTCAGGCCTTTACTTCCGTGACAGACGTGCGTTACTTTGTAACACACGTTATAATGCTCGCCTAGCTGCTAGCGTGGCACGCACTCATACTCAGCAACTGACTGGCATGTAGTGCTGACCTATGTACGACATGTGCGACTCCCAACAAAGATGGAACAGAAGTGAGATGTCTCACTCTGTAGCTAAAACAGAGAGCTCAACACACAGGGTGAAAAGAGGAGCTGCAGGAATGTGCAGTACAACAAAAATATGGTGTTTTTTGAAAATTAAACCATGTAAACCTATTTTGATATAACCTCTAAATACAATTATTAACCTGAAAATGAGCATAATATGAGCACTTTAAATTAGCTGGATGCATTGTTAAACTTAAAATGTTGGCTTTTGCAGGATGGCTCTCCATTTATTATTGCCAATAAATGTTTCTGGTGATCCTTATACGATGGAGAATTGGCCAGCAGCATTTTTTTGGTTGTGCTTTTATCTTTACCGGCGTAATAAGCTGCAGCTCCCCACCTTGACTAAAGGGTTTTCACCTGGTATTCTATTGATGTATCACGACTAAAACCATGGTATTTTCACGCCAAGTCTCTGTTTAACGTTACCCTCGCTACCTCACTACAGATGATAGGCCATGCTTGGAACATACAACTTTTCCATAACCGGTGGGCAAAAATGCTGGCACATCCCAGTTACATAGTAAATATCGTAAACATATTCTTTGTAAATCTTTAGAATCATTCACCAAAAAAACCAAGCAGGCCTGCCTTGTTGCACGATCCAGATTTTTGTCAAAACTTGCCATTTCCAGCGTATAGCTTGCCAGCTCGGAGGTTGTTGTTGTTGTTGTTGTTTCCAGTAGTGAAGGGATTTTGAAAACGGCAACACACAAATTGCAGAAGGGGAGGGGCAAAGCCTGACATCCGGCGCAGAGCCGCATTCTGGATGTCAGGCTTTATCCTTCCTGGCAATGTATTTTCTTTGTGCCATCCAAAAGTAGTTAGATTAGCACCAACTGGACCAACTAGTAAATACTGCTTACACAGGAAAGCATCAGTAATAATAAGCCAATAACGTAAGGCATTATAATCTAACACTCACAGAGGGCATTTTCTGCACAATGAATAGTTTTACTTTTGATACTATTACTTATGTATTTTTACTTATTACTGCAGGACTTTTACTTGTAATGGATTACTACAATGTGGTATTGGCTACTTTTACTTTAGTAAAGGATCTGAATACCTCCACTGCTTTCAGTTAAGGTTAATCATAATGCTACAGCATATAATGTAATTTTAACCTACAGACCTTTTTCACAAGAGAACTTTTGATATGGCACAGCAGGAAAATCACAGCTGTTAATGATTTTTTTTTAAATGAATTCCCTTTGTGCTGGCTCACTGTCACACTGCCATGGCTTACTGGGACACTTGAACAGAACAGATCCAACACCTGTGCTTGTCATATGGATGTAATGTTTTGGTGTCCTCATACTTTTGGCCATACAGTTTATCTCACTTTTTCTAACCCTTTATGTGGCTGCTTGTCATCATGCAGGGCACACACACACATACATACACACACAAAACACACTCACAATGTAGGATTTATCTCACTTTGCCTCTCCGTGTTTGTAAAACCAAATTTAAATAGGATTTCAGGTATATAATTTAAGCTTTTAACTGTTGCAGGATGAAAAATGGCATCAACATGGATCTACTTTACTGAAAATAATTCCTAAATGAATTTATCAACAAGAAACTGATTCTAAGTCTAACACCCACATTACATTTAACTACATGTTTGAGGCCTTTAACGACCTGAACGGGTGTATATTTAAATTTGTTGCGAATATGAACTTTACACACGGAGTCTTCTCTTCTGACACTGTAACAAATATCAAATGATTCATTATCTTGTTAACAAAGTCTTGTCAGACCTTTGCTGCTTCAAATGACACCCACATTTTGTCTGATTCATACAACTTCTACACGTATGAGCCTCACACAACATTTACAGTAATAGCTTGGATTTGAAGAATGGAAACTTTTTTAAAACCCTTACCTGATGCTTTGAGTCTAAGACTACCACCACAGACTGTTTCACCGTGGAGACACATTTCAGGTGAAATAAAGGTGTTCTGTATCACATGAAAATATCTCAATTGAGTTTTCTTGCCCTTCGACCATGATGTACCCAGTGTGCAGAAAAACACTCTGTCCACACAGAAGGTCGTCAGCACTGTGTGTGTGTGTGTGTGTGTGTGTGAGAGAGAGAGAGAGAGAGAGAGAGAGAGAGAGAGAGAGAGAGAGAGAGAGAGAGAGAGAGAGAGAGAGAGAGAGAGAGAAAGAGTAAGTGAGGGTTATGGACGGAATCATCAAGACGTTTTTTCAGGATCAGGACAGATCATTGAACATGCTGTGTTTACACCAGTTCGAATGCCAGTGTGCCTGTGATTCACTTTGACACAGCAGGCTTCTGAGAAGATGCAATAATAATAATAATAATAATAATAAACTTCATTTATATAGCACAATTCATGCATAAAATGCAACACAAAGTGCTTAACATAAAAACTGATAATCACAACATTGATGATAAGATAATAAAAACATAAAATTAAAAGACAAGATAAAACAATCATCAGCTAAAAACACTGGTAAAAAGATGTGTGTGTGTGTGTGTGTGTGTGTGTGTGTGTGTGTGTGTGTGTGTGTGTGTGTGTGTGTGTAGCTTATGCATTTTATCTGCTATTTTGAATGGGTCATTTTAGCATCACACATAGACGTGCGCGCGCGCGCACACACACACACACACACACACACACACACACACACACACACACACACACACACACACACACACACACAGCCTCCCTGAAGATGGAGTCTGGTTGGTGAGTTGGCTGCCTCCCCCAGTTGCCTTGGGGCCAAGAACAGTGTGAATACATTACGTTCACCCACCCACCCACACACACACGCGAGCGACCTTCTGTGTCCCACAGACCCCCGTAGAGGCCACTAATGCCTGGATGGTGAGCTGCCTCCCCTAATCACTACACCGCAGCCAAGAAATGGTGTGACTCCAGACGCGCAACTTATGATCTGCGCTGCTCACAGCCTAGAGTTGCAGATGACCTTCCATGGAGCAGCTCTTGGTGAGTGTGTATTCACTTGGGAACAGATGATCATCATCATGGTGGACCTGGCTGGCCTTGACCCTTGTTATGAAGGGAGGACTCACTTGTGAGTAAACCACGGCCCACCCTGACACGGTTTATTTCACATGGAGTCAAAAGACCTCCATGTCCCTTCCCACGTCCCGTCCACATGCAGCACTCAACCGAGTTGACAGCATGCTCTATCACACATCATCCGTCCATCTGCCCATTACAGCATTTACAGTAAATAATGAATTGCTTTAATACATGTCAAATATTCATTGATGACAAACTTACCTGGATGTATCATGACTATGTAGCCTATTGTCATCTCTCCTCCTCACACAAATGCCATCAGTCCATATGCTGCGTTGAATCATTTAGCTCCACCGCTGGGATTCCCTTTCATGTTCATCTGTTGTGCTGAATTGTAGGCGGCTCTCGGCTTCTTTCCAGAACTGGCCTACACTAAATGAGACAGATGATTTTTTGGCTTTAATGCCAAATTAGTTTTTACACCTCCTCCTCCAACCTCCTTGTGAGCGCATTCCACGGCGGAACCACACAAACAAACACTCTTAATGACCAGTTATTTAGTAAATATTCGTACTTTATCCCAGAATTTCATAGTTTGTTGTCACCAAAAACCTCCATCCCACTTCTTCATGGCTAATCAGTCAACCTCCTCCCACACTGAGCTTTGTCTTAAATGATGAAAAGAAGAGTTAGGCTACTTAATCAAACTACTAAAAGTACATTCAGGATTCATCTCTATAAAAATGGCAAAATGAGGAGGCTATTTGCTCACCTTTATCATACATTCTAACATTTCGTATGTAATAGCCTAGCCACTGGGTTTTATGGTGCCTTTAATTACCTAATCATGACGAACAGTCTAATAATCAATACCAATCGTAGGCCTACTGTTGACAGCGATGCGTTACTTTTTTAACATCACAGTGAAGACAGTGACAAAACCAGCCCTATCACTGCCTTTCTTGTCGCTTCCTCCGGTGGCTCTCACCCCTCCTCCCGGGCTGACGTAGAGAGGATCCTCCGCTGCCCACGACTGTGGGCGACGACCGAGCCGCGGGTATAAACAGCTTCGCGGGACTCCAGCTCGGCACTGCTTGAAGCCGCAGCAACTCGTTCACCAGAGCTGAACCTCAGCAGAGATAGCAGCAAGCAGGCACTTCCACGCCGCGCAGGCTAACTCGCTTTCGGCTTTGGTTCGAGATGGAGAGTCGTAGGACCGTGAGGCGCTCCAGCGCCCGCAACTTCAAGGGTGAGTTACTTTCCATCGTGCACCTGCAGTTTGAATGCACCGAGAGGTTTCTGACTTTGGAAATGCAATTGTGTGATTTAATTGGATTATTGCAGTTTTTCACTCTATGTGCACTTCTTAAGATTTGTATACTTCAAAAAGTACAGTCATATTGTTATGTTATTCTGGGTATCAGCTGAAAAAACTGTAAAATCTGAATATAGCCTATAGACTTTATGATGCTTTTACGCAGTCATTTTGCATGTACTTTAAATTGTTTACCAAGACGTAGCCTACACATTGTTCAACACCCATGTAAATTGAAAGCATGTTGAATTGTTGATAAAATTAAGAAGCATACAGAGGAAGTCAGAGTGCGCGCTTTTTGGGTTAATTTAACGCAAAGATTTGGCAGTAGTAGCCTATAGTCTCTCGAGGAAATGTAGGCTATGTGTGAATTTGTGTGATATCGTGATCTATAGGAAAAGTCATTGACAACACCTGATCAAAGTTAATTTATTTGTTTTGGCTCTACTATAAAGTTGACCAAAACCTCCGCACCAATCTCTCCATATCTTTTTATTTTGTTTTGTTTTACGCATGGAGGGATCCAGATAACCTACTATTTATGCACGCACGATTCCGAACTTTTTTCCTTATCTCGTGTCGACAAGTAGGCTGACGTACGAAGACTTTAGAAAAGTGTCTTATTTCACTTAAGAGCCCCATCTACAGTTTTCCATCATTGTCCAGCGCAACTATAGTGTAACTTGTTAAGAGGTCAAGAGGTGAGCCACTGGAAAATCTTACGCACAACTGATGAATAGGAACGTCATCATTATTTCATGCACACTTTTGTGCGCCGTTATCCGAGCTGTGCCAAGAAGCTGTTGCAATATTGATAAGAACCAAAACTGATCCGGGTCTGGTTGCCGGTTGACGCGTGCCCTCTGCATGGTAAACCACTGAACGGAAACATCCTTTCAAGAGCCTGAGAACTAGGACTCCAGGTTAATTAAATGCAGTGAATCACGTGTGATACACGTTTATTGTCTCTTAAAGGTCCTTATAGTAGATTTGTGGTCATTTCCTATTTTAAACAGCTGAAATCAAGAGGTGTCACAACAGTTTTGGAGACCTAAAGTGATCCGGTGGATATGAATAGGTCAATGATTTCTGTATGTAATCTGGTGAATTATATATGAACCACAACGTTCTGGGAAGCACCAACAAGTCACGGGTGAGAGCACAGCAGTGCTAATAAGAATCACTGACAACAGCGACAGGTCTGACAGACAGCAAAGAAAGACTGGTGCCAGAACTGAAATCAACCTTTCTTTCTTTGTCTGCCTGTCTCTCTGCCCAGGACCAACTACTGGAACAATGGCCTTTTGCTTCTAACCTGACCTTCAATTGTCTTCCTTTTATCTTCTTGTGGGAATAAACCGCCTTTGTCTCTCTGTCTCTCTGCAGGTGGTTTGTGTCTGTGGCTGATTCTGTGGCTGGTGGTGGTGAAGCCGAGCGGGGTGTCTGCATGCCCGAGGTTGTGTGTGTGTTACCCCACGCCCATGACGGTCAGCTGCCAGTCCCAGAACCTTACCATAGTGCCGGCCGGTGTGCCATATGACTCTCAACGTGTTTTCCTGCAGAACAACCGCATCACAGAGCTGCGTGCCGACTCTTTTGGCTTCGAGACACAGGTAAAAATGGCAGTGTGTGCATCTGTTGAAATTCCAAGCAATATTTGCAGAAATTCTTAACAGTCTTTTATTTCAACTCTGTAGGTACTTTGGCTGTATGGCAACAACATAACGTGGGTTGAGGCCGGGGCCTTCAGTAACCTCAGGGTGCTGGAGGAGTTGGATCTGGGCGATAACCCGTTACAGCGCCTGGAAGGTGGAGCCTTCAGGGGCTTGGAGAGGCTGCAGAGCCTGCACATGCATCGTTGCAAGCTGGCCACTCTCCCCCATGACCTCTTCCACAAGCTGTACAGCCTGCAGTTCCTCTACCTGCAGGTAAAACCAGCACACACATACCTAAAAACACACACATGCAAAGATACATATTTGACAGTCATGCATGATGCTTGCAGAAGTACACATTTGTGTTAGTGATTTATGGAAACATCAGTTGCCAACATGCAGGCTGAACACCCACACACATAGAGACACTGTGCATGTTGGAAGATTGTTTTACAGTAAGTAGGTTCAATGAGTTGCACAGTCACGAAAATGCAAACTGAGAATATATATAGGAAAATATTAAAACACTAACCAAAGCAACACATTTCAGCAGCTAAAATTAGTGTAAAAACAACATTTCTGTTACCATCATATTATTAATCAAGCCCAACAGAGTTCTCTCAGATTGATTGCAGGGAAATAATGAAAATGATACACAATATATATAATACACAGAAGGAAGTGTATGCCCACACATTTGCTCCCAACAGCAGTTCTTGCTGTCATATGAAACAAAATTATTAAACATAATTATAGGAACAAGGGTAGAATAAAAGAAGATCAAGACATACTCACCTCTTTAAGGAAACCTATAGCAAAATGACTGAAAATAACCCAATGCAACATGTTACGCAGATGTCAGGCTACAATAGAGAGGGAAAGCTTTAATTTACATCAGAAGTTCTACCGAGCACTCTCTTTTATTAAAAAATAAGAGTTGGGAATCACTCATAAAAAATACTCAACTAAACTCTAAGCTTTATTTAGATAGTACCTAAAACCCAACACGGTAGAACCAAATAGCTTTGAAGCTCAAAGAGAAAAAAACATTGTATAATTTATTGATTTTTTTCATTCATTTCAGTACTCTATGGAAATTAGCCTGCAGATGTATTTACAAGATGTCACCTCTATTTATTGGCAGCTGACAGTGAGATCTCAGCTGTTGGGAGTGTCCTTGAATATTAAGATCTGTCACAATCAGAAAGTACGCCCCTGCCAAGCAAAAAATCTTGTCAGTAGAGGTCATTTCTGAACTCTGTAAAGATACTTAAAGGCTACTTTCAAATAGGATGTCCCCCAAGTGTACACATATGGTAACTTGAAAGGAAGTGAGGGATTTCTTTCCTGCTATCACAGCTGATAGTAATAACTTACATCTTTTGCCAACCACACAGTCTTAATTTTCCCATGTGCTTATACACAGCACTAAATTCTTCTTCTTGTATTTTGACTTTGCTCCAGGAGAATCAGCTCCACTTTTTGCAGGATGACCTGTTCTCAGACCTGGTCAACCTCACCCATCTCTTCCTGCATGGAAACCGCATCCGTGCCCTGTCTGAGAATGTGTTCAGAGGCCTGGTCAACCTGGACCGCCTCCTTCTCCATGACAACCGCGTCAGGCAGGTCAACCGTCGGGCTTTCCGTGACCTGGGCCGCCTGACCATCCTTTACCTGTTCAACAACTCCCTGGCCGAGCTGCCAGGCCAGGCCATGAAAGACACCCAAGGCATCCAGTTCCTCCGCCTCAATGGTAACCCCTGGTCGTGCGGCTGTGAGGCTCGTCCCCTCTGGGAGTGGTTCCGCAAGGCCCGCATCTCCTCCTCTGAGCTCATGTGCACCTCCCCATCCCAACGTCGCGGCCAAGACCTCAGATTCCTCCGGGAGATGGACTTCGCCCTCTGCCCTCTGCCTGACCCTGGCTCTCTGGCGGGATCCACCACGACCACCTTCAGCACTAAGACCCGCTGGTGGTTCTCCAAGCACAAGCCTGTATCTTCATCCAAGGCCTCGTACCAGAAGAGCACAGAGGCGGTGAAGGCCTTCCCCTTCCCTGCCGGAAAGCCTCAGTACCTCCCCAAGAACCCCTCCGAGACCTTCTCCTCAAAGTATGAACTGTCGGAGGATGAAGTAGCGCTCCCCAAGCTAGACCAAGAAGAATATTGGACCAACTACGGCAATGAAGACGCCTCCATCCGCTGCCTAGAGCTGGAGTGCCCCCCAGGCTATGACACAGCCTTCCCCTCGTCCTCCGCCTTACGCAGCACCCCATCCCTCCTCCACCTCCTCTCCCTCTCCATAGTCACATTATCCCTCCATTTCCTTTTTGGCTGAACTCTGCTCTCCTTCACTCCCCTTTCCCCTCTGATTTCTCTTTCCAACCCTAACAAATACCTGGATCTTGATTCCTTTCAGTTACCTCCTCGACTTGCAGGAGGTGCTACACTGACACAGGAGACAGGTGAGGCAGCAGGGAGCTGTTTTAAAGAGCAGAGAACAGTTGAGTTGATGTAGAGCAGGACAAGAATTCAATGCTGAAGTAGCTGCTGCTTATAGTACAGGCATTAAAATCAGGGATCAGATCATGGAAACTGACTCTGATAGTGACGGTACAAAGGCAGAAATCTACGGCAACATGATGAAATGATAGAGACAATATACAGCTCAGCTGTTGGTGTCTCCTGGTGGTTTTTGATAACACAGCTATAAACAACGCAGGCGTTGTGACTCGTCAACAGCTATTTTCTATAGTGCTCACCATCATCCACTCACAGCTAACATATTGTTCCTCACTTATTTATTTCATTCATCATGAATGAAAGTGGGGATTGATTATACCAGAAGTATGAGAAAGAGGTGGATTACCACAGATAATGAGTCTTGAGAGGAAAGAATTACAGTGAGAAGTAAAAAGAAAATCAATACAATGTGAGCAGAGTGGGCTATAGATGTTCATCTAAAGGCAGAAAAGAATGAGAGGATCAGAACTGCAGCCAAGAGCAGCTCTACTCTCTCCTTCAGATTCAAATCTTGTGTGATCCCAGCGATGCCAGCAAACAACCATCACCACCCACACTTGTACATACCACTAATCAACACTGTACATACACACATCCTAAACTGCTTTGTATTTTAGATTAGCTGGATTTTTTATTTGGTACCATTTAGTAAACTACAGTTTGTGGCGATAGATACTTAGATTGTAAATGGAAGGCAAACAAATGAAATGTGAAAACTCTATTTTTGCCCCCCCATGTTTTTAAGTGTTGTCTCCTCCTCTCTCTGAAAAGGGAAGGCTTGTGCTTGAGATTCTGATGTTGTTTTTTTTTTGGTGTGTGATTCAGTTTGTGTGTGTGTGAGTGGGATTGGACTGCTATAGACTAATAACCAAAGTCTTGAGAAGAAAAGAATTACTTTTACAGTCTAAGTAAGACAACCAGTTTGATTATGTCTCTTCCTAAAATGAGTGCCTCTGTGTATGTGTCTATTTTTCCTTTAAAAACATGGCCTTTGTCTCTCTGTCTGTCTTTCTCTCTGTCTGTTTGTCTGGATGTTCAAACTGACACAGAACAAGGTAAAAACAACACCAGGGCTAAATCCTACACAGCTCTTTGTGTTATTTGAAGCCTCAGGTCTCTATCCTGCTGGCTCCTGTTAAACTTTGACCTGCAATTGGTCTCTGTCAGTGTGACTAGGTACGTATATATATGAGGATGTGTGTATTTCTTTTTAGCTCGGATTGAAAGTTTAAAAAGTCCTTTATTCACTGATAACCTTACTAGGACCCATAACTGTTGAAAAACTATAGTCTCAGAAATGCATGGGAATGTGGTTTTTACTATTTTCTGAACAATGGGTAAATCCAAGGATTTATGTGATTTCAGTGATATCTGTATTGGATGGTACTACAGACCATAAACAGACCACGAGGACAATCAAGCTCTAATATATGAAATCATCTTTCCCATATTAAAGCTGTACTTTATAAGAGAACCTTTCTGACTCAACTGTGTGATTTGGATAATGGGATGGGTAGTGATTGAGCAATCTGTTAAACACGATGCCAATCCAACCTATTGTGATCCGCATTATTCATGGGGGTCGTAAGTTCCTTGTCAACCCCAAATGTTAGTAAGTCCATACCGTGACTGTGAGTTCCTGCGTAGAACATGAAGGATACTGTGATGCTGTTAGATTCTGTATTTTTCAATAGATAAACTTGTTAGGAAAGTGTTTTGGTTCATTAAAAAATAAAGAAACAAACAAACAGAAGTGTGTGGGGTTTCCTTAGTGTTTCACTGTCATCTTTGTTTACTAAGGATGCCACAAAGGAATTCAAGAATGTGCAAAATGTATTGAGCTCGCACATAAGCACAAACACAATGTATACAACAATGATGACTTCATGATGAAAGCATTGCAACAATTCATTCACCTAGTCTTGAATCAATAGCCTGCTGAATAGAACGTTTACACTATAGTTTACACTTTCACACTAAAGCACAGTAAAATAAGTGAATCATACACATGAATGTGGTCAGTATCATCAGATTAGTCTTTCATTCTGACATCTGATAGCCTTGACATCCTTGTGCAATTAAGTCAACAGTCTGGACTTTGTTTTTTACACACAATCACATCATAGTAATCCCGGTTTTTGTAGTGTGTGTATGCAAGTGTAAGGAATCCAGTGTGATAGTGTGTGTGTTTGCTGAAGGTCACAGTTAGACTGTGTTCACTCCTCGCCCCAATTACTTTTCTCACCATGTGCAGAAGTCAGCTTTATGGGCCATATTATCCAAGGCAAGGCAAGGCATTTTTATTTATATAGCACATTTCAGAAACAAGGCAATTCAAAATGCTTTACGTAAAACTAATTAAGAGCAATTAAAAACATGTATTAAAGGTCCTATGACATGCTGCTTTTTGGATGCTTTTAAATAGGCCTTAGTGATCCCCTAATACTGTATCTGAAGTCTCTTTCCCGAAATTCAGCCTTGGTGCAGAATTACAGCCACTAGAGCCAGTCCCACGTCATATTTATCCCCGACACAAAGTAGTCTGTTCTTTAAGTAGGATTCAAACCAGTCCTTTTAACAAGTGCAGTCTCAGTACGATGGTGTGGTTGAAATCCTGACTGGAAGACATCAAAACAGTGTGTGTGTGTGTGTGTGTGTGTGTGTGTGTGTGTGTGTGTGTGTGTGTGTGTGTGTGTGTGTGTGTGTGTGTGTGTGTGTGTGTGTGTGTGTGTGTGTGTGTGTGTGGTATGATTCAAAAAAGGGGCTGAATAGGGAACATGGCAGGATGAAAATGTGATGATATGTCCCAGAATTAGCGCACACCCCCTCAACAGATTAACTCTCAACATGATGATGATGATGATGCATACACTCATGTGTTGCACATATACATGTGCAAAAACACACACACACACACACACACACACACACACACACATACACACACATTTTAAAGTTCAGAGAAGTTTGGTTTAGCCACTCTAATATTTTTTAACTCACTAATTATTCAAACACTTTCCCACCTCACTTTCCTTCTTCTTCTTTTCTCTCTTTTAATTTTCTCCGAAAGCTCCCTCACTCCTTCCAGTCATAGTTTACAGCAGATAAATTCTCAAACACACATACATCTTTGTCCTTAGCAGCATCTTTCTAATAGAACTTTTCATTTCCTTAAATTTAACATGCACATTTTGACAACAAAGTTTTTTTTTAAACCTTGTTGTCTAGCAGTAAAATAAGCTATTTGTGTTAGCAACAAGATCTTGCTGTTGTTGTTAAAATAACAACACTTAAAGAGTCTATAAACATGCTAGCGGCTCTGTGAGGCTGCACTTATATATAATATATTATATTAGGTACGGTGGTGATTTGAGCTAAATGCTAGCATGCTATGCTCACAATGACAATGCTAACATAATGAAATGTTCTGTCTAGGGGTGTTTTTTTGCGTTTTCTTTTGGATACAAATGAGGTACCGTGCAGTAATTTCAATATTGTGTCAGTATAGTTGCAGTGGATGTTGCAACCACACTAGTCTGGCTTTGCCAGACCTACCTCCACAGCACTGCGGAGAAAGGTCTGGCTAGTCCACATAGCATTCCGGGATGGGAGAAAAACATGCTCTGGTTTATTGGCATTTCTTTAAACTAATCACAATTGTCATGAGCTCAGCTAAGCCACAGGGCCACGGTGCCGCTGCAAAATAGCCACAGGAATTAAATTGTTTTGGTGGAACATTCAAATGTTCAAAAGTTGTTTTAGTCATGCTACAGAAAAGTCAGATTGGAGAGTTAGTCTAGCTAGCTGTCTGGATTTACCCTGCAGAGAGCAGAGGAGCAGCTAACCATAGTCCTCATAAATCCACCAGAGTTTAAAATTCCGACACAAAGAAAGCAAAAGGTGACGGAAATCCGTCCGAAAAGAGAGTCATCCGGCAGAATTTCCGACTGCACCGGAGCAATCCCGGAAATGGAACATCGTGGATATAGACTACAACCACACAAATGCAGCTAAAACATCTCCAGTAAACATTTATGTTACAATATCAAGACCATTGTCTGACCTTATTAAATATAGAGAAGGCAAAATAATTAAATGTCGATCAAAAGATAGGAATGCAACACCGACACAAACCATGCTGTGTTTTGAGAAAGGAGTGCAACTTGTTTTTCTTAAGAATCTTTGTTCCCAACATGCTACTGGTACTATTCACAGTTATTTATCTTTTCATCCCACTGTAATGACTGTGATAAGTTTACACTTGCTCACTGGTGCTTGGCATCCAGTATTATAATGTAAGGCAATCCAAGACTTTCTTTGACATCAGGGTGTTCATGCTTTAAAGGAATAGTTTGACATTTTGTGAAATCCGTTTCTGCCATAGAGTGAGATGAGAAGAGTTTTACCACTCATACAGCTTAAGGGAAAGTGATATCAATTTTCTCATCTAAATCTCCACCAGAAAGCGAATAAGCATATTTCCCAAAATGTCTAACTTTTGCTTTAAGGCTTCATTCATCCGTGGGGTTAGACTTGTCATGGACATTTTTTGTAATCAAACAAATGAAATATCACTGCTGTTGTCCAAAATTGGACATTGGCCTATTGCTATTTAAGCTTTTGACGAATAGTTACATGTAGGTGATGACAAAGTTCCACTCAACAAATCATAAATATTTAAAATTATGACCAGTGGCATGGTACAAATTCATTGTAAAACAGCTTTCAAGGCAGCTATGAAGTTATGTATATTTATGTAAAAGGACATTTAGTGTGGGTCTTAATTTCACAGAAATGTGCAGATGGCAGATGGCATACTGACAGGGTTAAACACCTCCAGAAATTAACATCAAAAACTTGAATCGTGGCCAAGTGCTTCTTCTTCAAGTTGCTATTTCATGGCAGAAGTATAGGCGTTTGCCCTCTGTGCCTGAAAGCAGCTGCCTGGGTGGTCATGGGACATCTTTACTGTTTTTTGTGGCGCAGGAACCCAAATAGGCTATTAGCAGAGAGAATTTCTCTGAAGTTGTCAGACTTTGATGATGTGTAATTATCACAAACTGCCCACTCATTCTCCCCCAACTCTCTATCCTATTTTTCTTGCCTCTGCCTTTCTTCCTCGCTTTTGTGTGTTTGCCTGCTTTTCACATGCTGTCACTAAGTCTTTGTCTGAACCCCTATCACTGCAGCACTTCTCTCTCTCTCTCTCTCTCTCTCTCTCTCCATCTCTCTCTTTCTATCTCTCTCTCTGCCTGTCACTCAGTCTCCCCCATGCTCGTCTTGGCCGAGGCTGTGTGTTGGCTCCTGTGAGTTGGCGTTCGTTTGCGTGTCATTGTCGTGTTTGCTGACGTACACCCTAACACATTGTTATTTGCAGAGGATGAACCGAGAGTCGCACCCTGATGTCAGATGACCCAAACTGATTTAATGTTTATCAATGCATTGATACAAAGCCACTTATCGCTTTGTGTGGTTTTTGTTAAAAGCATTACATGATTATGCTTTTTAAGTCAAATGTAAATCTGAAAAGTAACTAGTAACTGTAGCTGTCAGATATCTCAAACCCGTACCTAAGTACAGTACTTGAGTAAATGTCCTTAGTTTAGTTACTTATCACTAAGCCACTGAACATTATTCAAGAATTTACTGGAAACAACAAATATTTTATTATTAATCTACCATTAATACAACACTTTTATTAATTAACTTAAAATGTCTTTAGAATCGACTAGAAAAAATGAGCACTTTCCAGCATGTATGGTTTGAGTTTTTGAAACTCTCTAGACCCTTTCATCTTGTTTGAAAAGACATACATGATGGAAACTTGCTGTGTTTCTTCTAATACACACAATATGTGAGCAGCATCCCCACATATTGTCATTGTACAAAGGAACAGGGACAGCGTAAGTAAAGGCCTGTGTGAACAGACTCTTTGAACTGAAGGAATGGAACTATAAAGCAAATCTGACTGTAACGTGTGTCAGCTGTTGATTGAACTTCATATATTAAAGGAACACGCCAACTTATTGGGACTTTAGCTTATTCACCGTATCCCCCAGAGTTAGATAAGTCCATACATACCCTTCTCATCTCCGTGTGTGTCATAACTCCGTCTGGCGCACCACCGCTAGCCTAGCTTAGCACAGATCCTGGAGGTAACAGGCTCCAAATAGCCTACTGCTCCCAATAAGTCGTGAGTTTAGAATTATAAGGTTCTATCTCCGTTTAGGGTAGTTCTGAGATATTGAGCATCAAAGTTTTTACATCCCAGCTGGCAAAACTGTTATGTAGTATAATCTACTATTAATAACTAACAAAATATTCTTTTAACAAAAATAACACCACACAGGCATTAATAAACACCTAATGGATCAGATTATGTAGAAAACTCAATTTCGACCAAAAGTGGAGATAGAACCTTATAATTCTAAGCTCACTTAGTGACAAAATAACGCCAACATTTTCCTATTTACATGTTGTGATTTGTATAGTCACAGTGTGTACAAATAACAAGGTCACATGAGACACAGCCATCTTCTAACCGTATACAAACTGGGAACTATATTCTCAGAAGGCGAAGCACTGCAACTTCCGCTACTTGGACGGAGTGATTTGCTCGCAGCACCTGAGAAGCCCCTGGTGAGGAGCAGAGAGTAACAACCATAGACTATATACAGTCTATGGTAACAACGGTGCTTTTCAGGTGTTGCGCTAACCACTCCGCCCAAGTAGCAGTGCTTCGCCTTCTGAGAATATAGTTCCCAGTATGTATACCGTTAGAAGATGGCTGTGTCTCGTGTGACCTTGTTATTTGTACACGCTATACTACTAACTGACTATACAAATCCCAACATGTTGGCGTTATTTTGTCACTTATTGGGAGCAGTAGGCTAGTTGGAGCCTGTTACCTCCAGGATCTGTGCTAAGCTAGGCTAGCGGTGGGTGCGCCAGACAGAGTTACGACACGCACGGAGATGAGAAGGGTATGTATGGACTTATCTAACTCTGGGGGATACAGTGAATAAGCTAAAGTCCCAATAAGTTGGCGTGTTCCTTTAAGTTTTTACAAATAACTCATAATTATCCATGTTTAGTTCAGTTAACTCACATTTTCAAAGCAGCAGGGGAACATGTTTTTATGCTTCACAGTATACTGTATACTACAAAGTGGTTAACAGATGAACTTTGTGCCATTGAAAAATGAAAAAGCACAGCAGTCTTATCAAGCAATTACACTTCAGAATATATCTACTAGCTGGAGAGTCCTAAAGAATCAGGAGATAAGATGCTGTAGCTTAGAGCAGCAAACATACAGTACAAAAAAGACCTTAATTAATAAATGAAATATCTGCCTTTTGTTGTTGCTCCTCTGCTTGCTTGTTTGTATTAACAGAAATATCTGCGTGCATGCATGAGTGAGTGCACTTGATCACAGGACTACAAATTGTGCAGTGTGGAGGCAACCAGGATCTCTGCATCCGGTCTTGAGTCAGTTAGACATAAAAAAAGGAGAGTGGGGTGAAGACAGGGCACATCTGTCTGACAGTCTGTCCGCTCCTCTGAAGCTTTACGCACACGGCTAAAAATACACTGCAACAGACTGAAAAGACAGATTGGGATCCAAAGACACAGTAGAGATTTGATGTGTCTTTGTGTCTGGTCTGTTTCAAAGAGAGTGACACACTGAGTGAAAGATTTTATTTGGCAAAGACTAAAAGTGACTGCATGGTGAAGATGAAGTGGGAGGTCTTGAGTTTGTTGTGAACAAAAGAACAGTTAGGCCTATTATATGAGCGCTTGTGAGTCAGTCACAACGCCTCTCTCCGGGAGGTTGCATAGCCCATGTTTGTTGGCAGAGACGCAGCTTGTGACGTCCTTTAGACAATTTGTTTGAGTGCCCAAAAATGTGACTGCCACATCCACTGTGAAAGACACGTGCATTGGGTATTGCTATTCCGGTAACACCATATTTGCTCTTGACTTTGGAGTACTCAAACACATCCGTCTGTTGCTCTGCAAGATTTTCTTTCACTTTCTCCCGTTTGTTTTGGATGCTGTCTTTCTGCCATCTCTCATAACTCTACAATTGGGAATTAAGCAAACATTTTGAGACCATTGGAGCACAA
The DNA here is from genome assembly GCF_010015445.1 of Perca fluviatilis. NCBI lineage: Eukaryota > Metazoa > Chordata > Actinopteri > Perciformes > Percidae > Perca > Perca fluviatilis. Next base: position 21,277,508 of record NC_053121.1, read on the forward strand.
CCCTTGGGACCTGCATTAATCTGTCCCACTGTTTGCAAAGGACATTACACAGATCTTCAGTTGGAATAGCCAGAAGGGGGATTTGATCTCAAAGTGTATCTAGGTTTTAGATAAATGGGATGACGCAAATATAAGGCCAACAAAGTCTGTCTGATTTACTGTCAACATATTTACTTGCTATGAATTTGCCTCTGTGTATTTGGTGCACACAATAAACATATTAAGGGAATAAACAATGAAACAAAGTACTGCTACAGTCAAGAACATAAATACAGAATAGATATATTACAATGAAAAGTAAAGATAGGCTACTATAAGAAATATGTACAATATAACTGTTAAGGAAAGCTTTACAGTTTTGTGCAGGAAATGTTGATCAGGGGATGTGCAAAAGTCAGTATGTATAATATGTTAGTCCAGGTTGTGCATTAATGGTTAAGAGTCTGTCAGTTGGGGTCCCGGGCCTTGTTGATGAGCCCCACTGCAGTCGGGTGGTGTGGTGGGAGGTTTTGGTCAATCCTGCCCACCTCAGGTTCCTTGAGGCGCACAGGTCCTGGAGGGATGGAAGATTGTAGCCAATCACCTTTTCAGCAGACTGAATGAAACACTGCAGTTTGCCCTTGTCCTTTGTGGTGGCAGACTGTAAACCTAAAATGTGTTACATGTTATCATATGCAGCATTTTATGTCATTGGCAAATCAATTGTGATACAATTGCCGAAACAAAAGAACAACTAGAAACAAGTTAACTGGTGGCCTCTATCTCCATCTCCTTTGTCCCATCATTAAACACCGCAAACTGTGGATGTAGCATCCGTCGATTGTGTTGGCATGATGTTGGAACAGCAGCTGGGATCATGGGATGACTTTCTATTAAAGATACTCAGGTGGCTTGCCAGATTATACATCTGTCCTGGCTCTTGGAGAGGAAGCAAATTCCCTTGTAGCGGCTCTGTGCGGTGCTTAAACCAGTGCACGTTTTCCTCCCATCCCCGAATACCATGTGGAGCAGACCCTCTTTCAGCGCGCTTTGGAGGAGGGTCTGGCAAAGCGAGACTACAAAGTTCTTAGACTTTGCAGCAGCCTTAAATTGTCATCAATGAATGCTTTGTTTGAATTAGATTGGTAAATTAGCTTGTTGTAGATAAACATGCAATAAAACATCGTTGAAGATAAAAACACAGCAGCCGACGCTGAAAGCTATTTTCACTGGCATCCGCATTCAAAAGTGAGCAGGTAAGCCAACTAATCTTCCAGTCAGGCAAGAAAGGTTAACAACAATCAATAAATCAATCAATCAATCAAATCAGACTCAATAATTGATTATTAACAACCATTTATTTAGCAAACATTTTGCTAATGGTTACATTGTAGAATTGGCCTAATGTAATATATATTTCAGTCAAGAACACTCTTGTCATCTAAAACAATTTGCAATTTGAGGTTAAATCTAGATTTAACCTCAAATGCAACAAATTGAAATAGCATACAGTAAATGCTGATAATGATAAGCCAAGCAGCACTCTAAGCTAAAACAGGGAGTGCAATGCTGAACACCCCAATCGGTATACAAGAGTGGGCTCAGAGTAAGACAGTTGAAAACCATTTTAACCTTTGCCTACATTTTGAAATACATGCAGATATACATGCATAAGTAAATAAATGTTGTAGTTGTGCCCTATGTTGACTGTACATCCTTCTACAGAGTCCAAGAATGATGTGCCAGTACAGCCCAACTTGAATATATTTCCAACCATTTTGATGGGGGACAGAAGACGGAGCTTCAGGCCAAACTGGTATAATCTTCATCCATGGCTTGAGTATTCTGTCATGATGGACTCTACATATTGCTATGCATGTAGACATTTTTCATTTTTTTAAGGCCCTACCTCTCTTGCACCTGCACTCACTCTTGTACAAAATAAATGTTTATATGATTTTAAAGTTTTAAAAAGTTTATATTCTTGAAATATCATATGTTGCCATTTTTTTAATGTGCCTCTCTGGTTAAACACTGGCCCCTCCTTGGCCCCCCTAGTAAAATGTATCTAGAACCGCCACTAGTAAGGAGGCAGTCATATTTAGGCTAAATGAACCGCCTTGATGTAAGAATGGCTGTGATTGGTTTGATCGAGATGGATTTCAGAGTAAAACTTCCTAATAACGAATGGTTTCGTCCTTCACTTTGAAAACCCCTTCAGCCAAGGCGTTTTGTACAGTCCACACATGCGCGCGAAAGTGTTGTGACAGCAATGGCGTCTAAAGCAGGTAGGTGGTGTGTTGTCGGTGTAAATGCGTTCTGTGAACAAAGATAACTTCGTTATTTATTTAGCAGCATGATATAGATGTTGTGTATCTTGTTTCCAATTGATATACAGGTACAGTGTGTTATAAAACTTGGGGCAGAGGTTGTCACTTTTTGATTGGACTTCTTTCCTCTTGTAGGCTGCTTGTTTGGTTGCGATGGAGTTAACGCTAGTGGAGCAAAACATCCAAACTGGGGATTTAGCTAATGATGAAATAATTAACATCAACCGGTTTCTCATTTTAGTCACAAAAGTGTTCAATAGTTCAACGCTATGACTCGCTTCCTTATCTAACGTTATCCTCCACAACATTGCCTTTAATTAGTCAATATTGAAATAACCCGTGTTATGAAAACATGTTGTTACAATGTAACAACATGTGTGCAGGTCGCCGGGGCACGAAGCGCAAAGCGGAGGTTGAGCAGGCCGAGGAGGAGAAGCCATCTGTGGGGGAGGAGAGGGCCAGAGGAGAGGGGGACAACGGCCAGGGAGGCCAAAGGGTGGTCATTGAACACTGGTGAGAAACTTAGTGGGATCACATTATAGCCTGTACTGGAATAAGCACTTAGAACGCATTAATCACGTGTAAAAGTAATACATTCAACATTTTAAAAACATCTACTAAACTGTGAAGTACTCAAAAGTGAAAGTATTGCTTGGAATTTCCTCTTCTCCTTTTACTGAATTTAATATTACTCATGATACTGATGATGTATCAGCAGCCTTTCAATGTAGATAATCAAGGTGGTGTTAATAGAGTTGCAAGACTTGACCAAACCTACTGGAAAAAAAACCAAAGCATCCTAAACGGTTCAGAAAAGTCTTTTATGGATTCACATGTGCAGCCATAGATCCACCCTCATATTCACAGTTTTACTTAAGGACAGTACTTGAGTAAATGTACATAGTTGCTTTATCACGCTCCTCATTGATAACTTTAGTAGACCGCACAGATGTCCGCCTGATGGTTGATCTGCTATTTCTGGCAGTAAGAGCTGACGAGTGTATGGGCGTAATGCTGAGGAGGTGAAATCTGCTCTCCTGGCTGCCCACCCTGAACTGATTGTGGTCTTCAACCCTGAGAAACCCCGCAGGAACAGCTTTGAGATCACTCTGGTGGATGGAGGCAAAGGTGAGGAGAACTAAAGGGAAATCTAAGAATAACTCTGCCATTTGGAGTCCCAAAAAAAACAACTCAGTTTTTAGACTTTATTTTTTTTTACTCATTTATAGGGGGCTTCACTAAAATTACAAACAACCCAGTATTTTTCTTACCACTTCTTGCCGTGCAAATGTCTCTTCTGCCTCATTAAACCTTGCTCGAACAGTCAACAGGGGGCTGTGTTTACCAGGAGTGCAGAAAAGCCACCAGAAAGAATACAATTTGCACAAAGAATGAGACTCTTTGCTGTCCTGGCTCCACAATGGTGTAACAAGCTCCTCACTAACATCAGGGCAGCAGAAACCCCACACACCGTACGTCGCAAACTGAAAACTCACCTATTCGGACCCATGAAAAAATAAAGAGAATAAATAGTATATACTGGCATAATTCTTGCAATTTTTGAGTGGTATGTTAATGGTTGAGTGTAGGGCTGCACGATATGACTTAAAATCAAAATCACGATTAATTGCACATTTTACCTCTAACAACAAATGGACAATTACATTTTTTTTTTATGATTCGACGACTGACACTGCGTCGATAACAGCTTCAGAATTTCGATGTCGATACATTTTCGATTGATTGTCCAGCCCTAGTTGAGAGCACTTATTGTAAGTTGCTTTGGATAAAAACGTCAGCTAATTTAATTAATGTTTATTGTGGTAATATATGTATGATTATTTGACTCCAAAGTTTAGAGGTTGGTACACCAGTTGTTCTTTAACACATCTTAAATTGTCTTGAGGGCATGTGATTTTACTGCTGTTCTCTAGAGGCTTTTGAAAGACACTAATAATAATGCTTGTGTTCTAGATTGTTCCTACAAATGACACTGTATAATATGTCTCATTCCTACAGAAAAATCACTGTGGACTGGAATAAAGAAGGGTCCGCCTCGTAAGCTGAAGTTTCCTCAACCCGATGTTGTAGTTGCTGCTCTGCAGGAGGCTCTTGAGGCTGAGTAGACGCCCAGTGAAGGTTCGTCATTTCAATGCTATCAGACAGAATAATGTAACACAGAAAAACGCTACAAAATGATACAAAAATGAATCAAGGATTGCACTGCCACACTAAATAATGTTTCTTCAGCTGGAATAGATGGGTACGCACTGTAAAATGAAACCTGAGAACTTTGGTATTAAATGTAAAACTGTTCTGCTTTCAAATTTAAGAACTAAAAATGGATTCAGCATACATACATACATACATACATACATACATACATACATACATACATACATACATACATACATACATACATACACGTATACATACATTTTTTGATATTTGTGAAAACTCAGGCTATGCAGAGCTCAGTTTTGGAAATGTTTCTGTCCAAAAAGTTATTTAGGTTGTTGCTTTTGTTGAAATTTGAGAAAATTTGATTTCACTATTTATTCTTTACTGAAAGAATTAACTCATAGGTGCGTTCCCCAAACTGTATACAAACAAGTGTTTGTTGAATGTTGTACGTTTTACCATTTTGATTATTACTCAAAACACATTTACTCATTGCTTATTAGTTGTTCTACCAGCATCTCCTAAGCTACTTTTTAAGCAGTTGATGCTGTTTTCCCCAGAGCCGTGTGTCATAGCCTAAACTTGGATTTCCTTTCATGTCTTAGCATTTTAAGTCACCAGCCTAGGGAAAGCATTAACTGCTAGTTAGTCGAGCTTATGACACAACCTTCAGCCGTTCAGTGGCAGGGTAAGTGGTGTGGACCCCTCTATAAACTGAAATTAGCAGGTCTGAAAATGAAATGCAGCCCACGGTTTGCTTACATAGTTGAATGCTAATGTAAGCATACATGTGAATTCAGGTTTAAAAATACCACATCCAATCAGTTTGTCAAAACTACTTCACCCCCTAATTTTACAGAAGTATCACTGTTAATGGTTGAGACTGATGGCCTTATAGGTTAACTAGGACTGTAGTACACAACAGTGATGTATTAGGAATGTTTTATATTACAGAGTTTAACAAAATAAATTATTGTCTTACGTGCAGCCAAGAGTTCAGGAGATGTGACAAATGGAAGCAGAATGACGAGGAGTGACCAGTGGGATGTTCTCAGTCCCTCCTCTGATGATCCAAGCACCAACAGCTCACATCTCCTGGATACATGGTGACACCTAGTGAGTTCCTAGAGCGTCTCTGCATACATTTCTCAGATGCACAGTCCTGCTGTCTCAACAGTTTATTGTGCTTTTAAATCTGTTTTTGGTAAATAAAGTGTTTTCTTGTTTCGTAATTATTGTGTGGGTGTATGTTTGTTGTGGATAAGATTCACATTAACATCTCAAAGATAATTTTTGATGTGCTGGGTTACAGGGTTACTGGATGCAAACCTTAAACACAAATCTCTGCTCACATTCCAGAATGATGCATTTTCCATATTTAAATGAAAGGTTCATCTACTTTTGATCAGCTCAGTGACATTCAGAGTCTCAGGATAACACTTCTGATCATAGGTTTAGGTTTGGGTTAAAACGCAACGGCTGGCATAGGCGCTGCGAGGGGCACGGGCACAAGGGGACCACTGTTGTGAGTAAAACACTTTAAAAAAAAAGTCAGATATTAAAAGCCGGTTAAAATAACAACTGGACAGGACGGACAGCGGGAGAATGAAACTTTGAAAGGTCATCATCACACATGACCCCAATACAGTAAAACTCCATATTTTAGAGTGGCCTTTTATTGTGGCCAGCCTAAGGCACACCTGTGCAATAATCATGCTGTCTAATCAGCATCTTTATATGCCACACCTGTGAGGTGGATGGATTTTCTTGGCAAAGGAGAAGTGCTCACTAACAGATTTGTGAACAATATTTGAGAGAAATCGTTCTTTTGTGTAAATAGAAACTCTTTTAGATCTTTGAGTTCAGCTCATGAAAAATGAGGGCAAAAACAAGTGTTGCGTTTATAATTTTGTTCATTGTATTAGCTTTTCTGGTCCACACTCCATACCACTTGGTGGCGGTAATGCACCAAATCGTTTTTGCCAACCGCCAAAAAACCGCTAAGAAGAAGAACGTCGACCATGATTGGTTGTGGAGGGCGTGACTTCATTATCACGCGACCAGCAGGCAACATTCGAGTTTTTTTTACAGTCTATGGTTGGGAACCTATTTTTCATTCGACAGTAAGACTTGAAATTAGTCCGTAAGTACTATAAACAAAAAAACAACAACTCGTAGACATACACCCGACAATATGGAAGTAGTTGTTGACATTTGGAGCGTTTGTAGGTCTGCGTTTGTTGTCATTCCGCCTTAACTACTAGCTAAAATCATTAGGACTAAGTTAGCTACGGCTTGATAACTGCTAGCTGGTCTTTGCTTGCAAGTGACCGACGAGCTAAACTTTTTTTCTCACATTGTGCTCATCGATAAGTACACATGTTATAAAAACTTCCAGATACCTCTTACTACAGCCATCGCTTAGCCCAAGACTGGATTGTCTCTTGTACAAAGGAGCAGAGATGTCTGCTTAACGTGAAACCTCAGGTTGAGAGTTTATAGATATCGTTAGATACTTTATCCATCCCAATTCCAGTAGCTCATTTAACATTACTTAAAACAAGTCGTATAAAAATAAACAAATAGATAAAGGTGGCAATAATAAGTACAACGAGATAAATAGTGCCATGAAAAGAACAAAAAGGTATTGAAGGTGCAAGTAAAGATAAAGACAAAAAAGGTACCAAAGAGTACCACATAGAGTTGCCACTGAAAACATTAGTTATCACACTTTGGCTGTGTGGGTATGATTAAGTAAACTCTTTGACCATAACACTCAAACGCCAACTTAAACAAATGAGGCTTCCAATTATAACATGTTCACCCACTTCTTTTTATAGCTCCAGTTTTTCTCTCAAATGTAGTATTATTAGTGTTTATTTATGTGACTGTGTATTACACTACGCTGCCGTTTTGGCTTGGTCTCTTGTGTAACAGATAATGTCAAGAGACTTTCTGGTTAAATAAACTTTGTAACTCAGCTTTTGACAAACATTTGTAAATATTATTGACATTTTATTGTGTCAATGATTAGTCACAAAGAATTATATTCATACAACATGGAAATAATCTTTAAACGTATGGCAGTATTGGAGACATTGTGGCAACTTGTACTGTGTATGCATGTAACTTTTCTTTTCAATATGCTGTTATTGCTATGTATTTGTAACATAGACTTTCTCTTGTCAGTCATGGCAACAGAGGGTGCGGAAACGACGAGTGAAGATGTTCCGGTACCTGGGAAGGCCAGCACCAGGTTTGACCTGGAGAAGGAGACTGAACTTCGGTTTGAGGTGGAGGCAGGGGAAGCAGCAGAGCAAGTTGATCTAGAGCTCCTCACAGGAATGGCTGAGGTGTTTGGCTCGGAGCTGAACCGCAACAAAAAGTACACATTTGGACCAGGCTCCAAGATCGCAGTTTTCACCTGGCAAGGCTGCAGTGTGAATCTTTATGGGAAGCCAGAGGTGAGCACCAGGAGGAGGGCCCATGCAAATGTCTGACAGTTTTTTTGTGGGTTCTATTTTGGCTTATATGGCGATTCAACTTACCAATTACATATGGTATCACATTTAACCCTGTGTGGCTTTTTTAGTTTGGCATTTAATAAATGAGAGGCTTAAATAACCAGCATCTATCCCTCACCACCACAGGTGGCTTATGTGTCCAAGGATACTCCCATGCTGCTCTACCTGAACACACATGCTGCCCTGGAACAGATGAGAAAACAAGCAGAGCGGGACAATGAGAGGGGGCCGAGGGTATGTTTGGATTTATTTTTTTTTTTTTTTAGGGTTCTTTTATACGCACGCTTGCAAAGTCCCAGAAAATGCATTTTCTGTTGACCTTAAATAATTAATCATATTTCAGGTGATGGTGGTGGGACCTACAGATGTGGGGAAATCAACAGTGTGCCGGCTACTATTAAGCTATGCTGTAAGGGTGGGCCGGAGGCCAACGCTGGTGGAACTGGATGTTGGACAGAGTGGGGTAAGATGAATTGGAGTCATCATGATAAACATTGACACAGACTATGGAATTAAAGGAATAACACTAACTGATATTTATGCATGCATGTAGCTTGAATGCTAAATGAAACTACAGCATACACAGCATCTGTTTCATAGAATAGTTTAAATGCCTCCTCTTGCTGTAGGAGCAAAGCGTGTCCATATGGCTAGTTCTTTCAATCACATGTACAATAAGTTCTGGAAAACAAATATATTGAGTTTCTTAGTGTTTTAACGGCAGTAAAAATAAGAAGAGGTGTAGTATTTCTAGCACAAGATTGACAACAGTGACCTACTGCTTGTGATTTACGCAATACTTTATTGTATCTGGAAGTGTTGCCATTTGTCCATTAAGTGGACTTATGGCAGTCAGAGTAGTTATTCATGCCACAGTTTGTAATATTCCATAAAGGTTTATGGTTTAATTTCTTCATCCATAAAATCATACAGTGCTCCCACCCTGATCAACCACCACTCTCACGGATGTTTTTTTAAAGTGCCAGGGCCCACTCAAATCTTATTAATATCAAGTGTAAACTACATTCTGCTCCTCAGGTGTCCGTACCTGGGACAGTGTCGGCACTGTGCATTGAGCGCCCGGCAGACGTGGAGGAGGGTTTTTCAGTCCAGGCTCCTTTGGTCTACCACTTTGGCTCTACTACACCAGGGACCAACATCAAACTTTACAATAAGGTGAGAAAAGAAAGATTCTGGCCGTTGTGTAACATGAAAGTATGAAGCAAAAAGCCCACCGTCAACCTACAAATTTAGTCTGCGTTGTCATCAGTTATTGTTTTTCTCTGCCCAGTTTAATCTATTCTTTTCTCATAATGTGTAGCTGACGTCGTGCCTGGCCGATGTGTTTTCCCAGCGCTGTGAGGTGAACAGAAAGGCTAGCGTGGGAGGCTGTATCATCAACACCTGCGGCTGGGTGAAGGGCTCTGGATACCAGGCTCTGGTCCACTGTGCCTCTGCCTTCGAGGTGGATGTGGTGCTGGTGCTGGACCATGAGAGGCTCTACAATGAACTCAAACGAGACCTCCCTCACTTTGTACGGGTTGTGCTCCTACCCAAGTCTGGAGGGGTGGTAGAGCGCTCCAAGGAGTGCAGGCGGGATACTCGTGATGAGAAGATCCGTGAGTATTTCTATGGCTTTCGTGGCGTGACCTTCTATCCGTTTTCCTATGAGGTGCGTTTCTCAGATGTCCGCATCTACAAGATCGGAGCACCATCCATCCCAGACTCGTGCTTGCCACTGGGAATGTCTCAGGATGACACACAGCTAAAGCTGGTGCCTGTGACACCAGGCAGAGACCTCACGTATCATGTGCTTAGTGTGAGCAGTGCTGAGGACGGAGAGGAAGGTGCTAGAAAGGGTATAGTAGAAAGCCCTGTGTGTGGCTTTATTGTGGTGACTAATGTGGACACCCAAGCACAGGTAATGAAAGTGCTGTCCCCAGCACCCAGACCACTGCCCAGACACACTCTACTTATCATGGACATCCGCTTCATGGACATGAAATGAATTAACATTTCAGGGAGGAAGACTCTGTTGCAAAAGAAGTGGGGATCATGTTTGGAAGAATTTAGTTTCCTAATTGTTTCTTTGTACCTTATAGGGACTACAGATGGCAAAAGAGAAAAAGATTCAAGTATGGAATTTGGTAGCTGCTGTAAATTTAAACCCCATTTTATAGACCACACTGTACAGATGTTTTTATCAGTCCAGGAATTAAATTCTTGATAATCTGTTTTATGAACATTGTTTTTCTCATAAGTAATAAATGTTTTAAATTTACAAAGTTTGGTTTTGTGTCAATTATATTAAGTTCCATTTCAAAGTGTTATCATATGCACAGTAAGGAAACAAGCTTCCCTGTACAATTAAATTCTTCCTTTGCCAGAATGCCAAACAACGTAAAATCTACAATATATATATATATATATATATATATATATATATATATATATATATATATATATATATATATATATATACTACAATATACAAAATAAAACCGTTTTAAAAGGCAGCATGTGAAAAATAAAGGAACAATAAGAAAGCAACAATAATAATAATTCCATGGTCACATATTTTCTTATCTATCTACCTATATATGTACTGTATATCAGTTCCCATTTATTTGCATGTGTCCAGTACCTAATGCATTGGTTATGAAAACGTGTGTGTCTTTACTAAATTACAACCTAATCAAGCCTGGGGAAAGTGTTTCCAATTCCATGGCTTCACAGTAAGCTTCCACAAAGCCTCATCCAACATTGCAAACTTATTATGTATGTGTCTGTGAAGTGTGAGACGTGTCCTGTCTTGTATGTTGTATCTATCCTGTAGTATTCACGTTTGAACATAAGTGGGGCAAAGGCCACTATACTGTAGCCTGTATCCTCACTGACATGCCAGCTCATACTGGAGCTAATCAAATATGCTACAGGCCTACATGCTGTTGAATTTGTTTATTTATTGTCCCTGTGGGGAAATTAAGTTGTAATTAAGTTAACTTACTAATTAGTCTTGAATTCTGAATGTGGAACTTTCCAAGAAAGCACCGACTTCTGATAAAGATTTTCCAGTATTATAACCCACAACAAATACATCTGACTCTTTAACTTTCTTCCGCAGTGGGCAAAGTAGGGATGTTTTTGAAAAAAGTGTTCTTCCTTATTTTTGCAAAATGAGCAAAAAAAAAATGTTTACCTTTTAAATGTGCTACACGGATCATATTTATGTTGTCATTTAACTGTCTAGTCATTTATATAAGGGTCACAACAATCATTTTTTCTAATAGGCTTTTTTACAATTGCCATTTTGACATGTCATTGCAGGGAAAATACAGGTGTAATTAATAGCATTGATTAGTAGCATTAAGTTCCATTTAGGTGGACCAGGGCCCTGGTATGAACTAGCATGCAGGCCCTGCTCACTGAACTGGCTGTGACACTAAATAGAACGGGACCATAATTAACATGATCAATTTCACCTGTGTTTGCCCTGTTAAGACATGTCAAAATGGCTGCTGTGAAAAGGACCTATAGAAAATCAATCTTTTTTTTCTTTTTTTTAATTAATTTATTGAGAGCATTTGCAGATACAAACAACACATACAAATACACATACACACAACTACAAAGATAAATACATAAACAATTCATAGCCCAGGGAATCTGCAAAGTCCAGCAAGGCTAATCAATAAGCAGTCCAATTCATAGCATCAATCAGTTAGAATAGTTGCATCTATTCAGTCGTGAGGTCACAAGTGTTGAATATATCTGCAGTCTTCAGAGCTTTACAGTTCTTTGAATATCTTATAGAGCCAAAATATTCATTGACTTCACTTTCAAGCACAGGAAAGAAAGGTTTAGAGCCCCTGAACTTACGTTTATGGATGTGATATTTAGTAAGTAGAAATAGCAAATTAATCGATATTGTCATACAAGGGTTGTTTGAGCTTTTACTTGAGACCACACCTGCTCTGTCTGATTGGCTGTTCAGCCCACCTGAGGGACGACGGACTAGTTCCGGGATTCCGAAGTCGGCCTAGCAAGCGAGCTAACTAGTTTGCTAGCCTCTAAACTCAAGGAGGACCGTAACGACCCACACCCTACAGGCAAGACAGCCGCGATGTTCGGTATTAGCTATGTCCTGCTCGTTTTACCAGCTCTTTGTGATGACTGTTTAGCTGAACGTAGGTACATGTATGTCGCCAGTGAAAGTGTAAAGCTTCCACGCTAGCCAGGTAATGTTAGCTTACTTTTTAACGTTAGCTGTGGTAAAGGACTGAGCAGTGTCGCAAAAAAAACTTTCGAGGCTAGGTAAGAGCTAAATGATTACTAGCTAAGTATTGGTCGCGTTTGAATCTGTCATTATTACATTTAACGTTATTAGATCGAGTTAAACATCGCAGCGTCTATTACTTTGTTTAAATTTTTTTATTTTAATGAGGTTCATTGTGGTAACGTTAGTTATCTTGACTGAGTCCGAGCAGCACTGCCCTGGCCTGTTCAACGCTTGGTCTATTTCAACGTATGATCCAAAGATGAAGTGAGAGTCAACCAAATGATATATATTCAAACAAGACATCAGTGTGTCACCGTTGCTGGAAGAAATGTATTCAGTTGGCTCGATCGGGCACCTTACGGTGTAGCTTGCGTACTGCAGATTGTTGTGGTGATATGACAAGCTCGACCCAGAGATTTTAGGATTAACATCCATTATAGTCGGGGGGGGGCAGGTCAGATGATTAACAACTGACACACTCGGCCATAGCTCTGTATTTGTTAGTACTGGTGATTGTTGAAAAGAGGGGTGTGTCCAAACTATCGGGTTACTCTGGATCCGTTTTCAGTGTGTTCACACCGCACGGACTACTTTTTCATGTGGAGATAAGGGAAATTAGTCTGGTGTGTGTGTCAAAGCCGTCCAGGCCAGGCTCGTCACAGATCGTTGTCTTCGTGGTGTTTTGAATTTTCAGAAGTGGGAGGTGTTTCATTTTTCCACCTGAGGGCATTGATGTGACTAATGTGTGTGTGTAACAACAACAGGAGGCTGTTTAACAACACTGTTTATGAGTAAATGTGAGAAATGCATAGGCACATAGTGTAACGCAAGCTTTTTAGGACATTACAGAGTTGGTTAGTCAGCCTGATTGTTATGAAATCAGATTGAAACCTTTGCTTCTAATATGTAGCTCTGTTCTTTAACCTAACAAAAATTCAGTCTTGACAATCAAGATTATAAACCTGAAAAACATGGGTATTTCATAGATGGTATTATTGTAAGTACTTTTGTTGTCCATTCTGTAATTATGTACGAGGCCACAACTATTTACATAATAAATTTAATCTGCAGTATCTCCGAGATCCGAAGTGGCTGATGGCATGCCACTGTGGTACAGAGGCATAAACCGAATCCCCTGGCCGTACAGGCCACCCACTACAGCAAACTGTCTGTGACTTTACTGTTTGTCACGACAGTTGCCTACCACTTCCACCTGCCGGTTAACGGTGTGCCGGTGAAACACGCTCCATGCCTCTCCGACGACCGGCACATGCTGCATTTCCGATCTCGGTGTTACGATTAATATGCCATGTATTTTCTCGATTAATTGTTTGGTCTGTAAAATATCAGTAAATAGTGAAACATCAAATGCCCATCACAGCTACCTAAAGCCCAACCTGCTTTTATTATCCAACTTACAGTCAAAAACCCAGAGATTTGTGATTTACTTTAATGCAATATAAAGAAAAGTGCCACATCCTTACAATTGTGAAGCGCGAATATTTGAAATTGTTGCTTGGCAATTGTGTTGATTGTCGAAATAGCTGCCAATCAATCTAATCAAGAACTTGTTTCAGCTGTAGTTAATTTGTTTTTGTCTGCTTAGCTTTTGCCTACTGACTGAATGTAATTTTTATTTTTATTTTTTTACAGGGGCATTCAACAGCTGACCCACAGAGCTAGTAGGTGAAAGAAGAAAGGGGGACAAAGAGAAAAAGACTAAAATGCATCAGACTACATAACGCCACTGCTGCCCATGGCTTTGTTTAAGAGATGCAAAATGGGAAAGGAGGTCTATCTGCAGAGAATTTGGAGGTGGGAGAGGTCTCTATACACAGACCTGGCCAAGTGCGGTGACACCTTGATGACATGCACAGGGCTTCTTTTTGGAATGAGTTGATTTTGTCCCCATATTGACACAAAGACTGAAAGCAGGGATCTCACAAGAACCAGTGGACTCTGCATGGCTATTTGAGCGATTTTTCTTGTAAAGGCAAGGCTAGACAGAATTTTTTATTTTTTTTTTTAACTTTTTTTTTTTTTTATCAGCTTTTTGAAAATTTCAGCAATTCCAACTGGACTTTTGTTTGATGTTAAGCAGAATGATGCAACTGGTTTAAAAGTGAATGTTTGTTTAGTTGTTTTCCCCTGCTGACTTAGTTTGAAACGCTGGAACTGTCCCTTCTGCCGCCATCCTCTGTTTCTTCCACCCACCCAGTGCCTAAATAAGCCTTCTCGGGACAATCGCAGGAGTCGTCAGCAGCTGCTGCGCTCAATCCTCTGCCTGTTCTCCTCTATGTGCTTCTGCTCGTAGCCTATTGGCTATCTACCCACTACCTCTTTAATTTTCTGCTCTTTTGTTTTTATATTCATTTTCTCTGCGAGGCATAATCAAAACTTAAGCACAGTGATGAGCATTAATGTAAAAACTGAGTTTCAAGAGTGGAGATAAATCTAGATTGCTCCAGTTTTAGTTGTGTGTGCGGGTGTCAGTGCTTTTGTGTTTGAGCACAGAGAAGTCTTACGGTTGCACTGGTGCCAGGGAGCTGTAAGGTTAGATTTATTTATATTGTTGCACCAAAAACGGTTACATTAAAGCCATACAAAAATATTTATGCATTACCTACACATATTTTTGTATCACATTGCTCTTGTATAGTTTTGCTTTAATAAGCCTTTATTAAGATTATACACCCAAATTAAATATTTACAACAAGCTGTACACATGCAAGTAAAGCTGTATAATGCTATATAAAGCAATCCTTTGATTTTTGAGTGATTATATTAGTGCCAGGAGACTTTTAGTGTTCGAATCCCACATGTTTTCAGTTGCTGCTTTGCATAGTGTTTTCTTTTCCAGTCTGTAGTCATGGCCCCTCCTCCCAAACAAACATTTAACCTATAAAGCACCATTTACAGTAGGTAGACCGTAGATATCTACCTCTCTCTGTCTCTTCTCTCCTCTCTCTGTCTCTGATGCCGGGCTTCAGTGGTGGGGTGGTTGGGGGAGGAGTAGGTGTCCCTGCTTCTGCTCCTCCCCGTCCATTTCGTCCCAGCCGGTATGTCCCAGTGTCTGCAGCCACCACTTTCCTTGTCGGATCCACCACTCTCTTCTTCTGCTTTACGTAAGTAGCTCTATCTCCAACTCGCTAATATGCACAAATGCTCACACACAATGCAAACATGGTGCAAAGGGCCTACATGTACTGTATGTATACACAGTTGTGTCACTGCGTAACTAATTGTGTGTGTGTGTGTGTGTGTGTGTGTGTGTGTGTGTGTGGCTTTGTATGTTTTTTTCTCTAAAATTGTGTGTGTTGAAGTAAAGGCATGTGTAAATAATATCCCTATGCATTAACGTCCTATTTTTGTTGTTTAACTTTTATTTAGAGAGAGCGTTTACTGAGCAAACTTGCCCTCTTTTCAGCAACACTTGTATCCGCACAGTTCCTCACAGTCACACCTGTGAGCTCCCCATTTACAATCAGTCTTCTGTTTTGTGCCACTGAAATTGCCTTGCACAAAGGCGTTAGACATAGTGTGGAGTGCTCATCTTCCCTGTCTTTTGAATGGTATATTCAAGCCTGCTTATGTAACAACTACTTGCTGCTCTTGAATAGACCAAGAAAATATGTAGTAGACTTGGAGTTATTGCAACAAAATGTCATTTTATTTCCATCTTTTTTCATGCTGTCTAGGTGCCCATGGTTGTCAGAGTATTTCTCCTCTGTCATTCCCATCTACACTGCTGTGATCTTTCTCTTCACCCTTGCTAACTTCTGTATGGCCACTTTCATGGACCCTGGAGTCTTCCCGAGAGGTAAACACATGTGAACAGTGTTGGTATACAAGTCTTTTTCCTCGAAATTATAACATACTGACATATTATGTTATTGCATATTATGCAATACTTTTGAGTACATGATAGATAAAATTAGACTGAAAAGGATCAGTGACCACAATCTATTATAAATTGACTGAGTAAAACATTATGCAGGAAGACCATATGATCAGGTATGATGGTAGTGCAGCCTGGGTGTTTGTGTCTGTTGTCTTTAGCTGAGGAGGATGAGGACAAGGAAGATGATTTCCGTGCTCCACTCTATAAGACGGTGGAGATCAAAGGGATCCAGGTGCGCATGAAGTGGTGCTCGACCTGCCGCTTCTACCGCCCGCCGCGCTGCTCGCACTGCTCCGTCTGCGACAACTGTGTGGAGGTACACACACACACACACACACACACACACACACACACACACACACACACACACACACACACACACACACACACACACACACACGTATCATGGGCTTGTATTGTTAGTCCTAATTAGAAATTGACTAATTTCAAGGTATTATACAAATATGAGTGAAAGTTATACAGCGAAATTGGGTTGAGTTGGGTTATTACTGTTCCTATTTATTTGACTTATTGTTTGGATGTCAGTGGAACTTTTCAACAACTTTTGTAATTATTTGTCTACTCGATCTCTAGATCTGTCCTATATTCTTAGTTTTCCATGTGTGCGCATAGGAGCTAGACATTGTCTGATTTTGATGGGTTGTATGTGTTGCCTATCAATATTTTCCTCTCTGTCATATCCTTGTATATATTGTGCTTGCACATTCTTGTCCTTTTTGACCCTGTGCTCTCTCAGGATTTTGATCATCACTGCCCTTGGGTGAACAACTGCATTGGTCGGAGGAATTATCGCTATTTCTTCCTCTTCCTGCTATCCCTTACCACCCACATCATTAACGTATTTGGTTTTGGCTTGGTTTATGTCCTGCACCACCGCCAGCAGCTGGACACGGCACATGCTGCTGTAACGTATCCTTCACTTGGCACACTGCAGCCATAAGATGCAGGAACAAATTATGTGTCTTTCTTTTCACATTTAATTTGCCTTGTGATTTTTAGCCTGGTATTTTTTTCTTTTTTTTTCTTTGCTTAATCTGTTGTAACCGCCTTGACCCTCTCCTCCCAGTATGGCCGTTATGTGTGTGGCTGGTCTGTTTTTTGTGCCAGTTGCTGGCCTGACTGGATTCCACATGGTGTTGGTGGCCCGCGGTAGGACCACAAATGAACAGGTACATACAAGAGCTGGTTGTACTGTATGCATCAAATCCTGCAGCATTGAATTCATCCAGATAGTTCAGACAGTATTTTCTATCAACATGTGACATGGAACGTTTTTCTCCTTTCCCCCTCTCACTGCAGGTGACGGGGAAGTTTCGGGGAGGTGTAAACCCTTTCACCAATGGCTGCATAAGAAATATTTCTCATGTGCTGTGCAGCTCCCAGGCCCCCAGGTCAGCCTTTCTCTCTACTCTGCACTCATCTGTTTACTCCTCTCCTTTAACACTCTGCTCCACAACTTTTTTTTTTTTTATTTCTTCCCCCCCCCCCACTGCCTCTTTCTTTCCATTGCTCTCGCTCCTCTTCCACATGTACAGCCTCCTCCTTTATAGTTCTCACTTGTCTGTTTAGTTAATGGAATATTTGAGTGCCTTCAGTGTGAGTGGCTTCTGGTGTTGGACTATGTTTGTCAATAGAGCAACATACTGCTAAGTCATTTAATGCTTGTCCCTCTCACAGATACATGGGCCGGTGGCGGAGCCCTCAGGCAGTGGATGTACAGCCACCATTTGTTAGACCGCCTCTCACTGAGGCCCAGCTAGAAGCCAAGGTCCTGGACAACGGCATCCAGAATGACAGACACAGCACCAGGGTGAGTAATACTAAATCTAAAAATTTAAAAACTCAACAGAGATTCTCAGTGATTTTCATCTTATTCATAATTATTGGTATATACTGTATGCTTGACTGTATACATTTTTGCTGTGGAATGAATGAGAAAAGAAAAAGGACCTCCCAAAGCTGTTAATCACATTTTGGGGCCTAATTATTTTCTATTTATCTATATTTTAAAATAATTTTTCTTTTTTAAATATCAGCTGGTCGTAAATCCAAAAAGGTCTTGTACACCATGAAGTCTGAGTGACAGGTGTGTAGGATCAAAAATAGACTTGAATTAAAACAAATGGAACACACTCACTTGAGCTCACTTTTTAAACACGTTTTGGTCTGCAAACTTTCAGCTTGTGTTAGTGCTAGAGCTGCTGGCTTGGATACCGGTGTTGGTTGTAATGCTGCACACTTCTGGTTAATATAGACAAAATAACCTATTCTGAGGGGGGACACGGTGGTGCGGTGGTTAGCGCTGTCGCCTCACAGCAAGAAGGTTGTGGGTTCGTACCCCGGTTGGCCCAGCCTTTCTGTGTGGAGTTTGCATGTTCTCCCCGTGTCTGTGTGGGTTCTCTCCGGGTACTCCGGCTTCCTCCCGCCGACCAAAGACATGCGGGCTAGGTTTATTGGTGTCCCTAAATTGTCCGTAGGTGTGCATGTGTGAGTGAGTGGTTGTTCGTCTATGTGTGGCCCTGCGATGGACTGGTGACCTGTCCAGGGTGTACCCCGCCTTTCGCCCGACGTATGCTGGGATTGGCTCCAGCCCCCCCGCGACCCTGTGCGCAGGATAAGTGGTTGACGATGGATGGATGAACCTATTCTGAACTCCGGAGTTCTGCTCCTCCTCTCTGTATTTAAAAAAAAAACTCATGTCTTATGTCCAATGTCTTATTTATCCAATAGAAACAAAATGATAAAAGAATGGGAACAGAAGATGTCTTTTTCCTTTGCTAATTTGTTAAAACAAATGTAGTTATATTTCTTTCCCTTTTTTGCTGCATAATATGCGTACATGTTAAGATGTGGCTGATGATGATTTATTTTTTATTACTGACCATGGTAAATATGCAGAGGAGGATATATCAGTCTGCACAAAATCATCTGACAAGTGTTTTAGAACAAGCTTTCGACCGTAATCACTGTGAAACAAACAACATAAGCTTTATTTATCTCTCCCTACTCTACAAAACAAATTCAAGTAGCTACAAAACATATTAGTTCTTGTGGTATACAGATGGACTGGAGTGTGTGACAAGTTAGCTGTTCACTGAATAGGACGTGTAAAGCCCCTCTACCCTTCTAGCACTTAAGGTAATTGTTATGCATTGCTCCTGGGTTGTGACCCATGTGATCTCTGAATTGTCATGAGCAGGGATATACCCATGTTGACTGGCTTGGTTTGGATTTCCAAAAGAAGGGTTGAACACTGATCAGACAACCCTGGCCCCACCCTGGTTAGTGATGTGAAAGGGGTATTACATGGCTTCTCTTTGTGTCTTCTCCAGTCCAAGAGCAGTCTAGATCAGATGGAGAGCCAGTCAGCTGATGCAGAGCCTCCACCTCCTCCAAAGCCAGAGCTTCGTTACCCTGGCCTGCCCCGCGCTGACACGGAGGGTGAGAGAGAGAGAGACACACACACACACACACACACACACACACACACACACACACACACGAAACTAGGTAGGTAAGGTATATCACCTGACATGTCAACAGCTGTTAGTATTGATCATCCAGTGCAGCCCAGGTACTTCAAGTGTTTTACCTCTTACATGAACCAGATGAATGTTTGCTTTCTAATCACAAATGCACTTCTTTCAAATGTCACTTTTGTTTTTTTTGCCACTCAGAGAGCAGCTTGTTGACTGAAGCTCCACATACGCCGTCAATGTACAAGTACCGACCAGCCTTCAACAGCCCAGGAAGGAACCACACTGCCCTCACACACCCCAACAAGGTACATGTCAATATACACTCGCACAGACCTCAAGGTATTGGGTATAAACTATTCACGTAACATTATGCAGATACTGTATATTAAGAGTATTAAAGGAACAATCAGCTTAGAGTGACGCTATCCGCATGTCTTTGCCTAATTGGAAACACAGACGCATGTAAGAATCATTTAAATATAAATATATTCTTTTAAATACATACAGGCTTATTGATTATTACTTTGCCATCTTATTTTAGCATTTGTAAAAAATAGTGATGTGGTTAACCTTATTGCACAAAAAGTGAAGAGGACAGAACAAACCATATCCCATACATTACTGTAACAGATGGTCTGTTGGCTGAAAAGCCTTCGTCCTTCTAATTTCCTTTGTGGTTAATACCATGCCCCTCTTTTTTGTTTTTACTTTGAATTGACCATTCAGTGGCCATCGGTCGATCAGTAAGTCTCAGCTAGTCTCATCTGTGTGTATCCCTTTGGCTGTCTCTGTGTGTTTGAGTGGATCTATCCTTTCCCCTGAGACTGCATTGACTGGAATGTGAAGTTCATGTACCCTATGTATTTGTCTATCCATTTATGTGTTGATACACAGTCTTTGATATGCAATGTCAGTGCTTGTTCAAGCCAGTCAATGTTTCCAATCCAGTAGTGTAATGATGGAGTTGAGCACTGGTCAAGCATCCAATTTCTTCCCACCACATTTTTTTTTTTTTTTTTTTCGTTAGAATGTGTAGAAAATGGTTGTTTTTTTTGTTATCTATTCCTGAGGTAACGTGGTCATTTTCATCTTTCTATCCTTCCTCTTCACTCCTAACTTTATCTTCATCACCCTTTTCCTCCACCTCTCTACCTTTTTTGTCTGTTTCTTCTCTTCTCAGATGATCCGTGGCGAGAGTCTTGACTCTCCCTCTCCCTCCATCCTCCTGTCCAGCCATCAGCCTAGCTACCGCTCGGAGCCGAGCAGCCTGGACGGAACCACAGTGGTAGGGGGAGGTGTAGGGGCGCGCAGAGGGGGAGGGGAGAGGGGTGAGGGCCCCGGAGGCCCTGGCGGGACTGCTGGGTTGATGTCAGGGGGCATGTCAGGTTACTCCCTGACTGGGCGCTCCTACACCTCCTACCCATCCTCTCTAGTTCTGTCCACTGGTGGCTCCCACTCCTCCAGTCTGCGCTCAGCGCACCCGGCACATAACCCGCTGGCCACGCTCCAATCAGAGGGCACCACAGACACCAGCTACAAAAGCCTGGCCAATCAAACACCTCGGAATGGCAGCCTGTCCTATGACAGCCTTCTGACACCATCCGAGAGCCCAGAGTTTGAGTCAGCCGCTCATGAGCTGTCGCCGCAGAAGCCTCGTGCTCTGTTTCCCTCAGGTCAGCCTGAGGTGGTGTCACCCAGTAGCCCGCTGCAGGGCTACACGTCGCCCTTCCTCTCAGCTCAGATCGCCCAGCAGAGGGAGGGGCAGCTGCTCCAGGGCTCTGCCACTTTCTCCTCCCCCCACAGGGCCTACCTGCGTGCCGTCAGCCCGCCCCCTCCCTCCTCCTCTGGGCAACCTGAGATCCAGCACCTGCTCCAGCATAACCAGGACTCCTCTTACCGAGCCCCTCGTAACCTTTCCTCCTTGTCCTCTTCCCCTGGGGCTCGCTCACTAGAGCCCCCTGTCTCCCCGCCACCTCGCGGCCTCTCCCTCGGCAAGTCCCAGTCTTATATTGGGGAGGCAGGGTCTCAGCACAAGCCTCGGCCCGCAGGAGGAGGCGTTGTGCTGGGAGGGGGAGGAGCCGGAGGAGTGCATCAGGCTCCACAGTGAGTAGTGATCCATCGCCAGATCTGTCAGCCTGCTACTCTTCTTCCTCCTTCTCCTTTTCTCCTAATTCTCTTCTTCTTCCTCCCTGGTTTGTGTCAGCCCTCCTCTTCCTCCCTGATCTGTGTGAGTCTTCCTTTTCCTCCTACACAGTTTACAGTCAGTCTTTGCCTGTTTAGTGTTTAACAGATGAAAGTGTGCATGGAGGTTGGACTGTGTGGATTAGTCGGTATGTGTTGAGTTCTGTGAAAGCATGCCTTACCAAGCTCCTTATGACTTCTGTCCTGTAGCCTTTTCTTACTCACCAAGTATAATTACCAAATGCCTTACAAAATCAGTGGTAGAGAAAGATTTTGCTGTTTGTGCTTGTTTATATATATTTTTTAAAGTAGAACCACTGACCGCCACATCCATTTATCCTCTGTCCTCACCCCTAATCCTCCCCCCCCCCACACACACACTCCTCCTCTCCCCTTCCTGATGGCTGTCCAATCAGATCCACCTCTCGTCCAGTCTCGGCCAATCACACCACATCCAAACCAGGGGGTGGAGTGAAGAAGGTGACAGGCGTTGGAGGGACCACTTATGAGATTTCGGTTTGAGTGACAGACATCCTTCACAGGTCTATGACAAGGAGAGGGAAAAATTCACTGGACTACATCCACTTGTCTCTTTCCTGTGCTGGACCTGATTCATGATTGCAGCCTCCTGAAAATGACTGTTTTCTGCTGCAAAGGACTAAAGGAGCAGGCCTGTCTGGTACTCACTTTGTTATATTTGTAACGCCACTGGCCACTCTTCTCTGCTAGCCTTTTCAGATTTGAACAAAGAGTAAAAAGGAGACACTGGTTCAGTTTTCACATGATCAAGTCGTCTCCATTTAGCCACTTTGTGAGCCATAGACTGTTGTGACTATCATCACGGCTGGGTACAGACATGTCTATAGAACACGCATAACTATTCAATGATTTGCTGTTTTATTTGGTACATTAGCACACAGAGTATTGACCACCCTGTCCAACACTTAAGGTAAGGATGGCCTTTATCCCGTTGATTTGGAATTTTAAGAGGACAGATTTAGGACTGTTGACCAATAGAAATGTCTTCTCAACTGTCTGAACGGACCACACAACCTGATATCGATAAGAGTAATGAAGAGAAGTGTCCAATCTATAAACACAGTATAATTTTAGTTTTATAAAATCTTTTTTTAAGTATTGTTTTATATAAATGTATAAAATCTTACAGATTATTATTATTATTATTGGGTCAATTAGTCAGGTATTGAAAATGACTATGGATGACGGTGGCAGATGTACTGTGTGTAATTATTCATGAAAGCGATTTCAAATCAGTTGCCTGTTTGTATTTAATGGCTGCATCAGCCACTCATGAGTTCGTGCTGGGATTTTCATCGTCCAAAGGGAATGATGGTCGTTGGACAGGTGGTGGACAGCTGAAGTTGCAAATAATTGAGCAAAATTTTCTGAAAGCCACAAAGAAATTCTGAATTACGATTGCAGCACAAGCATCTTTGTGGAATGTATGCTTGTAATGTTTATGCTAGAGACATTATGCAAAATCTGTTAGTAGCTTTAAGATCATTGTATGTCTTTTTGGTGTTTATTTTTTTTCTTCTTTTCTGTGATGTTTTGTCTGTCAGTCAAGATGCTAGCAGAACCTTAAACCTTTAAAAGATGGCCAGCCAAATAGGGGGAGCGAGGGAAGAGCTTATTTATTTCACCAGACAAGACAACCTTGTAGTTTTTGGGCACAACTTCAAACCAGTCTCTACCAGTTTATTTCTTTTTTTTGAGAAAAGAAGTTGAATTTTTTATGAAAAAAAAAATAAAACTTTATAAATGAAACTGTAATTGCAATATGCCACTGAATAGAATTTCAAGGAGGGACTGGTTTGCAATTCGAGACGGTTTGTTTTTTTCCTTGAGACCATTCATAGTGAAGTATGCACATTATTTTTTTTTTCTATCGGTTTATATTTTTTACATTTTTCCGAGGAAATAAATGTAAGGCAGATTTTGATTTTTTTTTTTTTTTTTATTAACTTTTAAAATTTCCGTAAAGGTACATTTAAATTAATTTTTTCCTCAACTATGTTAGGAACGGAATAATTCGAGGGAGGGATGTGTGTATGGGAGTTTCAGGATTGGGCATTACAATTAAAGTTTTATTTATTATTTTTTTTCTATCAAGGCCTACAGTTGAGTGTTAGCAGTAGAATTTCAAAGCTCGCTGATTGTAGCACGTCTTTGGGGAAAAGTACACGCTTGAAGCACACAAGTATCATCGTTCAACCCAAAGGACCGTGTTACAAGTTTTCAACCCAAGTCTGTCTTCAGTGTGCATGTGACTTTTGTTTGTCGTGCTGAATGCTTCACTGGCGTGCATACTTGTGAGAATATTGTCAAAGCCCACATGGTTGATGTAACAAGAAAAGAAGCATCATTAATGGCACAGGTAGCCGTCATACAGAGATAAAAGAGAGCCTGTGTTACTTTTCTTCCTGCTCTGGCCAAGGATGGTAGCCACTGAACAATTTGAAACTATGTGGGTACAGTAAAAGTATACTTCTATGTGAGATAAAATATTGCTATTGTGAGCTGTGATGAATGGAAAGGTTTCACACAAATATCTGAGTACATTAAAGACATTTCTAAAATGGCCTTATAAAGATTTTTTTAAAAGATGTCTTCTCAGAATAAAAAGGTCAAACTGATGAAAAACTGAACGTGTTGTGAGTCTTAACTGCACGCTTATCTTTTTTTATTTCAGTTTCACCTCATCTTTTACTTTGGTTTTGAAACAAACATCAGTAAACACACTTAATGGCAAAATACAGGCAGCAAAAGTTAACAGAGTGATGTTGCTGAAAGTAGCCAAAAAACAATTACAAAAAAAGGCATTTGTTCACAAATAACTTAGGTAATAAAATGTTGCCTAATAATTTCTTCTTTATTGCATAGCTGAATTCAAACTACACTACGTCATAGTCACACCAGGCAAAGGTGGTCCAGTGGTTTTGGGTATTTATTTGCTAAAGTAAAGACTTAATGTAGACATGACATTGAGTAGTGGTTGAACCTATTTTCCTCTCTGGCCCATAATCTGGACATTTGCAATAATGTAAGGCATGGCAATGTCTGAAGAAAATGAAAGAGTTCATGCAGGCCCTCTGTGAATCATCCACTTCACTGATCTTTCTTGCTCTCCGTGGGCTGCTCCGGGTTGTTGGTTTCAGAAGGGAGCTCGTTGCTGCCCTCCTCTGGCTGAGTGCTGTTCTGCTCCTCTTCATTCAAACCGTGGCTTTTGTTCAGCTTCTTGGATTTTTGGAAGAGCTCGTTGAGGTTAAACTCTCGGATAATGTTCTCCTAGTGATGAAATAAGCTTCATATTAGCATATGTGTGTGGATGTAACAGAACCTGCCCCTTGTGTTTCTTACAGTACAGACAAGACTTACCTCACTGAAGGTCCAAGACACAGCTCTCCCTTTATTGTCCACCATTGGACGTCTCATAACTTCCCGCCCTTCTTGGAAAAGCACCAGTGAGGGCAGCTGCTTGGTCAGAGGAGAAGTACTAACCCTGTACCTGTTCAGAAACAATTCATGGGATGGTCAATAACTGCTCAGAGAATCTGTCAAATTTGTGGAAAGCATTAACAAACGATATTGTGGCATTAAAACTACTGCTGTGTCATTGAAGAGTGGCAGAGCGGAGAAAATGACCGACCTCTCTGAAACCTCTCCATAGCGCCCAACGTCCACCTTTCCAAACCTGAGTCCAGGACAGTTGTACCTACAGAATGCAGAGGAAGATTCACAAGACATTTAGGCCTCAAGTCAAAACTGAAGTCTTGGCCAAATATTCAACATGTAGTCTATTTTTGGAGAGCATTTGACTTAGATTATTCTGCCGAACAAAGCGGTTTAAACCAACAATGTGATGTAAGTACTGAAGAAACATTCAATGCATCTTAAAATAATTAAACAGCTTATTTGATTAAATTCTTAACTTTGATAAATGTCAAATTTGGACAGAAAAACAGTATGGAATATGGAAGGGAGTTATTAAACCAATCTTCCATTCAACAAATGCTATCAAAACATATTGTGTAGCAGAAGGCTCTTGTTTCATATCCAAGACATCAAAGACCATGATTTTACAGTGAATGCAGAACTGATAAAACAAATAGTATTATAGCCTATATAATACTCACTAGATTCAAGAAATATGTGGGTGTTAAACTTATTGTTTATTAATCATAAGGTATATCTACTTCAAGCAATATACTCCCTACAAAGTAAATAGATATCATGGCTGCTTATTATGCAAAATGAACCTAGGGGTTAATAACACGTGTACCGAGTCAACTGTTCTCTGGGATGTGTTTTCATGCTAATCGACTGTGACCAGTTTTAGCACGAACCGCTAATTAGCTTATAAAGCTAGTCATCAGGGCACGGGTAAAGTAAAAAGTAATCACTATCTCTATACCACTAACAAGGCTCAAAATAGCACCACACTTCCATGGTAGCATAATGAGGGTCCCTACATGTAAACCGAAGCATTGAGAACTTTGTAAGTGTACAGACAGTTTATTAAAAAGATAGTTTATAAAGACTGTACCGTTGTTAGTGGTACAGAAATAGCGATTTCTTTTTACTTTACCCTTACCCCGACGACTAGCTTAATGAGCTAATTAAAGCTGCAAGCAGCGTTGGACGGGCCCTCGCTCCTCTGCAAACGTCGGGGTTACTGGCGGACGCCGCTCCTCGCGACCGTGCATTTGCGCGGCACTCAGACACTGCAAATCACCAATGAAAAGGGAACTCCCTGCTGAGTTCAATGATACCTCACACAAGACTCTACGTCATACAGTTCATTAGCTGTGAAAGGGGGCGTGGCTAACGCATAGGGGGCGGGCCAAACCATGACCAATGTTAACGGAACTCTGTTGAGTTCAATGATACCTCACAATAGTGTACAAGAAATGGGTCATTAGTTATTAAAGGTGGCGTGGCTTAAGCATATGGGGCGGGGCAAACTGTCACCAATTAAAAAGGAACTCTCTGCTGAGTTCAATGATACCTCACACAAGACTCTACCTTAAATGGTTCAAAAGCCATAAAAGGGGGGCATGGTCTGAGTACATGGGTGTGGTTAAAGTATAGTGGGGGGCTCAATATCACATGTAGACCGTAGATGTAAATCGGATGATGTTAGTCATGCAAGGCTGATTTCCTGTTGCTATGACCAAAAGTCAATTTTGCCCTGTAGATGTCCTCAGGCCTGGACCTTTGTCAATCGTGAGAAATTTCGGGCAGATATGACAACGTACACTGAAGTTACAACAACTTCTTTGTTCATCGATAAATGCTCAAAATGGCCGCCATGCCCACAGTGTTGGACGAAAAGTTTTTCTTTTAATTACTTTTCATCGTTGAGGTCTTTAGATGACACAGACTGAATTTGAAGTTGATCGGATGAAACCTCTAGAAGAAGTTCGTTAAAGTATAGCACGTATAGTTTTGGGCCTACTTCCTGTTGCCACTAGGGGGCGCTATGACTTTGAGTCAATTTTGTCTGGTAAATGTCCTCAGAGTTACGGCCATGCCCTATGATGAAAAGTTTTTCTTTTAATAACTTTTCATCTCAAAGGTCTTAAGATGGCACAGACCAAATTTGAAGTTGATCAGATGAAATCTCTAGGAGGAGTTCGTTAAAGTACGACATTAGGAAATGGACAAAAATCGCAATACATATGTGTACCATGTTTCGTTAGTCTACGTTAAACTTACTGCAGGGGCCCTGCTCTTTGTAGGGGGCGCTAGCGAGACATTTTTGTGCGCCTATTCCCGAAAACCCTTCAAATACGCACATTTTCACCAGGCTTGATGCGACCGCCAATTGATGCGACCGCCTCAAAAAGGCGATTAATTTGCCGGAAGAAGGAATAATAATAATTCCTTCATTTTCAATAGGGCCTTCGCCGCTGTCGGCGCTCGGGCCCTAATTAGCAGTTTGTGCTAAAACTGGTCACATTCGATTAGTATGAAAACACATCCCAGAGAACGGTTGAATCAGTACACGTGTTACTAACCCCTAGGTTCATTTTGCGCCGGATTTGTCCTTTAAGTGCAGGTATGACTTTGTAGGTTTATAAAAAAAAAAAGTGTGTATTTGTGTAGTATTTTGTCATGAAAACAGCTCAGCCAATCACAACTACATCTGTCTTACCATGACATGAGTCACTTAGTCACTTATTAACTTATTCAAGGGCCTGGGGAAGCCCTGACTGAGACAGTTCCTCAGTATCTCGTTTACTGAAGGGACTGTATTTTACTTATGTCTTACTTGAGAGAGAGGTCGGCAAAAATGGGAGCGAAAGACTGGCAGTCAGAGGACCAGTTGGCGTAGAATTCAACAATCCAGGTGACACGACTGTCTCTCTGCAGCTCCTCCTAATGAGTCAATAACACAGAATCAGATAAGAACAGATTACACAGGTATAGATCTTGGTCATTCACACCTAGACTTTTGTGTTATAGTAATATACTGTATGTCTGAGATTGAATTAATATATTATAATATTAATTGGCATACTGCTATTATGCTGTGCATTCCATGTTTGATGGACACTTTCCAAAATGCAAACAATCTAGACTAGAAGCTCACATATTTATGTTTGTATTATATTGCATATGAATAAATTATACATTCCAACAGCTGTTTGTTTCAAAGCTTTTACTGAACATATCAGAGGCCTGAGGTACCCCTGTACTTCCAAATGGCCGTCTTACATCAGAAACTGCAATACAGCATAGTCTGTACAACACTCACATCCATGGTCTTGTCACTGAAGTACTTGATGTACTCGGGGCCCATGTAGAGAGGTGGCTTACAGGTCATGACGAATGCTGGAGACAAGGCACAGATAAAGATACTGATAAGTGTACATTACAGTGGCTCCCAGTGGATGAAAACAATGTCTCAATGTAAGTTTTACATTTTCTGAAGCTATGAAAATCTCAGATTAGGTTAATAAATATACACTTAAACCCTAAAAGTATTGTTTGAAGTTACCTTAGTGGAACAGGTGCTTGATATGAAAAAAATCTGAATATAAAAGAAAGGTACCCAAACACTGAAATCAGAGCTCCTTTATTCTTAAGTATTGATGTCCAGTGTTAGGTTAAAACATCTGTGATAAAACAGGAGCTCCAGATGCAGTTTGCAGGTATCTTTTATATTCACTTTTATCAATTTCCCCAAATGTTGGCTTATTTTATGAATATCTACTAATAATTCCAAAGTAACTGTAGGGGAATGTATAGATCAAAGTCAATATTTGGCTTTAAAAAGATCCTGTTTTAATGTGTAAATAACCTGAATTAATAATAATAATAATTAACATTATCAAAAAGAATAAATATTCAGGGAATTAAAAATATTTCACATATTTTTTTACCTATTTTCCAATTGTTTAGTCATTTACTAACAAAACTAAAATACCAAATGCGTGTAAGGATCCATCTCTGTAAAACAATTTCCCATATCCAACATCTGTAGTGTTGATAGTGACACATTTTAATTGCAGCATTTTGAGGTGGAGGTGATGGGCAACCCTGCTGCTTGTAAGGAAACACTATAGTAACGTGACCTTCTTAATGGAAGACAGTTTGCCATAAATATCCCTTCCCATAAGTCGAATTTTGTGGTGGGTGGGGCAGTATTTTGTAACAAGTTTTATAAGGCCACTGACCGACACACAATGCGAGGTAAAGAATGCCGAGCCGAATGTCCAGCCTGAAGAAAAGCATGACGTTGGCCACTTTACTGAACAGGAACACGTTGCCTATGTGCTGCTCCAGTGTGACTGAGAAAGAGTGAGAGATAGAGAAGGAACAATGGATGCAGCGGAGGAAAAAAAACCTTGACACTGTTGAAACAAGGTCACAGGAAGTCAGGACTACACTACAATGGTAATGTTTACACAACAAAGCAGAGTTTTTAGAAAAGCACTGGATGTGGCTTGCTGCAGGGCTTCTCCTCTGCTTTCATTCAGGTTAAGGATTTAAAGTTACACATTAGGTCACAAATACCTATTTGGTTGAATTTTAACAGAAACACATTATAGGACAAAAATACCTTGTCCTCGTTGTTAGAACGCAGTTACATCACTGTATACAGTTTAGTATTCAG
Source organism: Perca fluviatilis (assembly GCF_010015445.1). Classification (NCBI taxonomy): domain Eukaryota; kingdom Metazoa; phylum Chordata; class Actinopteri; order Perciformes; family Percidae; genus Perca; species Perca fluviatilis. The sequence goes on from NC_053121.1 coordinate 21,307,526, forward strand.
TTTAGTATACAGTACAGCTTTAATTAAGAGCTACATTTCTCATATGCCTCAATGTATCCTGTGGTTCCATGCTCCCAAATTGAGCATCACCTGCTCGGTGCATCGGCCATTTTTTATGATTGAGTGGGACTGTTTACAATGTAAACAAACACTTGCCATGTTGTGATATCAGTTGGTTTACACATATACAAACGTGTGTGTGTGTATACTTACTCGCTCTCCTGTTCTTCATCATCACTATTGCACTAAGAAACATGAGAATCTCCACCTCTCTCTATAAAACAAAAAGACAAAACATGAAACAACTTTAATAAGTGAGTAAATTAATTATTAGCTAACTCATCTCACGTAATCTAATTTAGCCGAACCAAATTTAGCAGCAGGCAGCACTGCAGCGCAACACTAACCCCACCATGCTCACCCAGTCAAAGTCGCAGGAGTTGCCGTCCTCCCGCTGGGTCGCCAGATGCTCGCACAGACCGGGAGCCTTTCGGGCCACCAAGAAGGCGACGGTCATGAAGAACGAGGTGATATAATACGGTTTCAGCAACCATTTGTAAATCTGAGGTAAGTGATACAAGAAAGTACACAGTCCTGTGATTAGACCCATGTTGGAAGAGACGGCAGTCAACCTCGAGGGCTTTGAGGAGCAATGACAGCTGAAGCCCAAGTAACTGACTCTACCAGGTGTGCGTGTGACTCAAACTGCGCCTGCGCCAAACAAAACGATTTCGTAGTTTCTGGGTGCAATGACTTGCCGTAGATTTGGCGGGTACTGCAAAACGTAAACAGAGGAAGCTGAAAATGGAGGAAAGCGAAGCCGCAACACAAAAGGACACTGTAGATAACATTTGTGTTGAAGAGTCCGCTGAAAACCAGATTAATGAAGCTACAGGAGAAGTGTCCTCACAGATGTCAAACCCTGGATCAGTTTCTAAGCCTTCCGAAGACACGGAAGCTCGGTACTATGAAAGGCTAAAGTTGTTCGACAAAGTGATGCAGAAGAGCCTGGAAAAGTTCATCGAACATGCCAGGTAACGTTAATGTAAGGTGTCTCGTAACGACAGCGAAAGCCGTGTATACAGTAACGTTAGTAACAGTTATGGATCAGTTTGCAAAAGAGGCACACATTGGTGTGAGTTAAGATACGTTAGTTATGATCCGTAGTTCAAACAAGATAACATGAAGATACAGGTGATCACCTCTATCTTCAGTTACACTGATTTTGTAACTGCGGTTCATCTGTGGTCACAGCTGGTGTGAAGGACTCTTAACTGATGATCGTGACTGTGCAGCATTCATTGGCACATCTGTCATAAGAAGTATCCAAGGCAAACCCTATTGAAAAGAAAAGAGTTTAATAAAAGTTGTTAATATAGTATATAAGAAATATAACCACTGATTTGGGCAGCAGCAAATAATTATTTTGATTATCTCTGTTTATTTATATATATATATATATATATATATATATATATATATATATATATATATATATATATATATATATCTCAATTATTAATTGTGTATTTGGAATCTCTTGATAAATGACAAGTACTCAGTAATCAAAACTGATGATCAATTTATAGATTAATCAACTAATCATTTCAGTACTAGATTTATTAAAAAAGGTCAGGTGTTTTTGAAAAAGCCACACTTTGCTGTACTTTTGGTTGACACTGCTTTCACTCACAGTTTTAACAGGTTTGCCAGCACATTTCGTCCGCTTTACAAGAAGAACCCACAGAGGATGGAGAGCATTTACAAGGAGTTCATTGAGGAGATGCGGAAGACTATACAGGTATGTAGCACATCACATTAATACCATGTATGAAAAAATAAACAACACATGAAAGGTCTGCTGCCTTGTTGTTTGTATTATATATGCACAATGTCTATCTGCCTTTTTTTTGTATTTGCTTCCTTAATGCCTGTGTATGTGTAGGAGGATATAAGCAGACTGATTGAAGAAGGCCGGTTAGAGTTCAAACTGAATGAGCTGGACAAACTGGAGAGTGCTGCCAAGAAGAATAAAGACCCTGCATGGTCAGTAAACGGCATTAAAAACTCTTGACCTTCCAGCACTGTCTGCATGTCAAGCTTTTGATATGCTCAGTTTCTCTGTAAACCTCACTCTCAAATCTTAACCTTCTGACCTGTATCTGATAGGTTTTTGAGTATTTCTGAATGAAAACAGCTAAGAATCTGAATAATTGTAGTTTTGTATGGAAACTGTTGATCAGATATTTACCTGATACATGTTTGAAGATTTAAAATGGAATCATCATGGTCATTTTCACAATTTGTTAAAGTGGATACATAAAGATGGTTATAAGGGCAACTTTGGGCAGTTGTTAGGTAACTACCAATGTTTTTCCTCAGCATAGTTGTGTTAATCATTAAGGAACATCTTATCGTCAGACTTGTATACACTGTTTTTTAGACTATTGTGTCTCAATAACGTCCCTTTTAATATAGGTGCACTGTGTATCCCAACTTAACTGTTTCCATTTTGCAATGTGATTAAAATACAAAACAATATAATCTCTTACCCTCTCTGTTATATTAGGCGGCCGAGTGGGGTTCCTGAGCAGGACTTTTGCAGCTTTTTGATGCCATACTTACAAAAGCAGGAGGCCTACATGCGACTGGAGCTGAAAAAAATTCAAGCAGAGAATGCTGCCCTAGCACAGAAGGTTCAGGCTGGTAGAGAAAGTGTTGTTCAGACTGAACATCGTATTTCTACTGCTGTTGATGAGTGGAAGGTGAGAGAGAAACCATTAGAGCTGTACGGAATAAGCTTCACACAAAAATCATATTCAATATGTTTATTTTTACACTCACATAGGGGATATATGTGTAAGTAATGCTTGAGTCTTTACTAAACAATATATTTGTGACATTAGATGTCAACTGAAAATAAATACACCATAGGTCTTTTACATGTATAGAAAACACATTCTTGTAATTTCAGACTTATTAATTCTGTAATAGCTGCATGATTGAACAGTATTTATCAGTTAAGTTTTAGAAACTTTAATATATTGTAAATGGGAGTGATGCTTTTTAATAAAAAAAAAAGAATGAAGGAAAAAACACATGGTATTGGCATTGGTACAGTCTGAAGGAGGCCAGTGTCTGACAACTGTTGCTGATGACAAAGTATACTGTGCACTATGACATAAGTAGAAATCTAAAATAGAAGTTTGCCTTGAGTGTTAATAGTTTGTCTCTCTCTCACTTTTAGGCATCAGTCACAGAGTTTGAAAGACTGGCATCTTCTCTCTGCCCTGCTGATGCCTTTGATGCGTGATCTTCAAATGATTTGACCTGCAGATTTATCAACTAACTTAACTGTACATATCAATTTTGTTTACTTTGCCTTTTTGTCAGGAAATAAACTTAAAATCTTGGAAATAAAAATTGTTTTGTGACCTCAGTGATTATATCCGTGTGAGCCACTATACACCAATCATTATGGTAATGTGCGTGTTTATGTCTGGTATTACGGTACGTGGGCCAAGAAAATAATGCCACAAAAGAAGTGAAGAGTCGAGTAGTTGACACACGAATGGATTCATGGTGAACATCCTAACGGATAACAGGCCAGACGCTCAAAGAAACCGGCTTTTTCTTTCTATATAAATGTATTATTCGTGATAGATATGACGGAAATGTTTTCAACTCTGTTCGGTCAAAATGAAGCTCAGGGACCGCCCGGCTCGGCGTCTCTGGGTTTCGGACCAGGGAAACCTCCACCGCCTCTGCCGCAAAATCAAGGCTCCATGGCGGGGCAGATGCCACCGCAGCTCGGGGATGAAGGGCCTGCTCTGCGGAAGCCCGGAGCCATGAATGAACCTTTCTACTTACTGCGGGAGCTTCCTGGTACTGTCGGACTATTATAACTGTTGTATGCTTTGTATTGTATTTGTCGGTTAATTGAAATAAAGAGTTGAGGTGCTATCAGAGGTTGCTAAGCAGTTTGTAAACAATGCTGTTAAGGTTATTGAAAATATTGAGTAAGCTAACGTTAATTAACATTACCGGTATTAGCCCACCTGTTTTTCACACTGCTATGGTTTGTTTCTTTTTTGTGTGTGACACAAAAACACCCACCTTTATTACTAGTTTACTATGTTTTAACTCAGCTCTTGTGTTTTAAAGAAACTAACATTTGCTCCGGTTGGATCTAGTGATATTATCGCTGATACCTCATTTGCTAGATGTATACATTAGTTAACATATGACATGATTTGTTGTGTATGCATAAATAACACTAATACGAATGTGTCTTTAGTGGGAAACGAGTTAACGGGCAACACCAACCTCATCACGCACTACAACCTAGAGCACGCCTACAACAAATTCTGTGGGAAGAAGGTGAAGGAGAAGCTCAGCAACTTTCTGCCAGAGTTACCAGGTGGGTTATGGGTAGGAACAAACTGACAGTCGAGTGTAATGAAGGCTGCACACATCTCATTAGAATGAAGTGAAGATAGTAATTCATGTTCAGTGTAGGACACAAGTTCCTTGATAGCTGTTCATTCTTTTATAATAGCCCTGACCCTAACCTCATTGTAAATTGGCAGTTGGCTACAAACGTTCCTCTAGTTTTGTCCTCTGTGAAGTTGTGCCAGGAACCCTAACTCTACTAATGCAGCTGTAATTTCAACAATCACTGATGTTGAAATATAGGTAGAGACAGATGTGAACACTTACATCTTCAGCAGTGTGTTAGTGCTTACCACTTTGCTCTTTCCATTGTTTGTATTTTGATCTCTGTCATTCTCTCCCCCCCCCCCCCATTCCATCTTGTCCTTTCTCTTCTGTGCTGCAGGTATGATCGACTGTCCGGGCACTCAGGACGGCAGCTCATTGCGCTCTCTGATTGACAAGCCTCCAGTGTGTGGGAACTCCTTTAGCCCACTGACAGGCGCTCTGCTCACAGGCTTCAGACTACACACAGGACCGGTACTAACTGAATATGTTCATATATTAACAGGACTATGGCAAAGTGTCTTTAGTTAGCATATTCTGGCTTGCAGGTATCTTTAATCTCTTAATTATACTGTTCAGTTAAATACTTACACACATGTTTTTTTTTTTTTTTTTTTTTTTCCAGCTACCAGAACAGTACAGACTAATGCACATACAGCCTCCAAAGAAGAAGAGCAAGCACAAGCACAAACACCATCGACCACAGGACCCATTACCACAAGGTATGACATAAACTACACATACACTTACCAACGCTAACGGAATGCAACCTGTTTTCAGGCCACTGAGCTGCTTCTTTTTGACGTCACAGAAACTCCATCAGACACTGATCCCAAGAAGAAGAAGAAAAAGAGAGATGACGATCCCGACCGAAAGAAAAAGAAGAAAGACAAGAAAAAGAAGAAGGTAGGATAATCTATCAAGAACCCAGTAATTCATAAAGTTGCCAGTTAGTCGTTATTATGGACCCTTTTGCCAGGTCTCTGTACATAACTCTGGGATCCATTTATTTTCACACTGAAGTCTTTTCTGAGAACCCTCCCCTCCCCCCAATATGTAAAACATAGAAATTCTCATCAACTCTGAGTATTGCGAATATTTGTTACCCTCAGTAGTCAGTATTAAACTGACTCCAGAATGTAATGGGTGTGTAAGCTCAATGAACTACTCCAGGATTTGCATTTCTTTAAACAAATCACAATCGTCTTGGGCAGCACTAGGCTTTGGATGTAGAGACGGTGGCTCTGCAAAATGGAACTTTTTTTGGTGGAACATTTGCACCCCGCAAAAGAAAACTCCTCATACAATATTAAATGAAGTTAACTGTTCACACAATACAGTAACGTGAGCGGTTTAAATTAATTTGCTCTTACCAGTGTATATCCGTGTGTACTTACGTCCTAGCAATCCCTCCAATCGGTCCCAAAATGTCCCCGTTATAGTAAATTCCATAAACATTTTCTTTGTAAATCTTTACAATCATTTACCGAATCCTTGTTGCAGGATTCAAATTTTCTTCAAAACTTGCCATTTTCAGCATGTAGCTTGCTAGCACGAAGGTGGTTGTTGTTGTTGTTTCCTGACGGAAACACAAAGAGAGCGGATGGTGATGGACATTAGGAGGTCAGGCAATTATCGTAGTAATGTGCTTCCGTTGACCCAGACTAATCAGTGCGTTACTGCTCTCTCTGTCCCCCTCTAGAACCGCCACAGTCCCGACCACCCCGGCCTCGCTGGATCACAACCCAACAGCAACAGCCTCAGATAGACAGGAGCCCACTGTGTGCACGCCTGTTTGAATGTGTGCGTGACTGTGCATTTTGTAAGAGGATGCGTGTGTTTTACAGATAATTGTATTATTGCGAGTATGTTTATTGAGAGGGGATGAATCAAATAATGCAAATGGTTGTATGTGTGTGAAAGTAAAAGTAGCAGCAACACAGTGGGTGTGTGTGATGTTGAAAAGAAAGGTTACTGTATAAAAGGCAGAAAGACGCTGGTGAGCTGTGTGGTGTTATGGATGACTGAGCAGGCACTGTATGTATGTCCCTCTTTGATTTTGTTGTGATATCTTTTGACCATAATGCCAAAATCAAATAAACTTTGGTTATTACCTTTGCTTGTGGAAGTGTAGATTCTATGATCAGGTACTTGGATACATGGTTTAAAATACAGTGTAGCAGCAACAATGACAAACATGGCTGATGCTGAGGCACCTTGTTTGTTGTGAGAGAATTGTTTGCAAGAATGGCAACAAAAAAAAATGCCACACAGACTTTATTCATTTATTTGTTTATCAAATGCACGTGCTGGATATACTGATTTTGAAGGCAGGAAAGAAAGACCTACATTTAGCAGGACATACCAAAACTTCAACCCCAAGGGTGAGAAAAGATTTGATAAGCCACTTAAAATACAGACAAAGCAAAGGATTTTTATGTTAGAGACTGTCAGAGGTGTTAATCAACGACTACTGTAAATCCCAATTACAAAAGCATGAACACAAGGGAGTCAGGTCTTACAACCACTAAGTTCTTAAGGACTTTTAAGAGTACATATGTACAAAGGGGTCGGGTAGTCGTTGCTGGTACATATGTTTTTAAACATTACAAAACACTATATAAGAGGAAAGTAGTGACATGTCAAACTGGAAAACCTCACCAACACTGATTGTAATTCACTCAACAGTATTTAAACAACACAACATACAGCCTCAGAAATTACCATCAATGTTGTTGTATGGTGTTGTAAGGCATTCCTGTTATTTTGCTCCCTAGGAAAGTGCCTTCGATTAGCTTACAGTCAGTCAGTACACACAGCTTTGGTTTACAGAGAAAGATGTTTGGCAGAACATCAAGGGGAACATCACCTAAATTAGGAATTCCGCTATGGCATTTCCATGGCCTATTTAAGTTCAATCAATATTTGTGAACATGGGCTACTTTCTCTCAAAGAAACCACATAAGTCAGTCTCTAATGTGTGATGTCGTCAAGTATTTCAAGTCTGGAGCTGCTCCATAGACAATAAATGGGATATTGATTTTTATCTTCTTTGTACCCAAATAAGTTTTATTCTATTGTAGTGTACTCCGATCTAAAACAGAAAATGTGACCATTTACTCAGAACATTCCCCTGAGGCTCTCAGTGTCATCTGTACCATATTTCCCAATTGTCCATGGAGCAGTTCTTTTTTAGAACTCTAGTTTTTGGATTTGGGAACTTACTAATATTGTTGGACTGCCTTAGGCTATAGGAATAACGTATGAATTTTGAAAATGGGCATAGTTCCCTTTTAATCCCTTAAATTCATATCTATTGCAATAAAGCCAAAATGGCAGTAAAGGCACAGGATTCAAACAAAACTCAGAATGTCCTTCATGAGTGCCTTGCACACTATCCTAATGACATCACAGATTTGAGTTTTAGCACTCTAGTTTTTGGATATGGGAGAGATTTGTTCATGTTTGCTATTATTTTTGGACTGTCTTAGACTAACTTGTATGACTGAAAATGGGTGTATTTCCCCTTTAATCTAACATCCATATCTATTGCAATAAAACCAATATGGCAGCAAAGGCACAGAGTTGAAACACAACTCAGAATCAGCAAAGACTCAAGCAGCTGAACACATTTAGAGAGCAGGAAGGAATGCATCAGACAAGAAAGGAGAACTCTACTAAAGCTGTCTTGACACTGAAATGGATTGAGTCAAAAAGGGTGAAATGAAAGGCTACATCCGATTCAATAAATCTAGTATCTAACATGATACTGTTGCTGTGAGCAGAACTAGCATGTACATGATAGACACGTATTGTTGTCACTTTAGAAAAATGTAAATCTTTCTGTTTTGGTTGAAACAATGTCTTTTGAATGTGACTTTGATCATTCAAGCAGAAAAATCACATTAAAATAACAAGTTTAACGTCAGCCATCAGTGAACATACCGTACACACACATATATAGTAGCAGAAAATGTAATAAAATACATAACACACCTCTGTTCTATTTACAAAAAACAATGTTGATGGTTTGTTTGCTCCAAAATCAATACATGACAAAAAAATCAAAAAGGCAAAAGCAGAATACACAGAAAATCATCTGAGCTTCATTCATTATTTAGCACACTACAAAATAACTAAAACTGAAACAAACACTTCCCTTTTTAATGCTACTGCAGCTAGAGTATAAAAAGACACTTAAATACATATTTTATACACACACTAGTTCATTTCTGTGCATAAAGCAGTACAAAGTGATTCATAACATTGACACACACTGTGTGTCAGAATTGTAAAAGTCAGTCATATTTTTCCTTGTGAATTTTCCATAAAAATGTTTTACTTAACATGTAAAAAAAATCCAGAAATTCAAGAGCTGAGTCAGCAATACCTCTAAAGAACACAAATGCACAAGGAGGGATTCTGTACTGATTAAATTAGTTATTTTGGGTGTTTGACAATGAAAGGATGAATAGTTCCTAATGTGGAAAAGAAATTGGACTGACATAGTAGTCGGCTGCAGATAGACAGTAAAAACAGAGGAGGTAGATATGGTGTCTCTACAACCAGCCTATCTGCGCATGTACGTGTGTGTGTGTGTGTGTTTGTGTGTTTGATTGAATAACTGGGCTCTGAAAATAACCCAAATGCTTCTCTATTCGTAGGTCTGGTATTTAGATAGTTTACATTTTCTTTGATTGCCTGTATGCTTTTAAAGTGTGTTAGAGTATAAAACAGTGGAAACAGCACAATATACCTAAAGTGTGTTTCATTAAGCACACTTTTAAAACAATACTGAAGTAGAAAGTGTAACTTTCCTAATATCTTTAAGCTGTTCTTTGGTGTTAGCAAGGATTGTGATGATTATCAGAAGTCTTTGAAAACTATTCAACAGTATTTCAAGTACAGTGACATCCGCAGTCTGACACGCAGGCCATACCAGGGTGTGTGCATGTGTCTTTTTGCGTGTGCGTGAAATCTATGGCTTTAAATCACACTAAATTGGCTCTTTGACACTAAACCAGAATAAATAAACAGCAACAAATGATGATGACACATCTCCACGAAATCACAGGGAACTTAAAGTCTAACTCTTAGTCATAACAAAACAGGAGGAATCCTATTTGCTCTGTGGTATTGTTTGTTGTGAGCAAAATGTGCACCAGCAATGACCAAAAACAAAAACACTGGAAATATCAAAACAAAATATATATGGATGAGGCGATTGCTGGTGCTCATTTTAAAAGGCACATAAATCCTACAATTCCCCCCAACCCTCCGCTCTGTGTTGCTCTAAGCCTCCACAGCAGCGAGGCCGTTGCTATGAGGTTTGTAGCCATTGGCCTCGGTGTTGTTGAGCGCCTGCATCTCCTGTTCGGCCACTCGCTTGTCTCTGGCTTCTTTTTCCCTCAGCAGCTGTCTGCGGTGGTACAACAGGTAACCCGGCAACAGGAAGCCAGCCAATGAGAATATTAGCAGTCCGAGGTTGATCTGAAGGACAGAGATGGAAAGTTACAGTCATACAGTTCCTAGTGGGTTCCAGAGCCCCCACACACACACACACAAGTGTATAGAGTTAGAGATAAGTGTGCGTCCTCACCCAGTAGGGGTCTCCGTTCAGGGTTCCGACCATGACGATGAAGAGCGGCTGCTGCAGCAGAGCGATCACAGCGCTGATCATGGACTGGAGGCCTGTCAGAGTGCCAAAGTGGTTGGACGGGTAGCTGTGGGGGAGATACAGGTGTTTACCGACAGTTTGAAACACCAAGTGAAATGACACAGAGCCCCAGATTAGAAAGAAACATGTTAGAAAACAAATGACCTATATACTACTACAGATAAACAAATCCTACATGACAGCATGTTCTGTAGGTAAACAACAGGGGTTCAATATTAACCTTTATCATATCTTATAATATCCTACTGCATTGTTCAAGACTAAACTGTCGAGTAGTTCATGAATTTTGTTAAATGAATGTGTTGAATGGTTGCAGTGGTGTGGTTGTTTAACACATATAATACAGCATTCCCTACTTTTGTCAACACATCTGGTTGCTTTTATCACACTGTAAAGTGCTGCTTTATGTTTGGTGTTTATGTGGTGCTGGGAAACTGGGCCATGCCTCACATATTATACTGTTATAGTTGAATAGTTGATAGTATAAGTTGAATGTTTATTATCTTATTAATGAACTGGAAGCTAAAGGCGCGTTTCTCCGTATTTCTACTTTGTTAAAAATATATAAAATGACGTCACTTTAACCACTGCTTTGTGTTTTGAGCGTGAATTTTGTGAAACATTATACCCCTAAGGTTATGTTTTCCCATCTCCTCTCAGATGTGAATGTGTTAAACAGAGCTGCAGAAGATGCAGCTGATGAATTAGCACTCACACAGCAGCATAAAGGCCTCCGCAGCAGGAGTGGATGAAGCCTCGGACCATAGTGTGGAGGATGAAGGTTAAGATCTGAGGTATAGAAAGAGAAAAAAGAAGCAACACAATCAATGGATCTGAGCGTTGGGACTCTTTATTCTTTACTTACCTTGTTCTCTGGCTGCCATAACGTGTGTTCTCATGTGTGCGTGCGCGCTACCTGTAGAGGCAGGTTGTCTATGAGGCTGCAGCATCCGAAAGCGAGCAGCATCAGGTTGGTGAGAATGAAGGCCCTCATGGCATTGGTCACTTTCTGGATCTTACGGTCTCTCACGGGAACACTGGTCTGTCTGATAGGGCTGTGACACAGAGGTGTTTTAACATTACGGTATGCTGGACCACGACCATTATAACGACACCATCCAACATTCGTGTTTATGTCTATCATATCTCCTTACATCAAACAAAATGGACCATAATAAGGATTTTCTTGCCACCACAATTTTATCAATATTGTTAATTCTACTGCTTTTAAACCACCAAGACTCACTATATGTACCTCTGCTCTGTGCCTGGGGGGACGGTCTTCTCCTCTTCACACTCCTTCATCTTCCAGTCCATTATGTAACCAATCAGAGGACACGTAGCGAGGCACAGCAACTGCAGCGTGCCGAAGATGGACGAGTAGAAACTCACTGAAAGAGAACACATTCAATCAAATTAAGAAACTAAAAAGACAAGCCAGACAAGTTACATAAAGTTTACAAATTTAAAGCTGTATTACACTACTCACCTTTCTCCTCTGTCTCAAGCACCTGCTGCTCAGATGCTGAAATATAAAAACAAAGACCCACTCTGTCAGTCACTTTTAAATGGTAAAATGATAACGTACAATACATTAAATAGAAAACAGTAATTGTTTTGGTGGGAATGGGGTTGAGGGTTCAGCACTCACGATACTCTTCACCGTGGGTGACCATAAACTCCAGCATCTTGTTCATCGCCCCCATGAAGAAGATGATCCTCAACTGGGTCATCCCCATTGTAACCAGACTCCACAGGAAGATGGGAGAGAACACAGACCGACGAAAGGGAGCAACATCTGAGAGAGGAGACAGTTTGTTTGTTTTGATACATCCCCTTCTAACGCAGAAGGCAGCTCAGGTTCTGGTTCAGGTTCTAGTCATCTCACGTCTAGACTACTGCAACTCCCTCCTGATTGGCCTGCCTGCATGTGCCATCCGACCCCTGCAGCTCATTCAGAATGCAGCAGCTCGACTTGTCTTCAACCTCCCCAAGTTCTCTCACACTACACCGCTCCTCCGCTCTCTTCACTGGTTACTAGTTGCTGCCCGCATCCGCTTCAAGACACTAGTACTTACATACAGGGCCACGAACGGATCAGCCCTAGCATACATCCAGGACATGGTCAAACCCTATACCCCAACCCGCCCGCTCCACTCTGCATCAGCCAACCTGCTTGCTGCCCCCTCACAGCGAGGGAGAACTAATCACTCAACGGAATCCCGACTGTTCACTGTCCTGGCTCCTAAATGGTGGAATGAGCTCCCTATCGACATCAGGATGGCCAAAAGCCTACACATCTTCCGCCGAAGGATAAAAACACCTCGGATAAAAAATAAATAAATAAAAAAAAATCTTGAACCTTCACTTTCATGTCTCTTTGTAGCTTTGCTTATCTTATTTAAAGCTAATTTACTTGCACTTACTACTTGTTGTCTGGAGTTTAAACCTTTAGAGTTGAAAGCACTTAATTGTAAGTCACTTGGATAAAAGCGTCAGTTAAATGACATGTAATGTAATATCCAATGTCAATGAATGTATTTATTTTTATATTCCTATGAGAGGAGCTCAAGGCAGGTGATTTCTTTCTTATTAGAGTTTGAGTGTAAACATTGTAAGACATCCAGTCTGTCAGTCTTTCAGCAGAGCAGTTATGTCATAAAGAATAAAAAGTGGTTTCCAACCTGGGGGATGCAACCTACCAAGGGTCTCACAAGATGATTAACAGGATAGACAAGCAGAAAAAGCTAATTTCTGCTAAACTAAATGGTTTCTTGTAAATGAGAATGAATCACTTTTTGCTTAAGTGGGTAATACTGGGAGGCACTGGTATAAAGTAAATGGCTGAGAGCATAATGGCTGCGTGTGTGTTTCTTGACTTACTGGGTGCAGCATCAGATTCACTAGAAAGTTTCTCTGTGGAGTGTCGGATGTCTCCATTTTTCTGGCTAAGTCTTTCTCCAACAGCCTTCTGATCAGATGAAGGCAGCTCTTGCATCGTGAGGATCTTACTGTTATAGATAACACACACACACACATTGAGGTTGGAGTGAAAGAGCGTAGTTCTGATAAATATTGATGTGCTTTGGTGTCTCTGGGAAAGAGATGAAGTAACCGACCGGCAGACACACTGACCTGTAGTCTACCTCGTCAGGTGTTGGGAAGCCTTCTGTGGGCCAGTTGAGAAGACAGTTTAAAAAGACACAGGCAGCAAGACCTGCCCACATCCACATGATCACCTGGAAGGACACACCTGCATCGTAGATCAGCTGGGAAGAAAGGAAAGGGGGAGGAAAAGGGTTGTTTTTAAGCATCTTGCTTTAAAGTGGCATCCATTGATGTTTTTGGCCACTTGGGAGCAACAGAACATGCTGTAAACACACCACTGGCATTGTCTCACCGAGTAAAGTTTTTTTGGTGAACATGTGAATGTAGCATACACAGGCGTAATTAGCTGAAAGACACTAATTCAATTCAATTCAATTCAGTTTTATTTATAGTATCACATCATAACAAGAGTTATCTAGAGACACTTTACAGATAGAGTAGGTCTAGACCACGCGCTATAGTTTACAAAGCCCCAACAATTCTAGTAATTCCCTTAGTAGAGCTAAGGAAGTCAGGTGATAATTCTCTGTGGGTTCACCCCTGTTCTTTGATCCATTGTTAATATAAAAATATTAATTTGAGCAGCTGTAAAGTTTAAATTCAAAGTGATTTGAAACACTGCTGTTTGGGATGTCAACAAAAGACCTCATTGAAAGAATTATGATATGTTTGTCTAAAAAAAAAAGACAAATAATGCCAATAATGCTCTCTAATTGTACCCACAACATTTTTTATATTCTGAAAGCACCATGATGAATGCGTCAATATTAATGTCCATTTCTGTTAACCTTTGTAATTTACCTTGACTCCAGGGAAGGTGACAGCAGAGGAAGCGTAGGAGCCAATCATCAGAGACATGACGGTGGAGCTCAGAGCACCAAACATGTTGGGGAGCTGCAGGGACAGAGGAGTAGATACAATAGATGTCAGTTTTTACACTAATATAACATGTTCACCTAGACCTCAGCACATTACACCTGTATGTAACCTCTATGGGCTGTCCTGAGTCAAAACTGTGGTTTAATCAAGATGCAGTATATTATTTTGACCAGCAGAGGGCAGACAGCAGCTGTGTGTCAGCACAATGAACCAGACTGTGACCTGGTCCTGCCTCTGGAGTTTGCACCCAGTCACACTTCCCTCTCCCCACAGAGCAGACTCATTAAAAAAATATTAATTTCCATGTCATGAGGCAACAAGAAACGAAGTCTTGACCCAGTTTAACCCCATAATTCAAACACAGACTAAGCTATACGTCAACAGTCGTTCATCATCTTTATTCCTGCTTTTTCAACAAATTCTTTGATTTAGGATTAAAAACTGTGGAAGCCGATCTATAGGCAGCTCTCGATAAACTTCAGAGGACCCAGCGTGGGGGCATGCTTGACACATGGCAAAGAGAACAAGGTAGTGGGCACCAGGCACTAACACATCATATATTATGTTGACCTATTTGCAGTAGTAAGAAGCTTAGCGAACATTACAATGACCTATTGTGCTGCCAGCACACTCGTTGTCCTTTCATTAGGGTTTTAAATGAGTCAATCATGATTATCAAATCACATGTGTGGGATTTTAGGTGTGTTGCATGACAAGCTAACTATTCTCTCTCAACACTGACCAAGGTTTTCAAACTTCAGCTAGCGTCACCTAATCTCCCCGCTGGGTCAGACTTCACCGTGTAGTGTCAGTGCCCCTTTTTTTACTCCCACAGTGTGCACTTTCCTCACTCATCTGAGCCTCTGGTCTGAGACTGGAACAAATGACATCAATTCAGAGTTGGGAAATTGGGAACATGCTGACAATGATGCACTTAAAACATTTTTTTTTTTACTTTTAACATTTAATCAAAACAATGAACCAACCAATTCAGACATTCATTCTTTTAAGATTGCTTTCTTGGATAGACTGATAGACTGACAGTGAAGATTCAGACAGAAAACATGTGGAAAGAGGCGTATAGCTGCAGCTACTGTATATAGTATTCATCTTGACCACTAGGTCACCAGGACGACAAATTAAGAAGTTTATGAGTCTAATGCTGACGTTGGCCCTTTTTAATTTGTATGATGGAAAGGAGATAAATGAAGGCTGGAGAGGTGAATGGTGGAAGGATGCAGGATGATCACAATTACAATTCAATTACAAAGTCTACAAACCTTGCTGACATGCACTGTAAATGCAAAAGGTGAAGATGGGGTTTGTAAAACGTGTTGATTCTATAACAGTATTTCAGTGTCCATTTAGGCTCTTTAAAGGAACACTAGAGAATTTTTTCCGCGCTATAGCGCAAGCTGTAGTTCCAATGAGACAACCTGTAGGGGGACCGAAGCGGGAAAAGTTCTCTAGTGTTGCTTTAAATCTACATTAACTCATTGCTGGCCTCCTGGTGGC
Source organism: Perca fluviatilis (assembly GCF_010015445.1). NCBI lineage: Eukaryota > Metazoa > Chordata > Actinopteri > Perciformes > Percidae > Perca > Perca fluviatilis. The sequence goes on from NC_053121.1 coordinate 21,323,202, forward strand.
AGCACAACAAGCTGCAAATACAACCCTGACATATTATCACATTATGAAGTTGATAACATGTTAGCAAACAGTTGCTTATTTACACATCAAGCAGATATGGACATTCCTTTGGAGTAGGCTTGGGGCCACTTGATTAATATAAGTCCCTTATTTAATCTCCTTTTGGTCTTCACAGACTGCTGAGGGAAATATCTGTCTCTTTGGCTGCTAAATGCTCTACTATGATCACCAGCTAGGTGCTTACTTTGCCATTTGGTGCTGGGCAGGTAGCATACAGTTGGGTTTTTTGTTGAAAAATGTAAGAGTGAATCAAACCAGTAAACTTGGGGACCAGGAAGCCAAAGCAATAAGATGAAAATAAAGTCTCGTAGAGCTGAGGGGAACTGCAGAGTTAAGCGATAATGATTTGGGTTTGTAACCCCTTTCACATAAAAGTGGTCATTTGATCCATTGTTAATATAAAAAAGATTGATTATAGTAGATTTAAGTACAGTTGTCTGGAGATCAGGCTGTGGTGACAAGTTAGTGGCTGGCTGGCTGGCTGGCTGGCTGTGTGTGTGTGTGTGTGTGTGTGTGTGTGTGTGTGTGTGTGTGTGTGTGTGTGTGTGTGTGCGTGTGTGTGTGTGCGTGCATGAAGGTTGGCTGCTGTCTGAAGATGCTGTCTGGGTGTGTGTGTGTGTGTGTGTGCGTGTGTATGAAGGTTGGCTGCTGTCTGAAGAATCTGTATTGGTGTGTGTGTGTGTGTGTGTGTGTGTGTGTGTGTGTGTGTGTGTGTGTGTGTGTGTGTGTGTGTGTGTGTGTGTGTGTGTGTGTGCGTGTTGCAGGGGGAAGCAACAGGTCACTCATAGGGCTGACAGAACAACAAGTTTAGCAGGTAAACAGGATATTCAAGAGAGAGCCTGACTGTCTGAGCGAGATGAGAAAAACACCGGAGAACACCAGTCCTCATTCAGCGCTTCTGAGAATCGAAATACTTCACGGCCCGACTGTGGCCATAAGATCTACTGTGCTGGACTTTCTGCAGAGAGATGTAAGCGAGAGGGCCCTCTGAGCACACAGGGGTGTTTGCATCTCAAGCAAAGATATTCCAGCCATGTGAGATGTCAGCTAACTGATGTTTGCTTTCAGAACTGTAGTAATGTTTCTGAGAGATTTGTGTGTGAGGCAGAAAGCAAAGACAAAGTGTGAAATGTGTGCATGTCTATATTTATGTGCATGTGCCAGCAGCAGACACTGGTGTTCTGGCAGTTCTCAGAAAATACATGTTTCAAACAGGGCCTTGCGGCACATGTCCTGCATACTAACGCTAATGACAGAAACATGTGACTGTATGGAGGCAACACGAGGGTCAACTGGTGTCAGGAAGTCACAGACAAATGGAGCTTTGGCCGTTCGCTTGTCACGACTTATGAGTTCAGGCTCTACACCTGCTGTGCTCACACACAAGTCTTTGGCACTGAGTTTAATTAAGACCTTAATCGCTGAGAGAACGGGCCAAATAGTAGCTTAATGAGGATTGAAATTTTGATGCAGCTCTGAACATAGGGAAGAGATGCAAAATGCGGGACGAGAAAGTGGAATAAATGGGAACAGGAGAAGGAGAAAGGAGAGCGGTGTATAAAATAAGCAAGGATAGGATTTTTTTTTTTTCGGTTTGACTGATCTCCCCAAGCCACAGCTGCAGCCCCTCTCTCTCTGTGGAGATCCCAGCAGGAAACACTAAACCACAGCTGATTAGCACCGGCTTCTTCCCTCCACCTCAGTTCTCTGCCGCCCTTTCTCACTGTTCATGGATCAAACCCTTATCCCTCACAGCGTTGGCACAGTCCAGCTGCACTAGACTTACTATAACACAAAAAAGTAGTCTAATGTAAAGACGGTGATTCAACTGCCCTCAACGTACTCTCACTTTTGTGATATCTTGGTATTTTACCCAAAGCATCTTCCTAAGAGTCATCCCCAATTTCCTGTAGTGGTCTCTATTCGTTCAGCAAATTTCAAACAAGCTCACCCTTTCTCTGCTAACTGAGACCAGAGTTAACACGTGGAAGCAGCGATAAACGGCAGAGTGCACATTTCTCACTAGCGTGTGATCAGACAGGCCCCAGTGCTGCTGAAGGGCAATTCTACATCTGTTACAATAAGTGCAAGAGGACTGTCCTCATTCCTTCACTGCCAATGTGACACACAAGCTTACAGTCATAGTTAACAATCATTAATGCTAGTTAAGTATGAGGGAACCAGGACATCCTGCAGGTATTTAGAGTAGAGATTGGCATGGTTTTATGTCGGTTAGCCTAATAGCTGGTTTGATTTGCATTGAGAGATGATTTTATGGAAAGTACCCCATGCCAATCTCTAGTTATGGTGAAGGGTATGTGATGATAATTCCAAAGCCCAAGGGAACTTCATCAGGATGCATAGTATCCTGGATCCATGAAATAACTGGCCTTTAAAAATAAAAATCTGCCTGCCTCTATGGGAATTTAACATAGGGATGTACTCACTTTTGTTGCCAGTGGTTTAGACATTAATGGCTGTGTTGAGTTATTTTGAGGGGACAGCACATTTACACTGTTATACAAGCTGTACACTTAATACTTTACATTGTAGCAAAGTGTAATTTCTTCAGTGTTGTCCCATTAAAAGATATAATGAAATATTTACTAAAATGTGAGGGGTGTACTCACTTTTGTGAGATACTGTATATAGATGCTTGTTCCAGCACAAGGGTGAATCTGGGGTTGGCTTTCACCTGCTAGCAAACACCTTTAGCCTTGTTAAGTCGGGGAGGAGATGCCAATTTAAGATATTGTGATAACAGACCACAACTGACAAATCCACGCAATCTTCAAAATGTTATTTTGTCCAGAAAATAAAATGTTCAGGTGAACTGCTAGACTGGTGCTAAGTGACTTGATCATGCTGTAATTTATTGGCCCCTTTTGAGGAATTTATATTTCTTTTCACTTTTATGCTTTTGTTTGCAGCATGACTTGATGTATTATTACTATACACATAGTAAATGTGCACAAAACATGCGTGCAAATAATGTCTGTAGGGCAGAGAAGTTAAGTACACTGATCAAGGTCATACAGGTAGATTATTTCATCAGCAAAACTTCCTTTTAAATGTTTTATATTATATAATGATTTCCACCACACCAGATAATGTTACATATATATTGTAATTGTATGTTATACATTTCCAAATGTAATTGTATCTAATCTTATAACCAACTCTCTATATCAGGGAGTTATGTCCCTCATTACAACTGACTATAAAAGGACATGTAATAATAATAATAACTAGGCCGACAGAGATTTTGTCTTGTTTTGAGCAAGAGCACATGATTTAAATCATGATGGGATGAGTGAGTATGTGTCTCAGTCATTGTGCTCTGCTGTCATTCGCTCTTCAGAACAACAACAACAACAAAAGTGTGGAGGTCAGTCAAAGAGGAGGAGGGTGTTACTCTGTGTTGTTACTCAAGTGTGTGTGTGTGTGTGTGTGTGTGTGTGTGTAATATTATTTAACCAGTGTTTGTGAGTGATTAATAGAATAGAAAGAGTACAATGCCTTCCTGTGTGAGAGTTATGTGAGTGTGTGTTAGTGGCCAAATACTATACAAAGTTTGCATGTTGCTGTGATGCTGCTACAATGAGTCTTAGGCTCAGGATTAAGACATGATCTAGTGTGTAAAACTTCAGATTTTCTCAACTATGAACCGAACATGCCATTTCCTCTTCTGTTTCTCTTAAAGCTTTAAGGTTATTAAAATCCCATGCTACTGTATGTTTTTTTTAATGGAACAGGGCTGCAACTAATCTTTAAATTCTTCTTTTGATAAATTGATTTACTCCATCACAGTTTCCTAGAGCTCAAAGTGTTAAATGTTAGGACCAACCAACAGTCCAAATCGCAAAGATCTGATTTACAAAGATCGCAATTAACTACAGTTAAAGACAAAGAAAATCAGCTTCAAACTTAACTTAAAAGTACTTATAATACAGCAAATATTTGGCTTTTTGCTTAATGATTAATAATGATGATAATAAAATGATTAATAAAATGAAAATATCAAAATACTTGCCGACAATTTTCTCTCGATCGACTGATTAATCGCCTAATCATTGCAGCTCTTCCAGATGTCTTGTGCATCATTTTAAACACATTTCCCCCAAAATCCAGCCTAACATATTTCGTATCTTTGGCACATTTGGGATATCTACAAGAATTTGAAAGACATTTGGGTTTAAACAACGTGTGGTTGCACATCATGAGTTTGTAATGACTGACCTCCAACAGGACGCTGCTTGTTAAAGAGAGATATACAGGCGCAGTTCACTGTATAAGTGCAGAATATGCATTTAATTTGAGACAGAGACAGAGACAGAGACAGTTGTCTTCACTTTTCTTTTCTACAGAGACAGGCTGCAGTCACCATACAGGAGGAAGGTCATAGGAGAGGATAGCCTGTCCATACTTTGCTTCATTATCTAAACATCTGTTTTATGTTTGTCTCCCTGTGTGTACATAACCATGCACACACATGTGTACATGTGCACAGTCATGCAGAGTTGAAAAGGTTCTACATTGATGTTCTGCTGACTGCTGGGCAGAACAGAAACAGGAGAGAGTGGGAAGATAGGAGGAAAAGAACAAAGGAAGAAGGAAGGTAGTGAGAGGGAACAGAATAGGCAAGGGGAAGTGTAGCCATAAGTCCTTTAATAGAGGTGAGTGGGCTGAGCTTCGGGGAGGGTGTGTGGTCAACTGCAAGCTGTTATTGGTGGAAACATAAATGGGAGACTTTCCATCTGGGAGAAGTCATGTGCATCTCTGACTGAAACACTGTTAACAAACACGTACACACATACCTGAATGCTTGCCGTGAAACAGGAGGCAACAGCAACAATAAAACCCACTTGATAATGTTAGTACCAGCTGACACATCACGCGCAAACACACATGCCTGACGTGAATGGAAACAAACCCAGCTCCCAATCACAGCACACACTGTTTCCTCAGCTGAGACTAATAGAGGCCCCGACCACGCTGAGACTCTCAGCTACCTGCTAAAACTGCTCTGCTCATTTGTTCCAGGAACACAACCTTACATTACAACTTTCTCTGAATATAAGTTATGTAACCACAGTAGATACTTTCAGAGCTGTAATGTTGGGCTGGCTGCATGGTGCTGTCAGAAAGAAAAAAGGTGAATTTTGGTGCCAAATTGCGATGAATACCCTTAAAAATGATCCTTGTCTTCTTGTTGACAACATGATGCTGATGACGCTTGTTTTAATTTCTCACTTTCTCTGACTTGTATGTTCAACAACTCAAACATTGACAGAAGGAGGAAGAGAGATAAATCAACCTGTTTACTTCCTTTTTTCCATTGGCTGAGAATCTGACAAAACATTTAATGATTTTTGTGTTTTGTTTTCATAACCTTGGTTTCACCTTAAACATTTGGCCCTGTTCAAATTAAAGATTACATTTGTTATGGCTGTCCTTGACAGTTTTAAATACACTATAAATATAAGACCCACTGACAAAATGTTTTTGGGAGGCAGTTAGGGACACACGTACATAGTGTCAAAGCAAAGGCAGCCTCGGAGGCATTAGATCCGTCTAATCCAATTTGTGGTTTGCACAACAAAGCTCCCAAACACAGTCCATTCAACAGGCCAAGTGTCACTTTCTTTTTCTCCCTCTATCGCATTACTTTATTTCTCTACAAGGTCAGAATGGGTCTTATGTACAGAAGTTGATAACAAACACAATAGCCATCAAAATACATTGTCGCTGAGCATGTGGACAGGACCTCATCCACCAAAACAATGAGAACTGGCACAGAAAAGAGTAATCGACTCCTCAAAGCATGTATAACAAATCAGTAAACTACGAAACCAGAAAAGACACGAGGATACCACTCTGTTGTAAATCAGAAGCTGGTCGACACTGGATCTGATTTAACACATAACCAACATATAATTAAAGAGGATCAACTGTTTGACCACAGATGTCTTTACTCTATGCAGCCTCTGCAATACATTAATGCTCTATCTAACTTTTTTAGCACGTTTGTGCTACTGACTAATAACTGTTCAATTATCACAATCAATTACCCAGGTGATATCAAGTCTTATGTGTACACATCAATATTATATAGTTATATATATATTATCCTCCATTAATCAATGAGTCTTTAATGTTTACTGTCAGTTGTGTGTCTCACCGTGAGTGAAGTAAAGGTCAAGCAGATGCCTCCAAAGCCGTTCATGGAGAGAGCCAAGAAAATGAGCGGTGACAGAACTGCAGAGAGAAAAAAAACAGAAACACAGAAGCGGTAGAGCCAAAATCAATGTTTTACATTTTTTCATGACTACACTTGAAAATGAGGCGAGAAGCTAATTGTCATTAACAGGGTAAAACTAAACATTTTAGTGCAGTTACCCCACTTCTGACATCTGAAAAGTGCATTGTGAATTCATCTATTTTTATTTACTCTCTTTTTATTTGTCATTTTTCTATATATTTTTTGTCTTCTTTTTGTGGGTTTCCTTGTGTCTGTTATCTTGTTTGTTGTACATTTGTAAGTGTGTGTGTGTGGGGGGTGTCAGACGCTGCTGGATGATCAAACAGGCAGTTTGTTTGAAGCATATTGACGCCCTTTTAAAGTGGAAGTAGCAGTTGGTACAAGAGCTCAATAAACAAGCTTCAGTAAATCAAATATTGCATTTTTAGGTAGCACACAGGCGTTTCCTGGTGTGTATTTAATTCCAGATGAGCCACTGTGTTTTAAAAAGGTGTGTTTCCATTGCAGCCAGAGCCAATCAGTATAGTTACATGGACAGTTGTTAAAGAAGGAGTGTGAAGAAAATAATTTGTGGATTGTTTGGATTCTGGCCATTTTTACACCTTTGCACACCTGTTCAATTGCACCTGGTGTAAGTGTTGTTGTATTGAAAAGTGTGATACTGAGTAACACACTGTCTTGTCCAGTGAAAGGAGCCTCTCCACAGCCCAATACGTAATATATGCTATTAAGATGTAGTAAAAGACCATAATTCAGCTTAAAAGGTTCTACTACTGATACTGTATGTATATTTATTTATTTATATGCCATGCTATGTTTATGCATTTTATCATTGGCCCTATGAAGACATAAATGGCACCACTTACAGTAATACAGTTTTATATAGTTTTTGTTATGTTGTATATTTAAGTATTCTAAACTTAGCCCTTCATGTTGTGAGCTGTGAGTGTGTCATTAATTAATACCTGGCATATGCAAGTTTTAGTGTATGTGCTTGTGTTTGTACTCACCATGAGGGTTGTAGGCAGACGCGGCCATCATAACACAGGACAGACCGAAACACGAACTGTAATAAAAGAACCAGGATGTTTTAAATTCTCGCATATTATATCTTAGCATGCTGAAAGTCACATTTAATTAGGGTTTGTAGGAACAATGCAACACGTATAGAAACTCCCAGAGGGCCAAGATAGAAATATCAGGACAACTGCTCGTCACGCAGCATGTAAATGCCTTGAGTCATAAAAGTCAGTGGAAGTGTGATTCAAATGAGATCAGATACAGTTTAATATGGCCAGATGTGAATATACCAGCATACATTACACACATATTTTCATACTTGAATAAGATTAAAAAGTACCATTCACAAAACAGCAGTTTAGTCGTTGGTTATCTGTCAAAGTGTGAAACTGTCAGTGGTTTAACAGCTTGCAACTGCAGATAAGCTCCTCAGTTTTTATCAACTTTCATCTTATTTTTAAAGTGTCTGGCTACTCAATTTCATAGCTGCTGAAACTGAATGAGAAAGAGAAAAGGTGCGTGTGTGTGTGTGTGTGTGTGTGTGTGTGTGTACAGTTGTGTTCACAGATTTCCACACCCAATGACAAAGAATTTCACAACTTACTGCACAAACACACACTCTCTCTCTACTGCCCCACCTACACTTATTGATTAACATACTGTCAAACCACTTTGGGAATGTGATCTGTAGTTTTTTTTTACTATAACCTCAGTAGTAGTTGAGGAATTGACTTTCACTTCAGATTCACTTCACCATCATAACATTTATATAAAAAAAAAGTGAAGTAGTCAAACCTCCAATGGACAGAGTCAAGAAGTTTTCATAAAGCAAATCTGTATCTTAAAAAAAGAGATTTAGGTTTTCATAAAAAAAGACACTTTAACATGTCTACCCCCAGCAGACGTGCACATTCCTTTACAAATGTGAAATGTCTGTGACCATTTTAAAACTGTTACCTGCCCATCAGGCGAATGAGGCGTGGTCCAAACCTGTCCATCAGGATTCCAAGAGGCAGGGTGGTGGCACTGAGCAAAAAGGACCCGATGGTGAAGCCCAGATTCAGCATCTCCTCCTGGTCCACGCAGCTGAGCCACTCCTCCACCTCACTGCTGGAGGAGTTACCCAATGACACAACCACGGACTCATTCACTGCGGGAGGGTTGATAAGAGAGGTTAGTGGTCAGTATATGAACAGAGAAAGACCAATCAAAAACAAGATGTCTCAGTAACTACTTTATTCAAACCATACAACAAAATAATAACAAAATAGACAATAAACCAAATAAACATTAATTACAACACCATAAGCCCATCATACATGTCGCTCCCCAGCACAAAGCTTCTTAGGAGCCCTCCAGAAAGCTCAGGTACTTCCCCATTTTCTAGTATAGACATCCAATCTGGCAAACCGTTTACATGACAACTTTTTAAACGCCTTCATCCTCCCAAAATAATATGTCAGGCGACCCAGCTTCTTATGTGTTTAGCCGTTCCATATAGGATTGACCCATCTCCCAGAACAAATAATCTTGGGCTGAATGGAACCTGGGTCCCTGCAATCCAACATAGTTTATCATGTATCCTAAAGATCCTAGGTAAATTCCTGGACCGTATCACAGGACTATAGGACATGAAGTAATTGGCCGTCCTCTGTCTTACATTTCCAACAATTTGGTGTGTCTTTTAGACCAATTCTAAACAATGTGGAGGGAGTCCAATAGAAGCAATGCATAAGCTTGAACTGAATGAGGCGCACCCTGACATCGCATGACATACTGTAGTTTTAATATTCCGACAGATTCTGTCCCACTCATCATCCAGTGTATATTATTCAGATCCCTTTCTCCATCTCCAGGCTCCATCCCCCACATTCTTCATAAGTATAGAATAATACCCAGAAGCCTCATGCCCTTTTCCATATTTCAACACCTTGTCTTAACATTCTGGTGCCTTCGGGGCTGAAGAATTGGATCCTTATCTTTCCTAATCCTGCCTCTAAAAATAATTGGTCTTGTCTTAAACATTGGCTTCACATCCTCATGATTAAGTACAGTGTGTATAAAAAGTAAATATTCTTTTCTCTTTTCTTCTGAATAAAAGCTAAATTCAGGGTTAAGTGATGGAGAGCTGCTGATTTTACCCACAGACTGTAAAAATAATGGACGACGCTTCCGGGCCTGAAAAGTGAAGCCAATGCGGAAGTGCCTTAAACCTGCATTCTATCTAATTTACACTCCACTGGTTGCAAATGGAGGCAGTTTCTACAGAAGTCTATGAGTAAATGTCTTCTTCAGTGTTCTGCCAACCAAGCTAGCTAGCTACTGCTGGTGTTAGCTGGTAACTTAAGGATAAGTTTGCTGATTTTCTGTACTGCTGTACAGGTTTTGGCGGCAGCACCGGGTGGTCCGCGTTTACCCGCCGGTGAATCACTGGATGACTCGCTTCAGAAGGGTTGAAAATCAGCAACTTCCCCCCTTTAGCACTGAGCGCAGCCCCATTGTAACCATGAACAACACTGGCTTCATCCTCCCCAGCTCCACCCTCCAAAAAAACAAGATGGCCACGCACGTATCGCCAAACTCAAGACTTCAAAATGACAGTCCACAAACCAATCGGTGACGTCATGCATACTATGTGCACTACGTTTTACAGTCTAGGATTTTACCTGAGCACAAGTAGGCGTAGAAGCCTTCCCTTTTCAGCATGATGAGCAGGGAACCCCAGCCCAGCAGCACAGCCGAACACAGCAGGTTTTCAATCACCGCCGTCACCGCCATCCACCAGCGTCTCCTGTAGGCCTGGAGGAGAGAGGGCCCCATCGCTGCTGTTCTGTGATGGAGGAGGGGCAAGGAGGGAGGTGAGATTAGATTTTTTTTTTTAAACTAGCATTTTGAGATGTAAGGCCATTTTAGTGGCTAAGTTAATTGACAGCAATACAAGCATATAGAATAGACCACTGACTCATACCACAACATGTATAATAGCCCAATAGCCTAAGTCAAAAATACAACTACATTTTATTTCTTATCATAGAAGAGTAAGAAATCAAGCAAATATTCACATTTTTAGAATCTGAAATCAGATGATTGCAGCTATTTTTGCTTAAAACATGCTTAAACTAGTATTCCAACATGGCATCATGACTTTGCGTAAACATACACGCCACTTTCCTAAAGCCAAATGGCGTGTTACCTATACGCATTTTGAGCTATCTACGTGTATGTCTACGCTGTATACAGCGGATGTAAACATACACACCACGATTACCAACCTTTTGCAAGGTAAGGCAGCTTTATTTGTATAGCACATTTCAGCAACAAGGCAATTCAAATTTGCAGCTTAATTTGCACATGCACAAACCACAAACAATGTGATGCAATAAATTAACCATAAAACTGAATGACAAGCATGATATCATTCATTATGACCAATTGCTCTTTAATATCTGCTGCAACTTGAGTTTAAAGAGAGTTCTGAGTTCTGTCATTAAAGCCGCGTTTCGACCACAGGAACTTAACCCCAGAACTAGGAACCATCTGAGGAACTTGTTGCGTTTCAACCACAGGAACCAGAGTCTACATTTTGTTCTGGGGACATTTTCCAGGGCTTTATAACCCCCCAGAAGTCCCTGATCAGAGGGTAGTACTTTCTGAAAGTACAGGAACCTTCGGGGTGGCGTTTGCAGGTATGAGCATTGCTGGTTGGTCAAACACATACAGCACTGCTGCTTCAACTCGCCGACTGCTTCAGAGACCTAATGGAGGCCCTCAGGACGGGACATTTTTCTCTCAGTTTGCCTAATGAGTGCCCATGTGGCCAGTCATTGTTTTGTAAATCCCAGTTGGGTACCTGACACCTTGCACTGCATTGTCTTCAGAAATCCTCCCACAGTGCTGCCAACAGAGCAGCTATTTCCCTTGATTTTGACTGGAGGAAATGCTGAGTGCTCGATATGTCTGCTATTGTTTTGGAAATAGGGATAGCATCTTAAAAGGGTGACATTTCAAGCTGAAAGTTTCATTCTAGGAGGTTTTTTTAACAGCATGTAACCACAGTTTAGCTTTAGGGGTTTATCTCATTGACATTAATGTGTCAAAAAAAGTGAGTGAGTGAGAAGCTTTTATGTAAACAATGACAAACAAACAGAATACAGAAACTGATGACGTGACTGACCAAATAGAGGTCAGGTTAGTAACGAGTCATGACCACCTGGAAAATACACACACACACACACACACACACACACACCACACACACACACACACACACACACACACACACACACACACACGCACACACACATTCTCTCTCACAGAACAGGCAATGGGACGTTTGTGACCAACACACAGGATTCAGTCTTGACTGCCCTGACAGAATCACACACACATCTGGGAAACATCTAAACACGAAATAAAGATCCAAATATAACCAGCTATTCCATTTGGCGGAGAACCAGAGAAGATGTGGAAAGTAACAGAGGGAGGAAAAGTCTCAGCCAATTGATTTGAAGAGAGGCGCGGCAAGTCAAGCCCTTAAACAGGAAACACTTTTAGTAGTTCCTAATGAGGGCATGTCTTCAGTGTGTGTGTGTGTGTGTGTGAGAAGACGAGAGGATCTAATGGGACAGATTTGTCTGTGTGTGTCCATGGGTCTGCGTATGTGCTCATGAGGCGTGCATGTAATGCGATTATGCACAGCACAATGAACTGCCTTTGTGCTGAAAAGAGACTTTGAAAAAGAGGATTTCTGTGTAACTGACACCCCATGCTGAAAACCCCTTCAGCACACACACAAACTCCGCAATTCTCAACAACGAGGCGACAGAGCGAGACGGTGCTCATTCACTCAGTCCTCTAAGTGTATAATCCATAAATTAATCAAGTTACACTTTTAAAAGTTTTAGAACTATTTTTCTGTCAGCGAAAAGAGCATCTGTCTGTCAGGGTTTTATAACTCCAACAAATTGGTAAAGATGCCTGAAGTGGGGAAACAAGAAAAACAAGATGAATCAGTTAGAGCAGCCGCTGTTAACGATAGCATAAAAAAGATGCTGCCATAAGATGTAAAAAGTGCAGAAAACTGATCCTGACAACCTGATTGAATATCGTTAATCAGAATATCTTTAATTTAACATTATCTGTGTCTAGTAACACCAAGACCTTACTGTAAAGGCAGGGGTCAGATCAGCAGAGTGGGACAAAAACACTAAAAACATTAACTCTTTTAATTCCACTACTATGCGGCATAGTGCCAGCTTTGTGTCACTTTGAGTACTATTAATCCTCTCTACGTCCCCTCTGTCTGACCAACTAAAAGATACAGTCTTTGTGTCTTTATTTAACATTTTAGAGAATTGTTACAGTTTTTTCCGATTGCTAACATGCATTGGTCAAAACTGAAGTCACATTGTAAAAACTCTTCACACAGTCAGCGAAACAGAAGTCTATGTGGACCAAACTGTGAATAATTTTTCATTGCTTTCACACAAAATGCATTCAATGACCACATTCACCAAAATCCATGAACCTTCATCCTCCACCACCTGCAAAACACTATGTACCTGCAGAACATTGTTCAAATGCTAACACACTAGTTTCAAAACTATTAAAAACACATTCAAAGCAGAATGATGCATTTCTGCAATAACCATATTTAAATATATAGAAAATCGTACAATAAAATGAAGTAAAAATCATTCAAAATAGCTGATTGCATCGCCAGATAAGACATACAGTAAGATGTGATGTTGATGATAACTTGTGGCCAAATGCAGAGAGATAGAAAAAATAGGATATTACTGTAGGTTTTATTTTTATTTATTATTTATTTAACATTTAGTTAACCAGGTAGGCCGTTGAGAACAGATTGTCATTTGCAATGGCGACCTGGCCTAGGTAAAGCAGATTTCGGATTCATTCTTGTATCATAAACTTTGGTGCAGCCAATAAAAGAAAAAAAAATGTTATTCTTATTCTATAATGAAATACTGATGTGAAAAACCATTCAAACTTCAAAGATAAAAGTTCATCATTTATGTAATGCTGCCTGTTGTTATTGTTGTTTAGGCCAGTGTGTTATAAGTGACAATGTTTGCTTTCTGACTTGTTGCCGGTGTTTTGGTCCACCGAGCTTATTTTACAGTAAGACATGTATAAAGTGTTTGGGTGGTTTGAGTGAGTTTTGGAGGTGAGATCAACTGTTTGGCCAATACTGTTTGTATGAAGGGTTTTTGAAAAAGTGGCGTCAGTATTGCCCGATGCTTGTTAGCAATCGAAAAAACTTTAAGTGCAGAACTAGTCTCACAACGTAGATGTAAAAGTTATGCATTGCTGTTTGCAGACAGACAGACCAGTTTTTCAAATCTGAACAGACAGTCCATTAGAGGCCTCATAGACTGTCACATGGAGTGGATTTACGGTCCAGTGGCGGCAACACACAGTAAATACACATCACATGCACACTTATTTGCTTGGGAGACAATGTTGTAATGCAACCCGGAGTCATGGAGTCTTGGTGTCACGACAGCAGAGCGTGTGACCTGTAAGAAAGGCATCAGTCGCTCCTCAGTGTGTATTTGACCTCCGGTTAGTAGGATGTGGACTGATACAACACACACAAGTCATGCAAGTTCAAGCTCTTAACAAGATTCTGTCTACCACACATTCCTACACTCTGGTTCCCGCCTGTTTTGTGCTGCGTGTTACGGCAGGAATCGTGTCTTTTTTGTGACGCAACAAAGAATTGCAAACAAGCTAAACACAAACATGCAAAGACTTATTGGGTTGGCAGGCAGTTGTGAACCCCTGCCATAACACTGTGAAGTGTGTGTGTGTGTGTGTGTGTGTGTGTGTGTGTGTGTGTGTGTGTGTGTGTGTGTGTGTGTGTGTGTGTGTGTGCATATGTGAGCGTGGTGAATACCATATAAGAAAGCTGCTTCTTGAAATACCTGAACATTAGCAGCTGATGCAATGTTGCCATGACTAACTCCACTGTTGGAGAGTTTTGGTATTCATAGTGGAGGTTATATAATAGCCTATCATATTACATGTTAGATTATTATGATAAAAAAAACCGTTTTCAGCTGCTTCTGTATTAAAATGTGAGTTGACACATTTCAGTCTTCTTTCAAGTATTTCTGTTGATGCTCCCATCCAGCCCTGCTCTTTTTTCCCCGCGGGGATGTTTCTGACCTTGACCAGCCGTGTTTATCAACCTCTGCCGGACATAAAGGACCGCAGGGCAAACTCTTTATCCTCACAAGTTTCCAAGAAAATAAACCACGCGCCCTAGGGGACTCTGTCCCCCGAGGAGTCCAAAAACGCAACCCCAGAGGCTGCCCGGCCGGCGAGCAGCTGTCTCTCCGCGGACATGACCTAAGCCCGGGGTTCGGTTGCCGGAACGGCGGGCCGGCCGCTGAAAGGAGCAAGTCTCATTCATGTGCTATCCGAAACATCGGAATTGTGAACTCAATTAAGCACAAGTAAGACTGTACAAAAAGTAGGCCTATACTGTTTCCCATAATACCACGTGCCTACAGGTGACAGTGTAGGAGGCATAAAGAGACATGTTGTTTTTTTATAACAACATTGTTTTTTTTTTAATCAATAACAAAACTGTAGTTTCAGTCCTAATTTTAAAAGAAAAATGTTGGTAACAAGACACTTTTTTAACATTGTAGGTTAATTATCACCACCAGTTTCTCTGAATGACTGCAATTAACACGACCCACTTAAAGTGATGGTTCGGAGTAATTTCACCCTAGGATCCTTTGCACCATGACCTCGAGCCAAACACCCCCCCAGAAGCTTTTTTCACCTGGGTCGAACATTGGGAGAGTTAGCGTAGAGTAGCATTATCAGCTGAATAACTTAGCGCAGGGGCTAATGGAGCCACGTTTGTATCTCGTAAATGACCCCACTAATAATGCCCGAAATGATACCAAACGTCTACACTAGTACATATAGGTTATGCTCTCATAAAACGATGGATTGGAAAGTTTAGTAGCACTCAGAAGTTTATGTAAATAACACTTGCCTGCTGGCTTCTGCTCTCTGCTGTTGTTGCTGCTTGCTGCGTTAAGACGTCTGCAGTTATCAAAACACCGAAAAGAGATGCAACAAAAATATTTTTTTAATTGTTAATAATTGAGGTAAGTTTGGAGACATTACGTTATTTAATCATTAAATTAATAAATATTTTTGTTGCATCTCTTTTCGGTGTAGTAATTTGTAGACGGCCCTAACTGCAGGTAGCAGCACCAGCAACAACAACAGCAGAGAGCAGAAGCCAGCAGGCAAGTGTTATTTACATAAACTTCTGGTGTACTTACAAACTTTCCAATCCATCGTTTTATGAGAGCATAACCTATATGTACTAGTGTAGAAGTTTGGTATCATTTCGGGCATTATTAATGGGGTCATTTACGAGATACAAACGTGGGTCCATTAGCCCCTGCGCTAAGCTATTCAGCTGATAACGCTACTCTACGCTAACTCTCCCAATGTTCGACCCAGGTGAAAAAAGCTTCTGGGGGGGTGTTTGGCTCAAGGTCATGGTGCAAAGGACCCTAGGGTGAAATTACTCTGAACCATCACTTTAAACACGTCCTTTGTTACTCTATATGTCTTTATTCTTAAATTGATTTTTTAAATTGATTTTTTTTTTTACGATTTCAATCGAATCATAAAAAGGTTTATAGAAAATCTGACTTTAGGGGTGCCCTTGAAGGCAACAGAGGCTATTTCCCTAACCACTGCAACCACTGCTTCCTGGTAATAACATTTGAATTACTGTGTGATAAAACATGTGTCTAATTGTAGCTATGTGCTTATTATATAGGGCTACAAGCGAGCACCATAATGACAGGATTTGGGAGTTCAGGCTACCCCTCAAAGAAAGATAAACAAACTAACAGCATCTGAATGGTGACTTTCGAAACAGCCAGTTCCTTCTTTCAGGTTAGGCTACTACTCTACTACTCACCCACATTTTCTAGTTTTCTGACACATTCACCTCTCTGTGAAAACACTCCCTGCCCCGCATTTTTCATATTTGCAGGATTAGCCTAATACAGACTCTATGCTACACTGTGCCTTTTCTATGTATTGTAAAAGTCGCAGTTTCGTGCCACGTGTGAGGATCTGCTGCCGGTTCGTCTTGCTGCCGCTTCATGCAGCCAGTTTACACACACGTCATTGCAGTTAAGCTAGCCTACCTACAGTAGCAACATCGTGAATATACGGGGGAAATCATGTACTTACTTCAGTTGTGCGTCTTCTCAGAGAGAAATGAAAATGTTTCTTTTTTTGTTGCTCACTGAGTGAAAAAACTCTGTTCTCACAGCTGATTGTTCTTGTTGATTGGTGGTAGTAAACCCCTGAATTAAACCTTTCCTCTCTCCTCTTCAATTGTTTCTTGTGGAGGTAACTTGCATGGGAGACTCCACACTTCTTTTCTTTCTCTGGTTTCCTATAGACTCCCCCTCTTCTACTAATTTGACTTCCTCCCTCCCTCTTTCTATGGTAGGAGAGAAGTCATTCACCACTTAACACACAATGTCTTTACACTCAACTCAATCCAAATGTCCTTCATAGAGCCTGCAGCTAAACGCTTCAAATACAAAACACATGAATTAAAATGAGCTATTCATCAAATAATGAATCATTATTAAACAAACTTTTGTTTGAGTAGCAAGTTTAGAAACAAGTAAAAGTCCTGCATTTAAAATCTTACTTATGTAAGTACAAAAGCAGCATCACAATATACTTAAAGTAAAGTACCAAAAGTAAACGTAGTTAGAATGACCCATTTCAGAATAGAAGCCTATATATTATATTATAATTATTGATGCATTAATGTGTTCATCACACCAGCAGGACAAAAAGCATACAAATATACATAGTTATCAACAAACTTTATCTACTGTTACTAGATAAAGTTACTAGATAAAGTTACTCTTACAGTTAAACAAACAGCATTAATGTGTCTCTACTAGTGGTGAAATGTAACTACGGCCACGTTCACACATACCAAAACAATCTTTTTTTCCCCAGTCTTCCCTGACATCGTTTCAAGAATGTTTGCGTCCGAAGGGATCCATTTGTAAATGACTCAACACGCTACTTCATATTCCAGGCCTATAGGTGGCGCTGTTTCTGCAGAAATTCACCAAAAACAGAGAAGAGGCAGAGCATGCGCATAAAGCTTGCGCGCTGTATACAAACAGACAGCAGAAGAAGAAACCAAACACAAGAAGAAGACGATGAAAATGGCTAGTGCAAGGAAACCAGAACCGTTTGTGTGGACCAAGGGGGTAAGCTTCGCTTCAGAACTCGAACCTCCGATGGCGCCATTTTGTTGCTACAAAGGTATCACCTCCTGTTAGCATTCCACTGACCACCATTTTTTTTTTACGTCACTTGACTGCGAATAACTTTACATCTGAAGCGTTTAAAGACTCTATTTGTCCATTGTTTAGTTCTAAAGAAACACGACAATGTATAAAAGGCTCCATTACCTTGTACCTCACGTTATGGCTCTGTAGCAGACGTTTTTGTAAAAATAGGCTAACGATTGTGTCATAACCAAGTGACTTACTGTCGCACAGTAGAGGAATTACCGTATAGTACAGGAGAAGCTCGCAGGCAGTTTCGACTTACATTAGCTGTTTAGGTTTAATTGCTAATGTTAACTAGCCTGTTAGTTAGCAATAATTAGCCTGTGCTTATGTTATCTCCTTACATATACCTACACTCTCCGTCTCTGTAAGATTGGGAATGATTGAGATTTCTCTTGGCACAGCTACCAGAAGACTTACAACTTTCAGACACGTTGCTCACGTCACATTTACGTTGTCTCCGTCAGTTGGAGGCTGCGCAGTAAAGCAAGGGATCACCGCAAAAGTGCTTCTAATAGCCTTCACTGGTCTCCGTCCAGAGCAACGGGCTCTGTTGGTCCATTATATATATGTCAATGGTGTGGACCGACAGTGAATTGTTGTTGTTATGAGACGTCGTCGCAGGGTAACGGTAGGGTTCCACACAGCGAAACACCTCGTGAATTTCGGCCAGCGAAAGTTTGCCTCGGGGGGCGTGGTCGCGAAAACAACACGCAAGAACGCAACATTTTTTTTAAATGTCCCGGGCTGTCAGAAGACAGGGCGGTAAAAATGCACAGCAGCAAACCATCGGTAAAATGTTAGCTCATAAATGCTCTGGTAACCTGGCTATGTAGCCTAGCTGCCTTGCTATGCTTACAATGAAATGCAATGTCCGAACATGCTAGCGGGTGACCTGTCGGCTAGCTGAATCATTTTGAGTGTTTAAACTATCTCCAGTGGTCTATTTGGTGGTGTTGTTCGCCTCTGTTTAAGTTCGTGTGTGACATATAAACAACAATCCGTGTTGCTACAAGCGTCAATGTTTGCCAATAAAACATGTAATCAAACAAATGCACAACTAGCCTAGCTAGCTAGCTACCTGGCTAGGCTACAATGAAATCCAATGTCCGAACATGCTAGCGATTAGCCTGTCGGCTAGCTGAAAAGTTTGAGTGTTTAAACTAACATATATAGTGATCTATTTAGTGGTGTATGTGCCCTAATTAAGTTTGTGTGTCATATAAAACACAATTCGTGTTGATAGAAGTACCGATGTTCGTGTAGAAACATTTTAATCACATCAAAATTTTCATGATACTGCGCTGATGACCTCCGCCATCTTGGTCAGACTTTTTTTGTAACTCCCGCCTCCAAACACAAACACGCGGACCTGATTGGTTCTTGAGTGGTCCTCATTTGAATAAAGTTAAACTTTCGTCAACTTTATTTCGCTCCCCTCGGCGATTCGCTCTCATCTCGCTCAATCAGGGCGAATTTCGTCTCCATTCAACCTCAATGAGAGCAAAGCGAAATTTCGCTGTGTGGAAACCTACCGTTAGAGGTTGAAGGCTAGAGGTCGAGGGGTGTGGCGATGACATCACCGATACGCAAGTATGCGGCTTCGCCGTCCAAACGAAGCCACAAGGGCGGCGTTTTTGAATGTTTTCACCCTGGGACCAGGTTTAAAAAAAGACTTCAGGCAGTGCGTTTACAGGATTCGTTTGGACAATCGGCCAAAACGATGCAAAACATGTTCGTTTGTACCAAAAACCGTTTCCGTGTGGATTTCCCTTAAGGCTACGTCCACACGTACCAAAACAATCTTTTTTTTTCCCGTCTTCCCTGCCATCATTTCAAGAATGTTTGCGTCCAAACGGATCCATTTGTAAATAACTCAACACGCTACTTCATATTCCAGGCCTGTAGGTGGCACTGTTTCTGCTACAGAAATTCACCAAAAACAGAGAAGAAGAGGCAGAGCATGCGCATAAAGCTTGCGCCAAAGAATTTCTAATAAGGGAAGAAGTTGCACTCTCTCGATACTGCCGGCTCCTGAACTCTCAAAATCCACTTTTCTCAGGATATAATTTTTTGTCTAATTTGAATGTTGCATTCAAAAGGGGAGGTTAAGAAAATACACACTGCTGGGTGTTAAATTTTTTTTAAAGTGTGTTTTTTTGTTCTAAAAAGCCTGCCAGTGATATCAAAAACATATAAGGCCAGAGATACGATCACCCCCAGTGGAACTCTGGTGGAACTGCAACCAAATTTGGTACCATGGGGCTGAATAGGGAGTGGAAAGGCTTTCCCTAGACGGGCTTTTGCTTGCGCGCTGTATACAAACAGTAGAAGAAGAGACCAAACAGCCCTGTAACCCTAATAGGCTCAATATCTTCTCCAGCAGGAACACAAGCATGTAGTCCGCCATTGTTGTTGTTATGAGACGTCGTCGCAGGATAAGAGGTTGAAGGCTAGAGGTCGAGGGGTGTGGCGATGACATCATCGATACGCAAGTATGCGGCTTCGCCATCCAAACGAAGCTGCAAGGGCGGCGTTTTATAATGTTTTCACCCTGGGACCAGGTTTCAAAAAAGTGTGTCTTCAGGCAGTGAGTTTGCAGGATTCATTTGGACGATCGGCCATAACGATGCAAAACATGTTCGTTTATACCAAAAAGCGTTTCCGTGTGGATGGTCCCTAAGTACATTTACTCAAGTACTGTTCCTAGGTACAAATTTGAGATACTTGTACTTTTCTTGAGTATTTTCTTTTAATGCCACTCAGTGGCGCTCATACGTTTATGAACCCTTGCTAAAGTTGACTAAAAAGAGGAATAAAAAAATCATCTTTTGGAAATTGATCTTAATGCCTTAATTAAAAACATGAGGAAAAATCCAACCTTTAAGGACACCAATTTTCTTTGTGAATGAATAATGTATCGTAAATACATAAATGTTCTTCCTTAAAATACAGGGGGCGTACGTAAGTACACCGCTATGTTAAATTCCCATAGAGAAAGGCAGATTTTTATTTTTAAAGGCCAGTTATTTCATGGATCCAGGATACTATGCATCCTGATAAAGTTCCCTTGGCCTTTGGAATTAAAATAGCCCCCCCACATCATCACATGCCCTTCACCATACCTAGAGATTGGCATAGTTTTATTTCAGTTAGCCTAATAGCTGGTTTGATTTGCATTGGGAGATGATTTTATGGAAAGTATCCCATGCCAATCTCTAGTTATGGTGAAGGGTATGTGATGATGTGGGGCTATTTTAATTCGAAAGACCAAGGGAAGTTTATCAGCATGCAAAGTATCCTGGATACTATGCATCCTGATAAAGAGATGATAAAAAGATGATTTTATGGAAAGTACCCCATTAGCATGGGTTCATAAACTTATGAGGAAATATTATACTTTTTACTCTACATTAATCTGACATCTTAAGTTACTAGTTACTTTACAAATTAAGATTTTCGCACACCTTTAGTGTATAAAATACAATGTTTTATTATACATTAAACTACCCAACAATATACAGGCCCAAAAGTATAGCTGAAATGATCAGCCAATTTAACACTTGACAGATTGACAAGTTTTGATCGTTTACAGTTTCTAAAATGGGAGGATATTTCTTTTATTTTTAATACTTTAATTACATTTTCCTGATGATACTTACACATTTTTACTTAAAGTGCTCATATTGTGCTAATTTTCAGGTTCATAATTGTATTTAGAGGTTGTACCAGAATAGGTTTATGTGGTTTAATTTTCAGAAAACACCATATTTTTGTTATACTGCACATTGCTGCAGCTCCTCTTTTCACCCTGTGTGTTGAGCTCTCTGTTTTAGCTACAGAGTGAGGCACAGTAAGTACTGCTAGCTAGTCTGAGGGAGTGTCATGCTAGCAGCTAGGCGAGCATTATAACGTGTGTTACAAAGTGACGCACGGTCGTCACGGAAGTAAAGGCTGGACTACAATATAGCTGTTTGGAGCTTTTGTGAACAGTGTTTTCTGTTGGAGATGGTAAGTCCCTTTGCCGTGGAATTTGGGCTTTTTAACTTTGTAAACTTATAATGTGCGCAAAAAATGTATATAACACAATAAAGCCAAAAAGCATAATATGAGCACTTCAAGTAACATATTCAATGCAGGACTTTTACTTTTAACAAAGTATTTTTACATTGTGGTATTAGTACTTTTACTCTCTATACTCTATTATGAAATTTGAAACAATGAATCAGCCAGGTTACAGTAATAACACAAAACAAAGAGCAGATATGGCAACAAGAAATTGTTGTTATCTTATATATTTGCACAAACTCGTAAATGAATATACAAATTATATGAATGTATATAAATTATATTTACTGTGAAACCTATTTTGTGGCCTAATTTAAAGCACTTGGAGTTTTATTATAAACATACAAAGTTTCTGTTTACATTCACTGTTAATCACCAAAGCTAATTAATTGTTTCCTTGAGGCCTTACAAACTCGTTGAATGCATTTCCTCCCTCATTTAACTTTTGCAGAGTAGATTTTTTTGGACAACAATCAATCAACATTGTTTACGTTGTTGCATTTCTTGGCTCATCCACGACACCTATTGATCAGAGGAAGTGTGCAACAGGTGCAGCGAGCCGTATGCTCAACCAGTTTCCTCCTTTAAATCTCTTTCAAAAACTTAATTCAACAAATGTGCTTTCAAGTGAGTGTGGGTGTAACCTTGTTTTGCTATATAAAAAGTCTATCATTATAAACCATTGGCAGGAATGTGTATTTGCTTCACATGCATCCTCATGCGTATGCACGGAAACAATTAAATGGGTTCCACTCATGAAAACATTGCTCCATTGTGCTACTAGTGGTCAGAAGCTGTGCAGGGTACCTCTTTAGCAGTGTGTAAGATTTAGTGGCATCTTGTGGTGGGGTTGCAGATTGCAAACAACTGAATACCCCTTCCCTCACCCATCCCTTTCCAAGCATGTAGAGAACCTACTGGTTTCCTGGAGGAGGACCCGCTCCCTATACTGTATGTAGATATAAAAGCTTCATTTTAAGCTAACTAAAATACAATGATTCTTAGTTCCAGGTGATTATACACTAATGAAAACATAATTATAAATAATATTATCCATTTCTGCCTATAGATCCCTCTAAATCTTATATACTGGTCCTTTAAGATTTCCTTGGAGATGACACACTTACTGTGTGTTCAGACAGAACGTGAAGTGAATTTTAGAGGCGGCATGATTGCATACAACGACAATGGAAATACGTCTTTTATATACAGTAGAGCTTTGTCACATGTCAGAAGCCTTTTGTTTGAATGGGAAAACCGACGATGAAATCTGGTGACTTGGCATTGCAATTAGACCCTCTGATTTATTAGGGCATATACAGGGTCTCTGGCCTTCAAGATACCTAATTCCCACAAACACACTGGTACAGCTCTTTAAAGACACAAATAATTGAGGCCATTGGTAATATAGCATAACTTATCTTTTAAAGGGAAGCTACAGGGAAGAGAAGATCTTGACTTTCCTGAATGAACAGAACTTTCATCATCCATCTTTATTACTTTCTTGGATTTACAGGCAAGCTCTAGTAATTCTCTGGTAATTCTGGTTTCCATCCAAAAGCATTAAGTCCTGCTAATTCATTCACTCCAATGGTGCTCCCGCCACAAAGGAAAATCTGCACCCTGCTGGGCTCTACAGGTCTAGTTTTCCATTTCAAACATACAGAAAATGCCATAGTAGGTTCCTGACAGCCACAGATTTACAGTTGGTCATGAAACATTTGTTCCAACTGCAGGGGCAACTCGGTAACTAGGAACTGTGGGCCCCAATTTCTTAATAAAATAATCCCTGTGGAATTTGTGTGAGCTCTCTCCAGCTGTGGACACCTGGAAATATGACCTTTAACCCTACCTGCAAACTGCAATGTCTATGTGAGCAAATACAAAGTCAGGTCAATTTATACTCAGTTTGACAATGTTGTTCTCTACTTACCTCACAGCAGGGAAGCCTGATAGAAATTGAGCGATTACACACAGAGTGGACACGATGCAGAAACAACTCCACCGTATTACATAATACAATAGCTTCAGCGGTCTACATTCCACCACAGGTGAGTACGGAGGCTGCCCTGTCAGATCTTTGCTAAAACCTGAACTGCTCACAGACTGGTAATCCTGATGCTGAAAGTGGAAATTCTACTAATTCCAGGAGGGAGCCAAAAAGCATGAGGCTAAGAACTATGACAGATTACAAGCCCACCCCCTCCTCCTTGTCAAGTGCTGTTGCGTCTATACTGAAGCAAGTGAGCTAAACACATTTTATCCTCGCTTTAAGGCCATCTGAAGCCAACAAGCAAAAACAGCTGAAGCAGAGGTTAATGGATGGGTGGTTGCACCTCTCACATCTATCTCCCTCTTCTAAACATGACCTCAGGAGGGCTTCCAAGCAAGGGGGTAAGCCTCTCCTTGGAACGCATAGCTCCTATGGCGCCATTTTGATGCTAACAAGCCATCACCTCCCGTTAGCATTCCATTGACTGCCAGTCATTTTGGCGCCACTTCGACAGCGAATAACTTTACATCTGAAGCGTTTAAAGACTATTTGTCCATTGTTTATTTCTAAAGAAACACGACAATGTATAAAAGGCTCCATTACCTTGTATCTCACGTTATGGCTCCGTAGTAAACGTTTTTGTAAAGATAGGCTAACGATTGTGTCATAACCACGCGACTTACTGTCACAGAGGAATTACAGTATAGTACAGGAGAAGCTCGCAGGCAGTTTCGACTTACATTCGCTGTTTAAGTTTAATTACTAATGTTATCTAGCATTTTAGTTAGCAATAATTGTGCCTATGTTACCTTCTTACATATACCTACGCTCTCCCTCTCTGTAAGACTGGGAATGATTGAGATTTCTCTTGGCACAGCTACCAGAAGACTTCCAACTTTCAGACGGGTTGCTCACGTCACATCTACATCTTCAAGCTCAGTTGTAGGCTGTGCAGTAACGCTCAGCCATCACCGGAAAAGTGCTTCTAATATCCTTCACTGGTCTCCTTCCAGAGCAACGGGAACTGTTGGTCCAGTTTATATACTGTCTATGCTTCCAAGCAAGTGAACACCAAAAAGCAGCAGAACCTGATGGTACCAGTGGGCAGGTCCTAAAACTGTGTGCTGACCAACTAGTGCTGGTATTCACAATGATATTCAACCTGCCACTGCCTCAGTCTGTCATACCCATGTGCATGTGCTTCTTCTGATGTGCATCTTTATGTCAATTTAGGGCTTATACTGTACTTAATTGACAGGACTCTCAGCTTGACACACTCAGCACTGATGGTTGCAGGTTTTTTCACACAGGTTCCTCAGCTTTTACCCAAATTTGGTTCATCAGACTCCACACAGGCAGCAGTAAACCCAAATCCAGGTTTCAAAAGATCACATCAGTCTATGTTTTTCTATAGTCTGTGGTCAGAAACATTGTTGATTCAAGTACTACAGTAATATTGGAGGCCTTACTGTGATGTCACAGCATATAGTAAAGATATTGCTGTTGTGGTGTCTTTCCCCTTTAGGTAAGTGCCAGAACTAATTTCTTCACAATATAGTTGTTTAACAGAGTATCAAAAATCTGAAATCCATTGATTTCAGATTTATTGAAAATCCTTTAATAACAAGAAGTGATGACTGTATAGACTTTTTTAAGTGCAGAGTTTTTCTTTAGATTATTTTTATTTATTTGTTTTTCTATACGGAGTCAGTCATAATTTTTCATCATACTCAGAGAAAAAACTTGCAAAGGATGCATATTTTGGACTCCAGATAAAGGGCTCCACCTGCTGGACAGGCAGCAGTACCACAACAACAACAACAACCACCACCACCACCACAGAGAAGAATAACAGCATGTTAACCATGCACACAGTCACCATGTAGACCTAAAGTCTACATGGATCCAAATGTACCTTTTATTTTCAGGTCAGGTCAGCTTCAGCACAGCCCCTAAAGGGGATTCAAAGCAGCAGTTTGAATGATGTGTGTAATTAATTAGTTAATAGTTGACACATTCAGACTAAACACATGGAAATCACTCAACTGCTAAATGTATTAATGAAGCTTCTCCATACAGACATATGTCATTAACTTACTCATTGAGAAATGTTTATCTCAAATAGTTATGGTAACCAAATGCTGTATAATCTGTAAACATCAGTGCACTCTCATAATAATACATCAAAGTGGGGTATCAAAGCAAATCAATGAGGGCATCTGACTTCCACTGATGACTCTCAATAGAGTTAGATGGACTGCACAGAGTGTTTTGACTGATTCATAGATAGATTTACATGTTTGTGTGACTGTGACAGACTCAGATTTGTCCATTTCAGCTGTCAAAGTGTGAGAAAAATCACTGAAATGTGACTTCTAATTCTTCACTTTTAGAAAATAGAAAACATCACCTATATTTGTTGAATGCCCTGCAAAGTCTATAAGCAACTGACATTTAGGCCGTCAAGTATTGCAAATGATTACTCAAATACCTTACAAACTAATAAATAAGAAAATGCTTTGCATAAAGATTTTGAGTTATGGTAGCAGTTACAGTAGGGTTTTTTCATCGCGTGTGTGCAAGAACAAGAAGTATATTGGAAAAATGCGCATCTGAAATCCAAACAGACAATAAAACAGCTGTGAAATATCAAGAAAGTCACATCTATGCCAAAACGTAATCAGTTCTATACATCATAATCAATGCCCTACATTTCAACCATTTGAAGTGCCATTCATATTGTGCGCTGACTTTCTGACCAGAATCTCTTTACAGGCAAAATATGTGAGTTACATCAACTTGTTTTTCGACTGTGTATTCCTTCAATCTACAGGCTGTTATGTTCCTCTGAAACACTGCAAAATGCTTTTTTTCTTTTGCGGTCAATTTTACAATAACCTATTTTGGTAACTCAAAACAACTCAATAATTATAAAAGTTAACCTTTGCAGCCAAACACTTTCTCACCCTTTCTCACAGTGAGCATTCCTCTCACTCTGAGAGTCAGAACTGATTCACCTGAAGAAACATTTTCGGTTTGATAGCATGATGTGCTTGTTTTAGTTTCAGTGAGTATAACAGGCATTTTTACAGTAGACATATTGACTTGTCATAGCAGGAAAAAAGCACAGGTGGAACGTATGTCATTAACAATTAATCCATCAAGTGTCGATGTAAGCCATGCCTGTGAGCCAGCACGCACGACCCTGAAACTGCCTCACCTAAATGGAATGCAGTTGTTTTTTAAATTATCAATTTGGGGTTGATGGTAGAGATGGGAAAGATTGTCATGTTAAGTGACTTGAAAAAAACAAAGAATGTTCACATCATCGAAATGGTTGTGTGATTACAGAGAAATAGTTGCAGGAAATGGTAAACAGTAGTGTGCAGATCAGAGTGTAGTGTGTGAAGAGTGAAGGTCAGAGGTGTTCACAAGGGAAGAAGCTTGGAGTAAGAATAACGTGTTTTGATCTACTGTCAAAAAGAAATAGTTAGCTTTCGTTTACCATTTCCTGCAACAACTGAATTACCACGGGACTAACGCTATTACTGTGCAAGCAACAGGCATCATTTGGACCGTTTCCATGTAGTTACATAGTCACTGATATGGTCATAACCACTACAGTGCTCAATTACCTATTTTTGAGGGGGAATAAACTTCCAAGTTTTCGCCACGAAAGCATGACCTCCGTGATCGACTCTTTCAGTGAAGCGACCAATGGAAAAAGAGGTAGGTGACAGTACAAACTTTGAATTTAAACGGTTTCTTCACAATGTCTGAGTTGAAAATGCATCTTGTTGTCACGTAAGGGCCGTGTTCGTGTTGCACATAAATTTTAATTGCATTTTGTGTCTGTTAAGAGGCACAAAAGCACTCTTTAGAACATGCCCCCACAACTGGCATTTTAGCTAACTGGGAGCTCTGGCCTTTAGTCTAAGTCCAGTTTGCTAGCACCGATTTTGGTAGTTTTTTTTCCTATTGACAGTAATCGGAGACATCTAGCGATCAAGATTCGGCTGGAATTCTCCTTTAATAGAGCATCCAGATCAATTCCAAAGCTTTGATAATGTAACTTGCAGGCTTTCTGATCAGCGTAATCAAAGTCTGATAAATCCAGATGCACTGACAATGAAGCAACAACAATAACGCTACTTATATTATGTTAGACTATAATATATATCTCAATAATGTTTTTCTGTCATAAACAGCAGGGATGTGTTATGAACTACTGTATCCCTATTGTATGTGTGTTTGTGAAAACGTTTTCAGGATCACAAGGTGCTTTTGGCAAACTTGAGACAAGCATTATTTTTTCTTCCCAGTGAGCAATGGTTTCTGTCTTGGTACCCTGCCATGAATCTTGAGCTTCCTTTTGATGGTGGACTCATGAACACTGACCGAAGCCAAGGACAAAAGGATTCTGCAGACCCTTGGATGTTGAAATAGCTGTTCTTTTTGACTTCCTGTATGATTTTTATTCTTTGCTCTTGGAAAGATTTTGGCAGAACAATCACTTCTTGGGAGATTCACTACTGTCCCACAGTTTCTCCACTTGTAAGACATGTAGTTGGCTGGGATTCAGTGAGGTCCTGGAGCTTTTGGAATGACTTTGGAAGAATTTCCAGACTGACAGGCGTCAACATCATCCCTCTGGAGATGTTGATGTAGTGTTTGATCGTGACGTGGCATGGTTCTAAAACTTATGTGCTTTTCTCTCATGGTAAAGGCCAACATTTCTCATACGTGTCAGGTCTGCTCCAAAAAGACAGGATAGCTGCCACTTTTGTAAAAGAGTTGAGGAACAAGACTATGCATAAACAATTTCAAAAAGAAACTGCATAGTCAAACAATGAATCAATCAATTGTTATCTGTCAAATGAATTCGTACAAGGTAATTCGTAGCTAAGTTACAGCTTGCTGGGCTTAAGTAGATCAAACTTTTTTGTGTGTGCTTAAGTGGACTTTGTGTTTGACTCTGTGTTGTGGTGGGTTTGTTGGCATCAGTTCTGAATTAACGTTAGCTAGTGTTGCACACTGTTGGTGCTGTAGGGGAGCTAAAGAGAGACAAGGTACTCAAGAGCGTGCATAAACATCACATCCTTTGAATTTTACCAGCAAAACTGTCCCGAAACCTTCACAGGCTGTTATAGGCAACTGAGAAAGTCGGGGAAGGTATCAGTTTTTAAGTTACGGTATAATCCGTTCACAAATTGGCAATACAAAGCAATTAATATACATACAAAAACTCATCGTACCTTTACGTTTACATTTAGCCTGAACAGGTTAGCAGAACCCACATTATTTTAATTTTTACAACATTTTTACTATGAAGATAATAGCAGAAAGAGTATCATGTGACTTAAGTGTGTGTGTGTGTGTGTGTGTGTGTGTGTGTATGTGTGTGTGTGTATGTGTGTGTGTGTGTGTGTGTGTGTGTGTGTGTGTGTGTGTGTGTGTGTGTGTGTGTGTGGTTCCAATTGACCTGAAGCCCCTTTAAAAGCAGCCCTGTGATGCGGCTGCTGTTTGACATAGTTAGGGAAATTCCATCTTATTAGACCTAATTATCATTCTTCAATCTGTTTCTACTTAAATAAGGTCCAGACAGTAATCAGTGAATGCACACACACATACACTCTCAAAACTCAAACTCAATGTGGTCTTAATTTTCATTAATGTGAGGACGGTTGGTGGGTTGGCAGAGGAGCGGGAGAGTCTCACAGTACCTGAAAAATAAAACATATCTAATCCCATGATTCTATTAGCAGAAGACCATAACACATCATTCTTCTCAGCTCAGAACTACACACAGGTGGTCAAACACAGTCACTACTTCTGAGGACGTATGAACCACTAATAGTAACACTCACTGTTCACCAGAGGAGGGCAACAGAGGCCTATAAAAACAGCATGGTGCTACTTTTTACAAGAGGAGTATATTTAACCTCTTTAACTACTGGCCAATCATTTAGGAAATTTACTGTGGGCTGAAACAGTTTCCAGTGAGGTTATTCACCCTCTGGTAAGATTTGGAGCAGGAGCTTTCTTGTTAATATAATCCAGTGATCTCCAAACACAGAAAAACAAAGCATGAATACATCTTTTTGGCTTTTTCGCCAGCCTTTTGTTCTCTCCAGTAACTTGGAGGCTTTTCTAATCCTTCTCATTCCTAAAGCCATAAAGCTCTTGTCGTATCCAACTTGGAACGCATTTTCCCATCATTGCACTGATTCTGCCCAATATCTCATCACTTGCTTTACTGCAGAGCTTCATGCATCTTCCTAAAGTGGGTGCGGCCTGTCAATCCTGTAAGATTAATGGATTTACCATGTATCAACCCCAAAAGCAGCCCCCACAGTATGTTCTAATGCACACCTGTCATTCATTTACTTTGACAATAAAGGGGCAAGGTAACAACAAGTTGAACTGTTAATAGTATTTTAATTTTTAATAAGTTAAAATTTGGTGTCATTTTTGGTGTCATCATTGGCATTTGTGTTGACTCAAAATTGTAATTATCTAAAAGAAGAAATGTAAGTTTTATTTATTTATCTGGTTGAGCCTCCTATTGTACATTATTGTAGGGGGTGAATCTTTGGTAACTGACAACATCGGTACTGGTAGTTTCATTGGTACAGTCTATAGTAGGGTGGGCACTATTTGTTGCCACTTTTATATCATGTAGTTTAGACCATATTACAAGCAGCATAGTGGGAAAAAATGTGAATTTCTGAATCACACTCTTGGAAAAAAAGTCAACAAACCACTGGCAACATGGTTGCAACGCGACCATCACTGGCAGTTATACCGAAATAAAATCAAATATTAGCAGTTGATTCAGCTGAAAGGCCCTATACACTGTACACAACGAACCACTACAAAAGTAGCTCATTTAGGATTTTTATTTGATGTGACAAACCTCAGTTTTGTGATTTGAATCACATGTTAACGAATGGAGTGCTGAAGTCACAGAGCAATCTGGTTCTGTAATTTCTGCCATCACCAAATGAAATAAAGACAGCTTAGACTTTGACAGCTTTGCATTACATGGGACAAAAAAAAAAAAAAAAGCTTGCTCTTGGGGGGAATTGTTGGGTCTCTGTAAATTATAGAGCGTCGTCTAGACCATTCTCTATCTGTACAGTGTCCCGAGATAACTTCTGTTATGATTTGGCACTATAAATAAAATTGAATTGAATTGAAGTGAAACACAAGCCGCCGCATTTCCACTGCATAGTACGGTACGGCTCTACTCAACTTGACTCGCTCTTTTTTGGTTTTCTATTAGCAAAAAATGTGGATAGACCCTGGTACTTTTTTTTACCACCTCGGTCAAGGTTCCAAGCAAGCTGAGCCGATACTAAAAAGGTGGAGTTAAAACACTGCACTGTCCGCAAAGCTACTACGTACAATTGACACATCAGAGTTCCTCTGTTTGGTTGCCAATGAAAGGATTCAACAATGAAAATGATGTCACGGCAGTTTCACGCCTACACTGAGGGGGTACTAGCTACAGTGAAAAACAAAATAAAGAAAAGGACCTGGTACCAAAAGGGAGTTGAGTTGAGCCCAACCAAACCCTGCGGTGGAAATGCAGCATTAGTGCAGGAAGCTTGACAATGCCACTCAACAGGTGTTGAAATTAAAAGTAATGTGTCATGGGAATCAGGCTTAATAGTAAGCTAATTAACTTAGCTTGGTAGTGAAATACAATCTTGGTCCCACATGTTGAGTGTTGTAAAAGTAAACAACCAATGGCAATGTTGGCCATAAGATGTCAGTGAGCTGCTGCTGCTGCTGCAAAAAAAACAAGGCTTAAAGCTTCGAAACTATAGTAGTTTCCGCAGATATTTCCAAAAATGGGGTTATTCTCCTATGAAAAATTAAAAAATGCTCGCAATAGCTGCATCATATATTATATTTCTTTCCACAAAAAGTGAAGAAAATTGAAATTTTTGCTTTTGGCTTTAAACCTTTGTACATTATCCATCATTACAGATCAAGCAGACCCTTGGAGCTTTTGAGGTTGTTTTTTGGAGCGAGGAGCCAGGCATGCTGGCAAGAAAGATGTACAGAGATTTATTATAAGCAAATAAGACTTTGGTCAGAATTGAAAGAAGATGTGAAAATGGAGTCCAGGTTGAACATGGCCTGAGTTATGCTTTCGAGAGGCATTTGGACCTTCAGGGCATTGGATGTAGTCAGTGATTACCGTCCCTGCTGTTTCTGTGCACGCTCCTGCTCTAAAGCTCAATGGGCAGAGCATGGCAACAGCCGTGCTGTGGTTAGGGGGTTAGACTCCCACTGTGGCTCCTCAAATGTGAACAGTACTCAAAGAGCAATAATAAAATGTATCCTCCAAATTGCTTATGGTGCATTTGTACCCTGTGAGGCGAGTAGGTGCCTTAAAGTTATTAGCACATTCATTGTTTGTCTGAAAACGACAGCCACCACTGAGAGCTATGAAAAATCAAAGAGATCCTGCTGTGCCGTTGGGCCTGTGGGCCAATCAAACGTCTCCCTCTGGCTTGAATTATGACATGAATCTTTTTAAGCCAGGGGCATGGAGTCAAAGGAACCCTGAGTGTGCATAAAACCAACACAGCACTAGTACAGGACAAGCATATTCGCATAAATATAAGATAATTACATGACAGCGTCACAACCGCTGGCGACAGCACATGATGGATGAGCCAGGGAAAGAAAACATGTAGAAGGTGAGCGGAGAAAGAGACAGGGCTACTGGTAACACAAACTGTGGACAGAGGGATGGGAGTGAAAGGCAAAACAAAAGATGGATTGAAGGAGGAGGAGAGAATGGCAGAGGTCTTAGTGTCTCAGGCCTCAAGTATTACCCCTCTTCTATTTCTGCCTTTTAAGGAACTCCATAACTTCAAGTAGATAATGAGTGCCTTGAAGCAGGCTGAGTAAATCAGACAGAGAACAACGGAGGGAGAGAAAAGGTGTGGGTGAGGGGGGGTTGGGGTGGATTGAGCGAGGCAGTGGGAAACAGTGGAAGGAAGAAGAAGATTAGAAGTGATAACAGATGAAGCGAGAGAGGCAGAGAGAGGAGCTGAACTGAGTGGAGATGCGTGATAAGATCTTGCATTAACTTAAAAGCATACTTTAATGAAACTCCACCGAGAGCTTTAGAGAGGGAGAAGCAAAGATGGGTCCCATGTAGGTTAGGAAAATACATGTTCGTGGTAGACGTTTTTGAGTTCCTGATTTTGCATTTAACCCTGAATCCCCTTCTCACCATTCTTTACACTCATCATGTTTCTCTATTTACAGTCTGAACAGCCATGTGGATTCCCATTCTTTTCAAAGTTTTCAGAAAAGGGAAAACATAAAAAAAAACTAAAACTTTGAGCCTTGAGAGGGCACAGCAAAATTCAGGATTCAAGAAGACGACGACCTCATCGCTGTGCTTCAAATCAACACTGATTGAGTCAACTTGAAACTTTGACCCTTATTGGAATCATATGTGTCAGATTGAAGGTCCCAGTATACTTCAAATAAAGTCCTTGTCAGGCTGTCTTTTTTCAGTCTTTATACAAAAACTACTACTACTACTACTACTACTACTACTACTACTACTACTACTACTACTACTACCAAGTCAAGTAAAGTCAGTTTTATATACACAAAATACAAATTTGTCTCAAAGGGCTTTGTAATATGTACAGCACAAGGCGTCATTCATCGTTACACCCACTGTTCGAGTACCAAAAAAACTCCCAAATAAAACCCCTTTAATTGTACAAAAAGTAAGACATTTTAGACAGAGCAAAGAGGTGGGATCCCTCTTCCAGTACGAGCAAGCATGCAGAAATGTTGCATGTACCACTGTCATTTTTTGTGTATAGGCAACATCCGAGTGCAACACAAGGAAGGCCTTCGAGAAGAAACGGTCAGACATTATGTCACTCCCATTTGTACAATTCAAAGTGTTGAGACTACAGAGACACACACAATACACGGAACTCTTGAAGAGAGATCAGGGAGGAAGTGTGATTGATCCAGGTGGATATGATGTCATGCCTTAGAGTATGGCCATTGGAAACAGGTATCAACATTTTGGTTTTAGATGCTGTTGCACAAATTGTAAAACCTAGTTTGTTTCAACCTTTTACAGTCACTGGTTTCAACCAAACTGAACCCTTAAAGCTGCTCTAATCAACATTTGTATATTAACAATGGGTGAGATGACTTTGTGTAATGTGAAAGTGAGTCACTTATAGCCATTAACCCACAGACAATTATCATCCAACTTTACATTCCCATCTGCGTTTTAGGGTCTTTCAGCTTTTTTCTTTTTTTTTGTGGCCTGCAACTTTACTGTTAAAAAAAATGCTGCTAAAAAAATAAACAATTGTTTAAAGCTGCCTTAAAAAGTGTTTCATCTAAGCTTTAACTTGTGAGATCTGAAACTTTAAACACAACGTGTTACCCATAATACTAAATAATACAAGGACTTTCTTGCCGTCTTGGCAAACTGCAGCTGCTGTAGACTGTGAAACAACTGTATCTGAGCATCTCTGCGGTACAGTTCAATTTCCTACTTTTTCAGTCACCCTCCCTGTTAAAAATGACAACAGTCAGTCTAATGTAAAACAAATAGCACCCAAGCACCAAATTATAATCTCATGTGACGTCAAGGAAAAAAAGTCCCATTCTTTACCCTTATTTTAAGCTCTGTCTCTGTTTTACTGTTTCTCTGTATTTTGCTTTCCCATTCGTTCGGTTTTCTGTCCCTAAACCACAACAGTTGCGGGAAATCAGTACCAGCTGTCAGCACTTTGATTTGATTGTAGAATGTGTCAATCAAGCCGGGGCACGTTGCGCAAAATCTAATTCTAGTCACTCGTTATTTTAGCTCCCACCGAGCTCTTTGACTGTCACACAGACCCGAGGAACCCAGGGCGAAACTGACCAGCGCATCTGATCTTTGTTCCATCTACCAAGCAAACTGAACATGAAAGCACAAACATTATTTAAAACAACTTGTTCTAGATCCCTTTGAATATTCTTGCTCCTAGCAGTAAATACTTGCATGGCAGGGTTGCATGGCATGTGAGATTATACTCTCTTTTTTTTTTTTATATTCAAGATGTAAAAACTCTGCATTAAAACTGCCAGCGCTGAGACTCAGCACTGTGGGAATCTCTCCTCTGGATAACTGTAGTGGTGTGGTGGTTCTGCAGGTTTAAGAGTTCAGGTCTCTGTCAAACATCAAACTGGTGTCACAAATAGGATGTGAATCAAAACCACTCAGACTCATTCATCTGGTCAGAAAGAGAAAAAAGCTAAATCCAGACTCTCTTTCTCTAAACTTTTCTTTTTTTTTTTGCTCATCCTTGTCTGTCCTTCCAGGCAGACACAAGCATGCCTTGCTGGAGTTTGTTTTGGTCCAGTCTTGTCTTAATGTGCTCAAATGGTGAGAGACAAAAAAAGGAATTAAAGCAAAGAAAACTCAGACAGCGTGACGGAATGAAGAAATAGCATCATATTACCATGGGGTTCTTAAGAGGACCGTAAAAAGATATGTATGATATGCACTGTGTACTTTCCAGGCCTGGAATGGGAAAATGTTTGGTTCTGCCTTTTCCTATGCTTTTGAAATGGTGCACTGTGGGAAAGGAAAAAAAAAATTGTCCAGTGTTTGTGAGAATTTTAGGAAAGCAAAAGCGGAAGTTGTGAATAAGTGTGAGTCTGAGGAGTCTGTATTGTGTCTGTGCAGGTGTTAATAACACACTATAGAGGTGAAACAATAAAGTGGTCTGCTTATGAATGTCTGTATGTCTGTGTATCTGTGTGTGTGTGTGTGTTCTTTTATCAACCCTGTCCCCTAAAAAATGACATTCTAAACTGCAGTCTCAATTACGTTTCCAGGGAAATGTATTTTCTCCCAGATTAAACGTCTCATAACAGCAACAGGCGCATGTTGTGAGACGGTGGCAGGTTTAAATATGTGGTTTTAACGTTGTGGATTGAAACAAAAGTACTTGGTTACGTTTAGAAAAGGTCATGGTTTATGTTAAAATAAGTATGTTTGCTACATAACTAAAGTAACATATGTATGCTAAGTACGTTTGTACTTAACTTATACGTAAGTTAATATAAGTCAACATTGACTTTTGGTTTCACATGGGACACAAACAGCTGTCTCCTGGATGAAAGTCCCATGTTTGTTTGACCCATCCATCCACCCGGACATTCTCTCTATGCCGACTTTGAACGCGGACTTTGATTAAAAATGTCTAAAACAAACGTAATCTAAAACAAAATATGTTTCCCTCATTGAGAATGCAGTTTTGTTGTATGGAAACGTAATTTTTAGGAGACAGGGCTGTCCAGATCTTCTGTTTTGTACGGTCACATTGTGGAGAATTGCCTCTGATTTGGGGTGAACACCATTGAAAAAATGAAACCAATTCATCTACATTTCAGGTTTTTGGTTAAGGTAAGGTAAAAAAAAAACAAGGCTTGCAATATTCTGTATTTTTGTTGTTGTCTACAAATCCCATGAAAAGCCCAAAAACCAACAATGATTAGACCCTTTTTAGGGTCTGTTAGTGACAGAGGACAAACAATTACCATCAACAGAAACATAGTTTTGGCCAATCAGAGGTGGTTGTGCCAGACTCCCGCCTTTGGCTGAGTCTCTATCTAATCTGTCAGAGGGAGAGCAAGTTCAAGTGAAGTTTAACGTTGGTAGTCCCCAGAGAAGAAGTTGGTAATTTCATGGCGCAGATTAGAACCCAAACTGAAACGTAAGCAACTAAAATTGCTGAATGTTAGAACATTGTGTCAAATTGGTCGTTATTAGGCCTACTGTGATTTAAAAAGTGTCAGGTTTAGTTCCGTCGTAGTGTCAAAACATTAGCTGACGTTGTTGTTCAGTAGCTAGCTCAGGGATTATCAGATAATGAAATTACTGATTTAGCGGGGTGAGGGGGTAACTCTAACAAGGCACTGTATCTGTGTCACATTCTCATTAAAGGTCTGATACTAGAATCGCCCCTGAATTAGTCTGTCGCTCAAACTCATCTAACTCCACCCCCAAGCCTGATGTTGATTCTTAAATATGCAAATCTTTGAGAACAGGTTACAAAAATATACTTTGATTCTTTGAAAAGACTTAAATTAATTTCAAAAGTCCTGGCGCTCCAGATGGATTTTTACACAAAACTATCTGAGAAGCAGTCATTGGAAACTGATCGGAAAAGGGCAGGCACAAAAAAATACCTAAATATATATACCTAAATATTGGTTCGGTCTGCTGCTGTACGGCCACAAACGCATTACTTAAAGCACAGTCTCGCATTGCCCGACCTATTTCCACAGTGGTGCAGAGTAGGCTAAGGTCTGGCTACACCACAGATACATAAAGGCGAAAAAAATGTGTTGTTTGCATTTCTTTAAACCAATCACAATCGTCTTGGGCGGTGTTAAGCTCCGGACGTAGAGACGGTGGCTCTGCAAAATGGTTTAAGGAAGGAATTTGTTTTGATGGAACATATGCACCCCGCCACAGAAAACGCCACGTACAATATTAAACAAAGTTAATGTAACTGTTCACACAATACAGTAACGTGAGCTAAATTAGCTGGATACATGGTTAAACGTAATTTCGTCCACAGCAAATACATACCTGCCAAGTGCCATCATCCTGGAAATGTACTGCCGTTGATCCAGACTACTTGAAGCCTGACAAGAAGGATTTTCGTGACCCCATGATTCTCACGTGATTTCATGATATAGCGAGAATCCAGCTGCCGTGCAAGGTGAACAATTCTCTCAAACAGAATAGTGCATTTGCTGGGGACTATTTGGTGCTCTTATGAGTACTCAAATGCAGGACGGTGTATGTCCTCAAATCAAAATACTCAAAACGTCATCATAATAAAGGAAGATGTCAACCAGTGCAACAATGGCTCATTTATATGTTTTAAGACAATAGAGGTCTATGAAACTGAGGAATAAGCTTTATTAGGATTTGGCTACACAGACAATGGTTATTAGACGGTTACATTTAGACTTTTCATGTGATTTGTTGACAATAAAGAAAAATATAGAATATCACAAGACTTATTTTTAAGGTTTTTTTTAAGGGTTGTGGCATATAAGGTTAAGATTATTGGTAGATCTCCAGGGAATGAATGTAAGTCAAAGTCTCTTCATAATTGACAAAAACAAGTGTGCGACTATGTGAGGGAGTCTGTAGTTCTTCCATAATCTTCTGTCTTTGTGCGTCGCTCAGACAGTTTAAAAGCTTTCTATTTACCTTTCGCACCATTCTCCCATTTTCAGGTCGCGGAGTGGGATTGAGGTGTGTGTGTGTGTGTGTGTGTGTGTGTGTGTGTCCGTGCATGCGTGCATGCATGCATGCGTGCGTGTGTGAGAAAGAGTGATACAGAGCACTGTAAGTCCTCCCGGTGTGGGTGGACAGCTGGTCCAAAACAGGCATTTTAGTCTCTAACAAACCGTAACACGTCAAACATGTAATGTAGACCGCGACACAGCAACATGTAAAACGCCTCACTGACTCCCACCCAAGGCCTCGGGGAAAAGAAAAGAGAAGAAAAAAACCTTTTTGCTCACACACAACTGCAGCCATTAATCATAAGTGAAATTTTACGAGGGATGGGGAGGAATATGATTGTCATAAAATGAGCAAAACAAATGCACAGAGGGAAGTTCCGGGCTAAAACTGCTGGAACACCTCAGGATAGCTTGGCTTGAGGAACAAAGGTGCTGAGATATACCCTGTGTTTGGATGAGTGTGTTTACCCTGCCTGTTTCGTTTCCCCCTCTGTTTTGAATTTGTGCGTCTGTGCTTTTGCCAGGATGCATGTCAGTTATCAGACTTATTAGATGCCATCAAACGTCTGCTCTATCATCTTTCTGTCATCTGGCTCGGCTTTCTCTTTCTCTCTCCTTTATAGTAGCACTTGCTTGTTTTCTCTTTTCATCACTTTCTCCCCACATAACCATAAAAACATACGTTAATTGTATACGTTGACAAGATTGACAGGCACTGAGAATGAGACAGAGAGAGAGAAAGAGAAAGAAAAGCACGAGCACAGCAAATATATAAAATTGGTGTGCCCAGATAGCTCAGTTGGTGGAGCGGGTCCCCATCTATAGAAGATTACTCCTTGACACAGCAGGCCCAGGTTCAACTCCGACCTGCAGCCCTTTGCTGCATGTCATTCCCCCTTTCATTTCTTCTGCTGTCCTGTCAATAAAGGCCTAAAAATGCCCCAAAAATTGCAGCAACACCTGGTTTTCAGGATTACACAGACATGAGGTGTCAACATGGTTTGTCTTGTAATATGTTGTTATTTTAGATTTGAGCCTGCTGACCAAGCCTCAGAGCAAACTGAGCCATCACAATTCTATCAAACGTTGAGTTCTTAACGGGCTTTAAGCGTGACAAATCTGAACATGTTACTCAAGTTTGAGGTGATTAAAGATGGAAATCTGCACTTAGTCTAATTGTCCCTGACAGTAATCTGCAAATGTCTTTTACATCATCTCTCATAATCTATCATGAATGAGCTCGCAGACCAAATCAGTTTTAACACTTATGTGGATATTGGGCAAAGTTTCAACAGGTGAGGAAGATAGTCTGCTGGGTGTGGAAGTCATGTTGGAAAGTTGTCTGCTGTCACATCGGCCATAAGAAGTTGATAAATTGACATTATGAATCAAGGCTTGGGTTTCTTTCTGAGGCCAAAGTTTACCTTTTGCACGTGTGATGTCACTACTTTTCATAGTCGGGTAAGACTTCTGCAAGACACCCACACGACCATACACGAACATCCACCCATACAAAAGCCATTCAACCATCAGATGAATGAACACCCAGCTCTATTTTCTCCCTAATTGCTTTTGAAAACATGTCGGGGAGCTGAGCAACATGGGGGATGACAGCTCCTGGTGTTTTCCTAAGGGACTAAGTCAACAAGCACAGACAGTGACATGAAAGCGCTCACACACCTCTGTGGTTTTGCTCACTCACACGGACGACCAATTGATTAACTCATAAATCAACCTCATCCCAGGCCCCAGGCCCTGGAGCGCCCCTTCACCTCCACCCCCACCAACCCCAAAAAAACGGCGGTGAGAAGCTGCAGCCCAACCCTGCGCCCTCCAGCTAAGTAAGTGGAGGCGGTATGTTTCAGCTCATGGCAGAAACCCAGCAGGAGGGAGAGGCCAGGTGGGGCAGGTATAGTGGGTGCTATGGAGTAAAAACAAATTAGGGTGGGGTCATGGAAACGACAGGTATAGGATTAGTATATATTATTAAAATGACAGGGAGGGATGGAGAAAGAAAACACAGAGGGGCTTAAAGAGGGATACAAATGTGTTAAAAAGACAAAGGAGAAGATCTGAATCAAACGCTGTGTAGTGCTGCCAAAACGAAGAGAAACAAGGGGAGACAGATATGGAGAGAAAGAAGGAGAGAAAGCATAGAGGAATGCAGTAAATCCCTAAGCGACTGAACAATCCTCTGGAGAAAGAAAAGAGGAATTTTTATGTGCTGCAGGTGAGCAGAACAGAGAGGGAGGGAGGGAGGGAGGGAGAGGGAAGAGGAGACGAGGAGACAGTTGGAAGGAGACAGATGGAAAAAGTGAATGCGGGGGTGGCCGAGGGAATTTGAGGAAAGCGTGAAAGGGTTTGATTGTAGCAGAGAAAAGGGGACCCATGGGGTGAAAATGAAGCAAAAGTGACACAAAATGACTACTCATGCAGTTAGAGAGAGGATGGCATACGGATGGACACATTGAAGGAAGGCAGAGGGACATATGGAAAAAAGATTGGGAGACAGAGTGTGAACAAAAAGAAGGATAAATAGAGAGAAAGACAGACAGAGAGGAAGAGGAGGTCTGAGAACGTCTCGACCAGCGCATCTGTGTATCTTAAAGGCATACACAGGTTTTTGGGAGATTGGTCAGCTTCAATGATGAGATCACATTGAATCATGTTGAATGCTATCTGGATATAAGGAACACTTTATTTGTATGGCCTGTTGACTGATATACTTCAGTAGTCCATTTATATTTTTAGGTGCTTTGGAGGAGAACGTGTACTGGTGCATATTACTGCATTTGATTTAAACCAGACAACACTGCATTTCCTAACCCTTGTGATATATTCAGATTTTGCAACTTTCTAACTAACATAAATATTTTGTTCTGTGATTCTGTTACAACACGAGTGAAGTGTAAACAGGTGTTTTACCTCTGCATCCAATCTCATAATGTACAAGCAAAACTTCTTTTAGCAACTTACTTTAGGTTTTCTTGTACTGATATATTCAATGTTCCACAACATAAAAACAAGTGAGTCTCTCATATAATTATAGAATACTTTTACATTGGGGTCAGACTCAATTATTTTAACTTTTTTTCAGTTCAGTCAAGAAGTAGGGCTATAAATACTGTGATATACTTGTCACATGTAAACGCAGAGGTACAATTTCAGTAAAATGTAATTCCATCAATTCCTTCAACTTGTGCATGATTC
Organism: Perca fluviatilis; assembly: GCF_010015445.1. Classification (NCBI taxonomy): domain Eukaryota; kingdom Metazoa; phylum Chordata; class Actinopteri; order Perciformes; family Percidae; genus Perca; species Perca fluviatilis. The sequence continues at coordinate 21,364,537 of NC_053121.1, forward strand.
AACATACAGTAAATGTGGCCGTCAGATCAGCACACAGAAAAAGAGTCAACCTGTTGAATGGGACCAGCACTCCACGATCCAGGCTCGTCGGAAAGGACAACACAGCTCCTGAGATCCTGCTGGAAACAGGCACGGAGGCACAGAGGCCAGCGAGCCCCCTTCCCGACGCCTGCACACTAGCTAGCAGGATGTCCAGCAGATGTCACAGTCGGTGTTCAATTCCTCAACTGTTTACAAAGCATCATCTTTAGCTTTAGCTAATTGGTAGCTGTACGTACAAAGGAATTGCAGAAATGCTTGACCTTTGGTATGCCTACATTTTTATACACAAAGGCTCTTACCTTTGATATTTTGTCAAAGAATCTAATATTTTTTTAATGTACTTGCTCATCTGTTGACTATTCAAGCATTGAAAGTACTTTGACTTCCAGTTACAGTGTCGATAGTGAGCGATCCAGGCTTTTACTATTACAATACAACTTTTAGAAAGAATAAATAGGCTAGTCCTTAAGTTGTAACAATCTTACACATGAAAGTCTGTTTACAGGTATTGCGGAGTACTGCTGTTTAGGTAAAAACAGGTGTATAAAGCCATTTGTGGCCCCAGATGGAGCTGCGTGAAGTCTCATAAATTGCCTCAAGTAATGTCCCAAATCTCCAACCTAACTGTTCACTAAGAGGAACGTGTGTAAGAAAAACGATGATATCTTTGCTCGCCCTGCATCCATTTAGATTTTCTTTTTAAACTGTCCATCGTAAGTCAGACAATGTTATAAGAGTTCAGTGCTTTTTTTTATAGCCTACATTTTGAGATGGTGCCAGTAGCCTACTATCATTCAACATGATGTATTTGTATTTTGTATACTTGACCACAGGGAACACAGAGATTCTTCAAGATTAAAAGGAGGTAATGTGTGGAGCGAAGGAGTCAGAAAAAAAGACCAGAAGAGGTGCTCTCCAGGAGCAAATAAAAGCTCTTCAACAAGGTGGCCTGCACATCGGCTCCACTGTAGGTCGTAAGACTTATATCATGGCCTGCCAGGCACACAGACAGGCCTGTCTGAGCAGCAGAGCCTTCTTTTGTTAGCAACTGCCTGATAGACCGAGCAAGTCAATAATGTCGATGCCTTGTCACTCACAGTATCAGTTATTATAGAAGGACTCGCCAGCTGAGTCATACAAACGGGGCTCGGCGATCCTGTTGCGTATTAGTTACAGCAATTTGTCTCTGCTTCGCTGACAGAGAGAGACAGACAGAAAGAGAGCTGAGTGATGGCTGTTAGATAGCTACGCATGACAAGCCTCATTCCAACAAAGTTCTGACACATAGAGATGATTCACACACGTGCTGCGCTTGCAAGCCCACGCAAACAATACACACAGATAAACACACACACACACACTCACACAGACCAAACAAAGCTGCCTTTGTTGACTGATGGCGGCCCCTCAGTCTTTGCTTACTGAATGTAAAAAACACACGTCTTATATGTGTGTATGTGTGTGTGTATACATATGTGTCACTTCTCTGTCAGCGTTAACCCTTTCACCCACTTAGTGAGAGTGTGTGTGATGATGTGTCAGCGTTGACACAGTCGACCTCCCATTTAAGTCACTTCCTGCTCAGCTAATGCTGCTTTTAAGGTTCATGCGGGCACTTGTTTGTCAGCACATGGTCCACATCTGTGTGTGCGTCATGCGTGCGTGCGTGCGTGCGTGCGTGCGTGCGTGCGTGCGTACGTGCGTGCGTGCATGCTTGCGTGTGTGCGTACGTGTGAGCGTGCGTGTGTGTGTGTTTGCCAGGGCGGACGTGTGTGGTTGTGTGCAGGTGTGTACCTCGGAGGTGATGGAAAGGAGATTCTCATTGATCCTTTAATATCTGGCCTGGGGGCGAGGAGAGGAAGCCAAAGAGCTGCAGAGCATGTGGGAAAAAAGCCTAGTTAAGAGCAATAAAGCCAAACAAGAAAGAAAGAAAAAAGATAACGAATGAGGAAGCGATTAAAGAGTGGGTATGGAAGACAAGAGCAAAAACGATAAGAGGCAGAGGCGGTGACAGAGACAGGGAGCGCGGCGGCCTTGAAACACAGACACAACAAGAGAGCCGGGCGGTTGGTTGGATTATGAGGAGGTGTGTTTGTACCTGTGCCTGTTTCATGTAAATCCCTCACTGTGACAGGTCAGAGGGATGTTTTCGGGGGGAAGAGGAGCTTCGTGAGATAGTGTGATGTGAAAAGAAAGCAAAGTGGGAGGAGGGATGATGCAGTGGGAGGTGGGAAGAGAGAGATGAAAGGAAAAATGAGAGATCGTAAATTTTCACCCGGACAGACAAATAAAAACTCTCTCATACCCCGCCTCTCTCGTTCTATTTTTTGTCATGAATGTGAGCCGGTCTTTGTTTTCCAGAAAACACCCCGACCCCAAACTCCTCTCCCCTTGTGCCAATCACCCGAAACCATCCCTATAAAACTGAAACCATTGCAAACAAAAATCCCATAAGCATTTCTTTTTTGTCTCTCCCCCGATGGGCTCCCAAATGACCAATAACACCACGCTCTGTACAAAAGCTAGTATTTATACTATTTTGAGTTACAATACAGTATATTCACACTGGATTTAACAATAAATAAACATCTTGTTCAATAAATATTAGAGATATGATCCATAACCTTTAGCCATATCATCCAAGGCACATTGTAAAGACATAACACAAGATTTATTCTGGAAAAGAAATTAAGCCATCTGTGAGTTGCCAAAGAAAAAAGAATCGGATTTCATGATTTAAAAGGCACAAACAATTCACATCAATGTGTCTAATGGTTTGTGTTTAAAGTAATAGTTTGGCATTTTTGCATTATTTCTGAGAGTTAGATGAGAAGATTGATTACCGAGTACCTTATATCTGTTAAACATAACTGTTAAATGTTAAATATAATCCCTATACACAAACAGAAAACTAGAAAATGACAATTTGTGGTGATAGAGGGAGTAACATGCCACATCCATCTGCCCACCACAAGTTTAAAATTAACACACATTAAAAGTTTTATGGTTTTATGTTTCGTAGCTCAGAACACTGAGTTCCTGCAGTTTCCGCTCGTTGCCAAGCAACTTCTCCATGACCACAAGTTTCCACAATGGCAAGTTGTTGTTTTATACCTTTGTTTTTGTCTGGATTAAACAAACAAGATATTACATGTTAATTAATGAGCTTAAGAGGTGCTGGTATTTGGATTTGAATACCTTTGCACAGAGCTATTTCCCCCCATGTCCAGTCTTTATGCTAAGCTAAGCAAAGCTAACCAGCAGCTGGCTCCAGCTGCATATCAAGTGCACAAAAGTGAGAGCGGTATTGATGTTCTCATCTTACTCTCAGCACAAAAGCAAGTAAGTGTATTTCCGAAAATGTCAAACTATTTGTTTGTACAGACACACAAAACTGTGGGTTTTTTAGGGGAATTCATTCAGTTATACAACATTTTAAGATTGTGTTAAATATTTGTTGCTATGTAGTGAAATCATTAAAAAGGTGAAATGGGTGAGCACTGAATCAAAAGTAGCATAGAAATTAATTGTTTGATAAGGCACAAAATAACGTGTGCGTGCATGCGTGTGTGTGTGCGTGCGTGCGTGCATGTGTGTGTGTCTACAGTATGTGAAGCACTGTTGTAGAGTTACTGTAACTGACCGGGCGACTTCTGATTACTCAGCAATAACCCTCTGCCCGTTATTGCCACTGCTCATCCATTGACTCACGCCTCCTCCCGTCTTCCTCTCCTCTTCATCCCTCTGGCTATTTCCTCCTCTCCCTTTGTCTTTTACACATTCAGAACTTTTCTTCCTTGAAAGAGATTGCTGATTCACACATCTGGAGTGTGTGTGTGTGTGTGTGTGTGTGTGTGTGTGTGTATGTGTGTCTAACCACCTACAGTGGTATTTCTGTTGAACTATGAGTCGTGAAGTCCGGTAACTCAGCCCAGTCTCAGTGTATCTCGCTCAATGAGCTGCTGTGTGCATCAGGCGGGTGACAGTGCTGGTAATGTGTTGGCTTTGTGTGTGTTATATTCCATTAGCGCTTCTGGTGACCTGCCAAATCGTCCTTCATTCAGTTATTCCAGTACGGTATGAATGAATGTGTTAAGCATGAATGTGGTTTTGTGCTTTTGTCTGTTCAAGCTCTTAATTTGTTTCCACTTCCAATTGTGTGCAAATACTCGATTTCTAATATACTGCACTTGTGTGTCTCAATGTCTCAGCCTCTGAGTCTCTTCTTGAGGCGGTTAAAGTCCTTCGCCGACCGCCACAGCCAACTCTGCAGCTCTCTCAATATCCAAAACCCCTCCACCTTTTTGGCAAAGTCGTTCATCGTCGGCCGCACTGACAAATGCGAAGAAGAGGCAGAGGAGGTGGAGGAAAGGAGCGGAGTCAGGGGAGGTGAAAGGAGGGAGGTGCCCCTTTGTAAAGACAGAGGGACGGGCTGGGAGAGGAGGGTGTGCTCCTCACCCGCTCCGAACTGGTAGAGCAGGGAGAGGGTTGACAGAGGAGCTTGGAGGGTAGGGGAGAGGAGGGAGCGACGAGGCCGATGCTGAAGATGGAAAGTGGAGGAAGAGGAGGTAGCTTCCATTTCTGTTTGCTTCTCCTTCTCCAACATTAACCCTCTGCTTCCCTCTACAATAAATCCATCTTCTTTTCTGAGTGTGTTTATGTGATGTGAGTTCATGTTGTAGCTGTACTGATTGTTGTTGTTGTTGTTGGTTTGGATGGTCGGTTGCTGAAGGGAGCTGGAGCCTCTTGTGCCCGGGTATGACACTTCTACCCTGGGTTCAGGCTGCCTCTCCTTCTCCTCAACATCCTCGTTGATACTCAATAACCTTCTCCTTCCCCATCTCTCCGCCCCTCCCTCTCGCTCCAGCTCCTCCTCTTCTTCCTCCGCTACTCTCTCTTCTTCACTGGCAGTCCATTTTCCAATCTCCGGCTCTTCCCTCCTCCCTCGCCTTCCTCTTTCTCTTCTTCCCTTCTCCGTTGATCCGCCACTCCTTTCTCCAGCTGCGGTCGCCTCCACTCTCCTAACTTCTTTCCCTCTCCTTTTTTCCACCAGGCCTACGGTGACGCCGTCCTCCCTCTCTCCTCTGACCACCCTTGTCCTGCTTCTTCTTTGGTTGTTACGCTGACCGGACTCTGTCCTCGTCCCGGCTCTGGACCTGTAAAGGCTCTGGCTCATCAGTGGAGCAGGTCGGTCGCCCCCTGCCCCCCTCTGAGGGTACTGCAGCTCTCCAGCATTACTTTCCATGTTTGCAGATGGTGGAGGAAGTGCGTAACCAAGGGTGGTCATCAGTGCGGATATGGAGCCCAGCAGCCCATCCAGGCCTGTGCAAAAGTGCAGTAGGGATGTCTTGAGGGCGGGGCAGAGGGTGGAGCGGGCCAACTCCCTGACGGCCGCCAGCAGGACAGAGTAGGCCTTCTGGTTCTGGGCGAGCCGAGCTTGGTTCTCCAGGCCGTGCCACAGCTCCAGGCGGGTGGCGGCGCTGGGCAGGGACAGAGCGGTACTGTTGGGTCGAGGAGGGGAGAAGTCTTTCTCATTGAATGGGGGGCCTAGGTAGGTCAGCTGGAGGAGATATACAAAAATCAGAAGAAAGGATGAAAAGGTTTAATGGATAACTCTGGATTCATAGTTTGGACCATCGCTCATCATAACACTTTATACAGCGTCATTGCTACCGTGAAGTCAGCCAGACCAAGAAACATAAGATCAGACAGGTTATAAACAAGCCAACAGTTTAGTCAGTTTATAAACCTCTTTATTTGGAGATTAAACTGAAAGTGAGTGCTCCTGTCATGTCTGTAATAATCCCTCAATATACAACTGTGTGTGCACATCTAAGTTAAGTACAGTTGGTCAAAGTTGAACCAGGAAGTCAACTTCTAAATTGTTTCTGTTTTCTCTTCTGAATTAGTTTGGCTAAATCCAGTATAACCCCAACCCTGTCTTTTTCAATAATTTTTGGTTTCTGCCAACTCCTGAGGGAAATATCTGGCTATTTAGCTGCTAAATGCTCCACTATAGTCTAGTTTCCACCGGACCGTTTGGTTCAGTTTAGTACATATCAGAACGGTTATTTTTGCGTTTCCATTGTCAAAAGTTGTGGATGGTACCAGTAGAACCGCTCCACTCCATCCTGTTTTTTTTAAGATTATTTTTTGGGAATTTTAGGCTTTTATTTATAGGACAGCTGAGAGGGGGAATGACATGCAGCAAAGGGTCACATGTTGGAGTCGAACCAGAGGCCGCTGCATCGAGGAATAAACCTCTGTATATGGGCGCCTCCTATTTTTTTAGTTACCACTCTGTTGAGGTACTTAGCACACTGATCCACTACTTAAAGGTGGAGCTAGAAACACTGCAACCTGCGATTGGTGTAAACGTCCCTCTGCATCATTGGTGAAGAGGAAATATAGTGAGAGCTGGATGGAGCAGTGAGGAATAAAAAGCTGATAGAATACGGTGTTTTCTTAATAGCTATTTCACTGAAAACAACTGCCTGCTGTGGCCAAAAACGACACTTTGGGAGCGGTGAAAGTGAACCAAAACAGTAAACTTGCAGCCGACAGCTAAACTATGAGCTGAGACTCGCTATTAAGCTCTGTAAAGCCGAGAGGAGCTGCTGATTCAGGTGATAATTCTCTGTAGGTTGACCATGTGTAACCTTTCAAATGGTTTTCACGTTGCCATTGTTACATTATTATTATAAAAAAGTATTGTTTTTAACGGTTTACTGGTACACTTTGTTTCAGTGTTTCTAATTGTGATTAAATAAAAAAGAGATCAAAATGAAACAGAATGGTATAACAAAAAAGGACTCACATATATGTCTTTGATTTCCTTGAGCTGATACTCCAGGTATTTGGTCAGCTCGTACGTGCTTTCTATCGAACTCCTCTCACTTGCCAGGTTGTGTGAAGGATCCAGGGCTGTTGCCATGGCAGCAGCCAATAGCAAGACGAGCTGATGTTGATTGACTGTAGAGAAATTTAAAAGCAATTAAAAGATGTTTCTGTAAGGGCACTCACATCATGCGTGTCCAAGTGATAAATAGCACACACCGCAGAGGTATTTGTAATCATAACAATGAGGTGAAATTTATCTCGGACATTATTTTCTCAGACATGTTGTGATTATTTAACTTGGATGCTTGGTTTTTAATGAATTTGATGATTTGAGAGCTTAACAGACAAAAATCACCTCCGGCCACAGTTTCCAGTCGCTGCACTATCACACTGTTTATAGGAATTTTTACAATATTCTGGTTTATTTCTTTGTCTCTATGGAGATGGCCTCGTCTGTTTACATATTGCCAGGTCATCTGACACTGCCAATAAAGCTTTTCCAGTTTCCAATCTAATTTTAGAGGTTTCTGGCTGTCGGAGGTTTACTCTGGCTTCAAATAAAACCTTGCTTAATAGCTTCAGACAGTCAGACAAATTACACCTATGTTCAATACACCAGCCTGTCAGGCAAACAGCCGCCTTAACACACACACACACACACGCACACATTAATTCCTGACCAATATCCCAAAAACAAAGACATGTGGCTTTTGTTTTTTTTTTTTTGTGGTTTTTTTTGTGTGTGTGTTTTTTTGTTGTGTTTTTTTTTTGTTTTTTTTTGGGTTTTGGTGTGTTTGTGGTTTGTTTTTTTTGTTTTTTTTTTTTTGGGGGTGTTTAGTGGTTGTGTGTGTGTGTGTGTGTGTGTGTGTGTGTGTGTGTGTGTGTGTGTGTGTGTGTGTGTGTGTGTTTGTGTGTGTGTGTGTTTTTTTTTGTGTTTTTTTTGGGGGAAAGGTTGTTGTAAAAAAAAAAAAAAAACACTGGAACACACCTTATAGCCCATGTTCCTGACTCTAAGCAGAACATGATTCATGCCTGTAATTATGGGCAAAACATGCTGCTGTTCAACAGGGGTGAAATATGTATTGCACAATGTATGTCAGTCAACTTTCTCTCGGTCTTTCTCTGACTCACCTTGGGCCTCCTGTTGCTTCACCAATTTATCCTGTTTCTCTTTTTAAACTTGTCACACTGCTCTCAAACTTTGCTTTCTTTCCCAACATACCTTTTTCCTCCCCCTCTCAACGCTCTTATCTCTTTTCTGCCTCGGGTCAAAATAAAAGCAGCCAATTAACCCTGATTAGCTCTGCTTCTCTCCCTTTATTACCCGTATTACCCCTCTTTCATCTATCCATCAGGACGGGCCCCACAGGATGAAGAAGTGAATGGCTTGAAACACTTGAAAAACCTTTACCCTCAACACGTTTTCAGTGGTTCTAAGAAAACAAGTTCTGACCTAAAACAGTCAACACCTTTTTCCTCTGACTCAACTGCTTACATTTGATGTATCGGTATGCACACAAGGGTTGGGTAGAAACTTGATGATGTTACGCGCTATTTACTACTCAATAGACAAAACTCTGTAGTCTGATGTGCTAAAACAAGAATGTGTTATAATTGCCGTTAGCATTATAAAATGTGTCATAGAAGAAAACATATGGTTGAGAAATGAAGAGAAATTGATTCTAATATTTTGGGTTTTTGTCTTCTGTGCCTTTAACCAAACATGTGAAGTAAACCAAATCATCAGAATGCATTGACAAGTAACGCTTATCCCCTTGATTATGTTACAATTGGCAATGATGACATGGCAACAACGAGTAAATATTTTTTTAACCTAACAAGCTCAAGCTCCCTGAAAAAAAGTTGTACTCATCAATTGACTTGAGTTGAGTGACAGATTGTACGACAGATTAGGGGAACTGACAGTTTGCAATTAAAACAGGATTAGAAATGCTTGTCAAAAACCTGCTTGATTTGAAAGGGTAAAAACCGGCCTCCTTTATAGCTGCTAACTCTCCCACTACCTGTTGACCCTGAGTTGTCGGCTACATCAAAGCTTCCTCCCAGACTATTTTTCTAAAACACTGTGTTTGCGCCCAGGCAACTCCCACATGCTCCCACACACACACACACACACACACACACACACACACACACACACACACACACACACACACACACACACCTTGAAATCAGTCAACTAGGACAACCCCCATCAGCCAAGCCTTCTCCAATCTCTTGAAGTGCAAAAGCCTCATCACCTGTCAGAAGCAATAAGCATCTTTCAGCGACGCCTGAGCATTTGGAGCTCATCAAGCCCCAGTCTCCTCCCACCGCACATCCTACATTAGCATCAAAACACCTCAAAATCAATACGACATCGCTGAGTAAACAGCCCGGAAGGAACACATTGTGCAAAAAGGGGGGAAAAAAATGAACAGGTTCAGAAAAAAGGTGCCTGGGACGGAGAAAGAAAAGTCTCCTTGGCAAAAATGAACCAAAACTGTTCCAAACGGTTTCCTTTTGTCTGCAGCCACGCATGCTCGGAGATGATTGCCAGACATGAAAGCCTCTTGTTGTTTTGATTGAGAGCTGACATGTCTAAAAGCATCCTCCGCTGTGGTTAAAAACAGACGCTCTCTTGTACGAGTAAACTGAGATAGTTCAAACCAAGAGCCATGTTGTTGTTTAATAATATTACATTGAGCAACTACACTATAGTCGGCATATAGCCCAACTTCAAGGGGAGCCCTGCAGGCTTGGGGCTGTGTACCTGGCAGTGGAAGCACACTCCGCAGGGCAGGGTTGAAACCAGAACATTTTCTGTTGGAGGATTGCATTACAGCAACACAGGGGTTCCCTACAACGGCCGACCGTGAACTGCCTCTCTGCACTTATGTGTGTGTGAATCTCTACATATTTTGGCACGCATACCTATAAGGGTTACACATATGCACACACAGGGGGGCTCCATTATTCACAACAGATCATATTTTTTTATCTACGGTTTATTCGCTGTTGTCATGTCAGATCTGGCACTCTGTTGTCTGGCTGCCATCTGCAGTACAGAGCTCAACATACTGTTCGGGCGCCAGAGCTTTTGAGCTTCTAATAGGTCAAAAACAAACATCAGCACAGGGTCATGGGTCAGAGTTGAATTTTGGTGTGCAAGGTTGTGTTCAGGGGCAAAAAGAGCCTCGTAACACACTTGACATTTACACTCCAGACAGTGTTTTGGTAAACCAGTGACCCAGTGTTTGTGGGTGTTGTACCGCTTCCATCCGAGAGGACTAGTATTTCATCTTTCCCAACATGCATCACCATTTGAGGTTTTAAGCAAGCACTTAAACAGAATTTGGTATTGTGGGAAAACCATGTGCAAGTTAATCTCTCCAGTCTGGTCCAGGAAAAACTAGCTCTCAAAGCCAGAAGAAGTTGCAATTCATTGCTCTAACCACTTGAAAGAGGTCTTAAACAGAAAGGAAACATCAGTATGTAGATGTTAGAATCCGGTCCAAATTAGATGTTTATTTATTATATATTTTTTCCAGTGCAACATTGATTAGGATGACTACAGTATATTTTGATGCCATACTTTTGGTGAGCATACATTGTGAGATTTTGACAAGATTTAACATTAATCAAGCCACGCAGCCTGATTTTGGAACATAATGTTGAAACATCATCCGTGGTGTGTTTTCCAGAACCCAAACAACATGCTACAGGCTGCATCCTCCCACTCCACGCACTTCAGCATTGTCTAGTCACTGTGCAGAACTCCTCTGCTATGTCAGAGGACAATACAACATTAGGCGCAAAAGTTTCACGCTATATCCGTGTTATATGTCATGTTGTGAGTTATTTGAAAGAAAGACTGAAATTCAATCTGAGAATCTGCAGACAGAAGTCTAGAAGTTTATTGTGTTTTTTTTCTATCCACACTGGATTAAAAAATCTGATTACGATCTGATAATTTGATCTGGGCTGCAATTCTGAACACAGCTGTCTCAGTTCAGTTAATAACATCAGTTCATTTTCTAAACTGCTACATGTATATAAAAAGAAAAGGTTACAGTGATAAAAAAAACAACACATAAGTAGCTAATTTAGGCAAATTAAATGATATGAATACATGGCTATCAGTAGGTTTTACTGCCCTTCCTATTCTGCTGACATTGTGTGAATGCACCATAAACTCAAGGTTCACTTATTAGCTTTTTCCAGAGTTTTTAATTGTCTCACAAAGACCAAACTTGTTCAGGCGTCGCCACCAACCAAAGTTCTGCACTGACACCTGACGACACCTGAGAAATTTCCATTCAATGAAGAAGACACCAAAAAATCTAGCAAGTGAACATGTACTTTATTTTATTTTATCACAGATTTATGTTCCCAAGATCAAGAATGATTCTCTTACAGTCTTTAAACAAAAGAAGGAGGAGACATACTTTATTAATCCCCGAGGTTCAGTTTGTTCTCATATAGCCATTACACACACAGGCCCAAAATACACACATATGCAAACAGGACCTACACACATACATTAAATAGAGAGATGTCAGAGCGAGGGAGGGCGCTGCCCTTGGTCTGGAACCTGAGCAGTTGGGGGTTTAGTGTCTTGCTCAAGGCCCCCTCGGCAGTGCCCAGGAGATAAACAGGGCACCTCTCCAGCTACCAAGTCTACACTACATACTTAGTCCCTACGGGGACTTGAACTGGCAACCCTCCAGTTCCCAAGCCAAGTCCCCATACACTGAGCTACTGCCCCCGACTAAGTTCATCATTCAATATCACTAAAATCCACATACTGTTTATGTGTTTATGTTATCTGTTACCAATTTTTAAACCTCACAAGTGTGAGGTTTATTTCTTTCCAAGAACATGCACTCGTCCTGTGACTTGTCTTGCATATTTATTGTCATGTAGCTTACTTGTCAGAGACGGAGCTGGAGGCTCATTGTAGCTTTGTTGACAGAAAAGACCCATCGGAGCCAAACTCTGAGGAGCTGTTTGTCTCTTGCATAGTTTTTTAATTATTGCGTGGCATTGTACCTGGTGGCAATTCTGCATTCTGTCATAACACTCACCCTAAACATAAACACACCTGTGCAGGATGCCAGGGGCAAAAACCATGCACACATTAACAGGCATATGTGAGGGATAGAGCCGCAGTGGAAGTGGACAGAGACGTGCGTTGGGTGAGTAGGGGGGGGAAGGGGGGGGTTGACAGTCTGGGGTCAGGGTCGATGTTGTGTGTCTGTGTACAGTTAAAGGCCAAATTTATGTGCAGTCTGTACTTGATCAAATGTGCATTCCTTTACTAACTCAACACACACAAACGTGCACACGGATGCACACACACGTGCATCCAGATTGTGCAGTGGAGATCTATGTACGCACAGTCGTTATCCTGAATAAATACATGTAAAAAAATAAACACGCACACTTTTCCCATCTCTTGTCCCATGAGATTCCTTCCTCTAGACTTTGTTCATACTGAATTTCAAATTGATCCTCTTGGCACCAGACACACACTGGGGTTGCCAAACTACATAAATGACCCAAAAACAAAGGAAAGAAATGAAAACGATTTAAAAAATCCAATAGAAATTGAGTTTTATGCTCAGAAACTCTCTGTGAAACTATTTCTCGCTAGTCATAAACTCAGCGACTTCTGTTTAGTTCCCCTTCTTACCCTGATGTCTGTCTCCCTTTTCACCTTATAAGCCTTAAACCTTATTTTCTTTTCTTTTTTAAATCTGTGGATTCCAGTCGCTCCAAGCTTTATCGCCATGTTTGGTTTCAATTTCGTTGTCGCTTCATCTGTCCCCCTCTCTCCCTAAATCTTCCTGAAACATCAAACTTCCATTTTTAAAGTCTCCTTCCTTTCGCTCCCTAATTACCGTTCCCCTCTCTTCCTTTCACTAATTGGCTCCACTCGTTCCCCCATCTCCATCTTTCACTACCTCCTTCCCCTTTTTCAGACCTTCGGTTTTTAATTTACCTCTTAAACCCCTCCTCCCCCCTCACCCCGGCTACTCCCCATCTCCACCTCATAGTTTTCTCTTAAATAATACCACAAAATAGAATAACACAAGAACGCACTAATGAATTTCAAAGTCACTGCTCTGTCACTACTATTAGAAGAAAGTAGGAGAGCAGCAGTGGAAAGTAGCAGAGATACAGCTCTGACAATTCTGAGATAGAATACATAAATAGTCAGTCAGCAGATATGTATCAGCAACTATTCTGATAATGGAGTCATTAACACCTTTTTTAAGCAAAAACAACACAAATTCTCTAGTTCCAGGTTCTCAAATGAGAGGATTTGCTGCTTTCTCTTATTTGCGAATGTATTTGGGTTCTGGACTTTGTGTCGATCGAACAAGTGATTCGTGGATGTCAACTTGGGCTTTAGGAAATGGTGTCACTATTTTCTGACATTCTAGATCAAAGAACTGATCGATCAATTGACAAATTTGCTATTAAAAATATTTATGTTATTTACAGCTCTATTGTAAGTTTCTTTTAAATATGTAATCTATTTGTTAAATGTTTTATTTCATATGTATCCCCTGTTTTACTGGTCCTTTTATTTAGGTGTTTTACTTATGGTATTTTTATTACAGTCATTAATTGATTGTATCAATATATATTGTCTTTAATTTAGTGGCTAGGCTTGTTCAGTTGCTCCAGAGCTAACGTATTGTGTTACTATTGTTGTTTGTCTGATCTTTGATGTAAGCTGTTGACTTGTGTATCTTTTGTTATTTGTTCCAAACTATAGTTTCCCCTCTGGAGATAAAAGTTATCGGTTAATCAATCCATCTGAGTTTTTGCTTTATACTTGAAATACATTTCCGAGGTAAGTATTTTAATTTTAACTTTACTACATGTATTTGACAACTGTAGTTAATTACTTTACACATTAAGATTTTACTGTATTATCTAAAAACATTTTTTTATCTAAAATAAGCATTTTGAATGAACAATGCATTGTTATACTGACATTTAAACTATCCAACTTAAAACCAGCTCCACCCTGACCTGCTACATTAAAATGTGTAACACACTGAAAATAAAAAATAATAATAATAAAATATAATAATAAAAACAATCCAATATAATTCAACATTGACAGGGGCTATTCTTCCTGCATAATAAGTTACTTTAATGCTTTAATGTATTTGAACGTATTTCGCTGATGATACAATACAATATAAGTCTGTATGTTTTCAACGAGGGACAATTAACAGTAGTATCTGAGAGTATTTTTACATTGTAAGGATCTGATTCTGGAGAGTGAGGAAATATATTTTGGGGTCTTGAAGGATAGAGACAGAGGGCAGAAGGAGGAGGAAGAGAGGATTTGAAAGGAAGGAGGGAGAGGAAAAGGAGTTGGTGGAAGGGAGAGAGAGAGAGAGAGAGAGAGAGAGAGAGAGAGAGGGAGATTTTCTGAAGCGAGGGGCCATGTTAATTTGGGAAAAATGTAAACAGCATGTGTAACTGTTCAAAGCGTGACCGACTCATTTTATATCATTCCCCCCTACTCTCTCCTCTGTCTTTCCCTCTGGGTGCTGCTAACTTCTGTCAATCGGGAATCTGCACTGCATTAACCCCTCTACCGCCAGTTTGTCTCTCTTTCTCCCCTCCTCCCTCTCTCTCTATTTACTTTTATCTGTCTCTACCTCTCTTTACTCTCTCTCACCCCCAACACACACACAACCTGCCCCCACCTCCACAAATCCTCCTGACATCCATATATATAGCGTGAAGAATTGAGGATGGCGCTGAGCGAATCAAAAGATGTGAAAGGGTCACTTTTTCCTCTCTTTCCACATCCCCTGCTCTCTCTCTTTTCACTCTTCCTTTGTTTCCTCTTATTGGCGGGTGTGTTTGAGCTTTCTGGCCCAACACACACTAACGCTTTTATCTGAAACACACCGACACTAATTCAACCCTCCCAGCAATAACAGGCCTTGTCTATGTGTGTCTGCATCTGTGTGTGTGTGTGTGTGTGTGTGTGTGTGTGTGTGTGTGTGTGTGTGTGTGTGTGTGTGTGTGTGTGTGTGTGTGTGTGTGTGTCAAAGGTGGCATGTTCTTCAACAGCTGAGCTATCTGTATATTTATTTGCTCTGAGTTTCAGAGGGAGCAGCAGATTGTTCTTCCCATAGGTGGTCACATCACGTGAACCGGCCAGCCATCAGAAAAGTTGGCCTCATGATGTGACCACCTAGATGGGATGAGGAGAGCGGGGAAGGGAGGAAGGTAGGGAGGGAGGGAGACAGTGGAAGAGAGGAACTTGGTGATCTTTTGTTCAGTGCATCATTTCATCACACAGCCATCCTTCTGTACTGTCTCTCCCTCTTTCTTTCACCTCCTTTTCCTTCCTTTCATAGACACGGAGCAGCAGCCGCACCAGCTGTCCCACAGGGAAAAGTGTGTGTGTGTGTGTGTGTGTGTGTGTGTGTGTGTGTGTGTGTGTGTGTGTGTGTGTGTGTGTGTGTGTGTGTGTGTGTGTGTGTGTGTGTTGTGAGTTTTCTCACACCCTGACTAACGTGAATCATGTACTTTCTCATATCAGTGACAGCTAACTAGACAGGGGCTTTAGCTGCCTCTGACCCCTCAACCCCTGTCATTTTTTACTGTGAATAAGAACCCCCCACATCCTCCCCCCTCTCTCTTATACACACACACACACACACACACACACATACTGTCAAAGCTAAATTGGGCTTTACTCCCTCTCTCTTTGTGGTCTGCTAATCTCACATTCCTCTCACATAGCCTTCACATTTCTTTAAGAATACATAAAAAAATCACTAAAATGAATAAAAGTCTGTGTTTAACAAGTCTCTTCGATAGGCTATGTATTTTTTTCTGTGTCTAATTATTTCTTTGGTAACCTTTGAGGTTTGCTGATGAGCCACCAAACTCATTTGTTTTTCATCATGAATCTTCTAATGTAAAGAAATGATTTACAACCACATTTCAAATAAACTGTTAAAAAAACATTAATAAATAAAATAATTTTTTTAAGTTGGAATTTCTTTCCAGAGTTACAAAGACAATTGAATAGAATATAAGAGCATGTTTAACTAGATTATTTAGTTTTAGCTGCAAATGTATGTGCAATTAAATCATAAGATAGGATAATATTTAGAAAGTGTGAAAAAACAGAAAACACATGGCTTAATATTATTAACCCACATGTTACACCACATACAACAGTAATTGGATTTGCAAGAAAATAAATCTCAATATCGACGAACGACAGGAAACTTTCCACTGAATAATAATAGCCTATTAGACTATTGCATGACATATGATGATAGAAAAGTAACCCATAAGTGCTTGTCTGTAGTTTTTAGGCCTAAACTTCCATTAAAAGTATTACAATTGACTTACCTCCGCAAAACCTTTTCATTTTCTCCAAATCCTTTTATTCCGTTCAGTTCGCTCTCACAAGTTCATCCACCGGTGAATTTTAGAGCTGAAATAAACCGATAAGAATGTCTTCTCTCCTCTTGTAGATTAGCTCGCTCTCCCTCACACAACTCTAAAGAAGATGAAAGAAAAATGCATGTGATGGTAATCCTATAAATGGGTGTATTGATTATATTAAAGGGTGACGTTTAAGTATTGACGCTCCGCTGACTTGGTGTGTGTGGTCTGTGTGACAGACTGAATGACGGCGGAGCCTTTTTGTAGCCTACCTCCTCCTGCTCTTTTTCTACCCCTTTCTCCTCTTCCTCCCCTCCTTTCCATCCATGTCTCTCCTTCTTTCGTTATCCTCCTCCTCGGTGCCGGTGATTCACCGGGTTGACGCATCGCAGCTCAATTTGACAGAGCCGCTGAACCACGGGACTTGTCACAACTCATTACTGTCTCTCTGCGCTCGTCATCCTCGTGAACGCAATCTGACTGCGGCCGTTTGATCTTTAATCTGCTTCCCTTTAACAAGGTGCGAGTCCGGCTGGATCAGATCACTGCGGGTCAGGAGGACCGGCAAACTTGCGACCCGCAAATCATCCAGGAAGTAGCCTACAATTCACTCTTAACTTTAATCTCTCATCTGGTGTTTGCTTGCCTTTCTTTTTATATGCTACACTATTCATTGTTTTCAATTCTCCATCAATAGCATACTTTATTACGTATACAAGCATGGGCCTTTGTCTAGGCCTAAATAAAAAATAAAAATAATTAACAATTGAGTGCAATTCATTTTTTCCTTGCCTTTACGAAAAATAAGGCCCAAATGAGCCTAATTTTAAAATAATTCATAGACATATAGATTAAAACTTTTAAATATCATGGAATATCTACAAGTCCTCAACAATATCACGGTTCTAAAAGCGAGGTAAGATTTCATTGAGCAGCCAATAATGTGAATAGTTGTCGACAGGAATATCATAAGAAGACTAGGGCCTATAAATGTACAGGCCTCCCATAAACTGCGATACAGTTACGACACACGTTATCAATGGAGCATAATACACTGAGCCCTTATAAGGAAATATTCTGTTTTTTTCTGTCTGTGTTTTAGAAAGGTAGCGGATGAAGTGTTTTCCTTTTCACTGCATTTCTTTCTTCTCCCTTCATTTTTAGTTTTTTTATTGACACTATATAGCCTATTATTTTCAATTCCTTCCAATGTGTTTTGTCTGATTTAATTAAAAGTTTTGCGGAGTATACACCATTGTACTTTATCATAAGGGCCTTAAATGGATCCTAATTTAGTGAGGCTCTGTTTTGAAGAGGGTCCATTTGTTAATTTGTTTGTTTTGTGCGTTTGCTAAATGTCATATTTTCTTATATTGATTTGTTTATTCCAATTAGCCTATAGCAAATCCAGGGCCTAGTAGAAAAACTACACACTGCACAGAGAGTGGTAGTAACAGAGAGTTAGGTGGGCAATTTTTGTCCAAAGGCTCCTGGAAGGTTAATCTGACAATGAGTTTTATTTGATCCAGGGACACATTAAGTCTGATCAGTATCATGCCGTTTTAACATCTAAATAACTATTTGGAGTGCTGTGCTGGTGTAGGCTACTATGTGTTCAGCAGCCTAGCTGTTCTGTGTTACAATTTGACATTAGAATAAAATAGAATATAATATAGGCCTATTTCATTAGATGTGTTGCGTGCCACCCAGTGGTGATAGGTGGTCACAGCAGCGTGCTCTGCCCTGAAACAACGTTCTGTTTTCAAACAGGAGTTGCCATGACCAATTCGATAGTTCAAGTACTACACAGACATCTGTATAGAAAACACTTCAGAGCGTGTATGATTTTAAATTTAAGTTTTTAATGGTGAAAAGAAAAACTCTTCGCCAAACCGGAAGTAATTACAAACACCTCCTGGTTCTTTCCTGTGACGTAGCGCTAGCTCTCGATGCTACACGCGGGAAACAGGCGAAGCTGCTCATCACATCGACAGTAAGTTTTTTTTTCATTATGTTTTGTCGGTTGTTTAGAAACTCATTTTTGAAATATGTGCACGTAACAGGGTAGATAATATCGCCTACGTGCTTCATTTGGAGCTATTCTGTTTGCAAAATACACTGTATATCACTTGATTTCTTTACACCGGCCTAGCTCTGCTGGAGCGCTCGATTTGATGTACACTGTGTCTCTAGTGGGTCGGGGCTTGTAGCGAGTGTTGCCTGTTATTAAATTGAGGACTCAGTCGAACTCAGTGCAGCATTGTTTTGTAAAAGAAACGCACCTTGTGCAGTTCAAGTTAGCCTAGCTATTGTTAGTGGCGCAGCAGCATGCATGTTAGTAATCGCTTTGATTTAAAAAACAAACAAAAAAAAACAGTTGGACCTGACCGTTTACTAATCGATTTATAACCAACAGGTACAAATATAATACTGCGTTTAGTATCTAATGTTACACAATCACATGGTGTCAGGTTTCTCTCTCTCTCTCTTCAGTGTGACTCAGTGCTCGGCTCAGCAGCTAGCTAGCTAGCTAGCTAAGTGTCTCCATCATGTTTTCATCAATATCAAGGAGCTATTACTAAAAATGAAAGCAATTAAAAACGACCGCTTTAAGGATACCTAATGCCCCAAACTGAATACAGTTTTAAAATGCAGTGCTTGTATAAGCCCTGTGGATGTTTGGTTCAATCTAATGCATTTTCTTCTGTCTGCAGAACATCAGTCGTCGCCTGTAGCTGAGATGGGAGACACACTGGAGTTCAGCGACATTTACCAGGAAGTCAAAGGCTCCTGGGTCAGTATCCTCATCAACCACCTCTCCTCTCGAAACTGATGTGTAAAGAGGAGCCACACTGGAAGGCAGTTCGGAATACTATCAATACAGACTGAGATCAGCTTTGTAGAGCTAAAGGCTGTGTTCCTGAATATAGCTTTGAAATAAGTGAAAATGAAATACCATGTCAAGTTAAAGGCCATGTAACAGCTGTATAATAGGCATGTTTGTGAAACTATGAACCCACTTTGTATTTACTGAAACTGATACAAAATGATTGATACCGTTAAAGTGCATCCCAGTAAATTGATTATCTAGAACATAGGTTCTTAATCAGATTTTTAGCCAAGGTCCCCTATTATAGATTTAAAAGTTAAAATATTTGTTGAACTATGAAGCCTTTGTTGATTTGTGGCTCTACAGACATCTCTATGCTGAATTTAAAATTTAAGTTATGTTTGAGCTTTTTGGGGCATAATTGTATTTGTGTATTGTTTGTGTATTTGTGTATTGTTGTATTAAGTTGGGATGTGGAAAAATATCAATAATTTTCCTGCAAAATCATATTTAGAAGTTATTCTTAGGAACTAGGGCCATAAATAAGTTATTTAAATTATTATCAATCATCTGCCAATTCTTTCCTTAAGTAGTCTATAAAATATCAGAAAAATGGGAAAATGACACATTTTCTCAGAGCCCAGGTTGACGAATTCAGGTTATTTGTTTTGTCTTACCAACAGTCCAAAACCCGAATATACGTTTTTTTTATTAATATAAGACTTGGAAAGCCAGAAAATGTTCAGAAATTGGGACCAGTAAGTTTTTGGCGTTTTTGCTTTACTATAATCAAACTCTTTCTCTGGCCTTATAATCTCAGCCTTTTAACATGAGTCCTGTGTCTGTATCTTTGTCGCTGCAGAATGACGGGCGGCTGCGTTTCAGCAAGCAAAATGTGGTTTATAAGAGCAGCAAGACTGGGAAGGTGGACAGCATCCAGGCTGGTGAGCTCAACCTGGCCCAGTGGAGACGAGTGTGTTTAGGTCACGGCATCAAGCTGGGCACCAGCTCAGGACATGTCTACAAATATGACGGCTTCAGGGACACGGTGAGTGTGGTTTAATAAACCAGTGATTTCACAGTTTTTAAGGTTTAGAAGGCGAATCGGGCTCTTGAGCTCCTGAGTGATTTTCCTCTTCTTTTTTTCTTCCTGTTGTGATACCTCAACAGACTAAATCTTTCTCCCTGGTTGTATTTTTTGTTTCTGGGAAGTAATTGTTACCTTACTCAGAGGAGAACAAGGCATCGGTGGAATATTACAGACTGACACACTGCTGGTTTGTTCAGCGCTGTGTTTATGACAAGAGATGTAACTCAAGCAAGGAGACCATGATAAACAACTTCTATCCCATGTCTGACGTTTCCAAGGAAAAAACGCTACCATCTTGCGAAAAGCGCGCGCGTGTGTGTGTTTGTTGCAATCAAAAGTATGTGAATGAGTCGGCTCTCCTCTCAAAAGCTCCTAATGGGATTAATGAGGGAAACCAGCGCTAGCATGTGTGTTCTATAAACAGTGTAATCATCGGCTCATGTGAGTCAGTGTTTATATCAATCCACTGAAACAATTTGGCTCAGACAAGAAAAAAAATTGTGGTTGTGTTTGTTTTTTATCACCCTATTTTTTTTCTTTCCCCCGCTGCTCTGAGTGTATGGCGAACGTCAGCACGCAAGTAAAAAAAAAAACTGGGACGGAGGAGCGTCTATAACCTGGAGTCTGTGGCTGCGAGCGGTCGCGTCTCCTGGGGTTAATCAGCATACTTTTTTGGAGATGGATCCGTTCGTCCCGGAGCACAGGGCGTGATGTCATTGTTTATTATCCCACAGCCAGTGTCAGTAATCGGGAGTTGGCTGGAGGTTTAGCCGCTGGCAAGCTGTACAAGAGCTTCGATGCATCTGTCCCTCTGAAGTGTCCTTGAGCAAGACAAGAGTCTCTGCCAGAGAGGCTGTTATGTAGCTGATCGGTAATTGTGAGGACCAGGGGGTGTAGAGGCATGTCCATCTCTTCTGTTTGTGTCATGTACATGTGTAGTTTGTTATTGGCCCAAGACCTCATCGTTTACATTTTAAGAGTGTGGCATTGAATGTACGCAGCTGCCCGCTGTGGTTGCATCTTGGTAATAGGGCCAAGTATTGAACAAAACCCTTTTTGGACCAACCAATACAATTAGACAATTTGTCAATTATTCAATTGTCTGGGGAAAAAAAACAATTCTTTGACGATCAATTAACTGTTCAAGTCATAAAAAATGCTGAATAATGTCTAGTTCTGACTTTCTCAAACACGAGTATCTGCTGTTTTATATAACTGAAAATTATATATTGTTTTAGTCTGTTGGTTGGCCAATACAAGACATCACCACCTCAAATCAATTAATAGAAAAAAATAATCGTTAGTTTCAATGCTCACTCAGACTGGTACCCATTATCTTCTTTTAAATAAAACAAAATTATCTCTAGCTTGAGTGGTGTTGTCGAGGAGTGGGTATCAAACCTCAATATTCTTTTGGTTACAGGAAAATCTATGTCTAGAATACTGTCAAGTATCAAAAATCAGTTTCAAATGCCTGGTCCGATTCATGGTCTTCCTCAGTTTTCTGATTTAAAACATGGATTTGCCAGCTTTGGACTGTTTTATTTAGGCAAAGCTCTCGTACAGCTGCTTGTTTGTACACAACATTTTAACATTTGAGAAGTCTGGCTTATTTTGTTAAGTTAACAAAAGAGTTTTGTAGTAAAACTTTGTAGGTGTATATTCCTCAAGGTAACGTATAGAAAAAAGCGTTTTGTATCACTACTGCAACTTTTGATATATATAAATATATAAATGAATGAATGAATGCATGCCGCGTATTGGCAAGTTAGTTTGAGTATTGATCAATTTGGCTGACTTTGTGCCCAAAAATGTGGAGGCAGGAAGGCATTATCCAGTTTTTCCTGATAACCTCCTTAGTTTTATAACAAATGAGAGGTTGAAGGTTGAAAGGAAAGCATGGTTGAAAAATGTACTAATAAAAGACAGACGGTTATGCTGGGTAGTGGGGGGTCTGTGTTTATGATGATTAAATGAACTGAGCAACAACAAATCTGCCAAAACTGTAATGAGGAGTAGAGGAACACTCAACAGGCCTGATGAGGACACTGGGACTGAACACACATACACATCGACACAGACAGACAACTTCTGCACAAACTCTTGTTTGTTTTTTTTAATACATTTTACACATCTGCTCACACATGTTCTCCTATATAAACAATGCCTTAATCCAGGCTAACAAACATGCTGACACACACACACACACACACACACACACACACACACACTCTCTCTCTCTAGGCTCTAATTGGCTGTAATAACCTTATGGACAGGCAGATATCCAGGTGCGTAAACTCTGTTTCCCACAGAGTCTCTACCCGGCACACACTCGCACACCACAATCACTTCCACATGTGTGTGCACTACTGTGTGTGTGTGTTTGTGGGTGTGTGTGTGTGAGATTGAGCATGTGTTTGTCGCTGTGTGTGACTGGTTGTGTGTGTCATTTGCAGTTGTAAGCGGGCCTGCAGCATAAATAAACAGGCTGATTGTCAGCGGCGGGGGGGGGGAGGACAGAGGGGCCAGATGGATTACGTTCACCTCCAGTGTTCCCAAGAGGCCTCAGCGGCGGGTGCGGTTATAATTGCGTCGTGATTAATTAGCTCTCCATCCCCTCACTCTTCTTGGAGTGTGTTTTTCTATGCTTTGACCCATGTGGTGCCAGTGTGTTACTGCCTTACTAACATGAAGCCTTGCTCTTTTTCATTTATTTCCTCCTCTTTTCAACACCTCCACTCCTGTCAACTTCGTCTTTGCTTTAACTTATGTCCCCCCCACCCCTCTGTTCCCCCTCTTACCTCTTGTCCATCAGGACTTTGAGAAGATCTCTGAGTTTTTCAAGGCCAACTACAAGGTGGAGCTGACGGAGAAAGACATGTGTGTGAAGGGATGGAACTGGGGAACAGCCAAGTTCTCAGGTAAAAACTCAACAATCAGAATGTCCTCACCAGTAGGTTACAGCAAGATTAGCTTTGACACATGGTCACTGTAGCAACGTAAACTAGATTATTTTTTCAATTGATAATTTTGTCTAAAAAATGTCAGAGAAAAAAATGCAACCAGCAGTCCAAAGATATTCCCTTTTACTATTTTATATGACGGATAAGCATCATGTCCTCACATTTGAAAACCAGCGAATGTTTTGCATTTTTGCTTGAAAATGGCCCAAACGATTAATCAATTATCAGAATTAGTTGTCAATGAATTGTCTATCAAACTTATTGGTTAATCGACTTCTGTTCAGTTTCAGCTCTAATGTACTTGGTTTTGAAAATGAAGAGCAGGGTGCAAATTAGCAGCTACAGTGTCGGGTTGTTTATTATCAACAATGTATTTTCATCAACTCAAATGATCTGTAAAGAACAGCCTAGAGACAGTTTTCTCATGTGCTGATGTTTGATATCTTTTAACTAAAAGGCTCTATAATGATGGCACCTCAGTGGGGGGAAAAACAAAACAAATGGACTTTGGAAGATTTGAAAAATAAGCTGCCACTGACATTAGGTTATCCTGTTTCTCTCTGCCTCTCCCACCGCAGGACCGCTGTTATCATTTGAAGTAAATGACAGTACAGCATTCGAGGTCCCGCTGTCCAACGTGTCCCAGTGCGCCACAGGGAAGAATGAAGTCACTCTGGAGTTTCACCAGAACGACGACACAGAGGTCTCCCTCATGGAGGTCCGATTCTACGTCCCGCCCAGCCAGTCTGATGAACGACAAGACCCTGTGGAGGTGAGGAAGGATGGGCTACTTCTTTTTCTACTTCTAGTTCTTTCTCAGATACAGCACTTTGCGTTGATAATGGTGCTAAAAGTGTGTGTTTTCCTACAGGCGTTTGCTGAAAATGTGTTGTCTAAGGCTGATGTGATCCAGGCCACAGGAGACGCTGTGTGTATTTTCAAAGAGCTGCAGTGTCTTACACCCAGAGGAAGGTAGAAGATCAACACTTAAGCACAAAACAAAGTCACTCAGATTTCCTCATTTATGTTATACCATTTACACCACTCACTTCAGACTTGAGCTAAACCGATCTCTCATTTCTCTTTTTTTCCTCACTCAGATACGACATCCGTATCTACCCAACTTTCCTTCACCTCCATGGTAAGACCTTTGACTACAAGATTCCCTATACCACCGTCCTCCGTCTATTCCTGTTGCCACACAAGGATCAGAGGCAGATGTTCTTTGTGGTAAGTGGACTTTTGTGCCCAATTTTGTCACTTTTTATTTTATTTGTACCCAGAACAACCTTTTTTCCCCCCTTGCTGTTTCTCTCGTTCCTTCTCACACTCTTTCTCCCCATTTGTCATTGTGTTGTTGTCTTAATAGATCAGTCTGGATCCTCCCATCAAGCAGGGTCAGACGCGTTATCACTTTCTCATCCTGCTCTTCTCCAAGGAAGAGGACCTTAGCCTCACCCTCAACATGAGCGAGTGAGTCTATGGCAGTAAAGGACAGTGTTTATGGGCTACATGAAGCCAAGTGCTGTGTGTGTGTGTGTGTGTGTGTGTGTGTGTGTGTGTGTGTGTGTGTGTGTGTGTGTGTGTGTGTGTGTGTGTGTGTGTGTGTGTGTGTGTGTGTGTGTGTGTGTGTGTGTGTGTTGATCATGGTGACTCAACTTGATAACACAAGCTTGCTTTTTGATGTTGTAAAGCATTTATCCACTAGGGGGAGGCAAATCTCTGGAGGAGTAATTTACATGAGTTTACAGTGGCACCAGCTACTTCTTCTGTTGTTTGCATTGTTGCTTACACATACTAGAAAGCTGTCTAAAGTGTTCATGTGAAGATATTAAACCTGTCTTTTCCTGTGTTTGTTTCTAACAGGGAGGATGTGGAGCGCCGCTTTGAGGGCAAACTCAGTAAAAACATGTCAGGGTCTCTGTATGAGATGGTCAGCAGGGTGATGAAGGCCCTGGTCAACCGCAAGATCACTGTACCTGGAAACTTCCAGGGGTAAGCACCTAGTAGACAAAACACATTTTCTCATATACTTAAGTAAATCCGGTTAAATGTGTGTCATTCTTCCCCAGTCACTCTGGAGCTCAGTGCATTACCTGCTCCTACAAGGCGTCCTCGGGCCTCCTCTATCCCCTGGAGAGGGGCTTCATCTATGTCCACAAGCCCCCCGTGCACCTGCGCTTTGAGGAGATCTCCTGCGTCAATTTCGCCCGAGGCACCACCACAACGCGATCCTTCGACTTTGAGATCGAAACCAAGCAGGGAAATCAGTACACCTTCAGCAGCATTGAGAGGTGAGGACCCTACACGCAGAAACTCAGAAGAAGTTCAGCCAACCAATCAGACCAAAGTCCAGGCCAGAATCTTAAAGTGGTCATACTGTAATGAATTTATACAAACATTAAAAAAGTAAGCAAGCATGAGGGTGGAAATTTCATGTACTGATGTATTTGAAAAAGACTTTAAAATTTGCATTCATTGTTATTGAGATAAATGTATTGTGATATAGATTTTAGATCAGGTCTTCCAGCTTGAGGCTATCTAGTGAATTTCAGCCAAAATAATTATTTCTCTTTTTCTTTTAGAGAGGAGTACGGAAAACTGTTTGACTTTGTTAACGCCAAGAAGCTCAACATCAAGAACAGAGGGTTCAAAGAAGTAAGTCATTTAAACATCTCCCAGTTTGTAAGCAAATAAATTTCATGAGTTTTGTCAGACTTCCATCCCAGATATTGATGCTTGTTGCCCTTCTCCTGTGTGTCCGTCCTTGTACCCCTGTAGAAGAAGGTGGGTATGGTCACGGGCGTCACGTGTGAACTAGGCGCTTTGTTTTATCGGTGTGGATTGATTTTTGCTTGCATGTCGTGCCGCTGTGTTTGTGTGTGTGTGTCTGTGTGTGTTCCGGAGGACTGTTTCCTATAATCTTGATTTTGGTTTGAGGTTACCAATACAATTGCTGTTGAACCTGATACATTCTGAGTGATTTATAACTAATCATGGGACATGGGGGTGAAGGAGTGTGAGACTGTGTGTGAGACTGTGTGTGAGACTGTGTGTGAGACTGTGTGTGAGACTGTGTGTGTGTGTACGTGTGTGTGTGTACGTGTGTGTACGTACGTGTGTGTACGTACGTACGTGTGTGTGTGTGTGCTTTTGTATCGTGCTGACTAATGTGTTGCCCGGGGGCTTTTGGTGTGCTTTAACACTCGACACAGCTGTCAGCATGACCACTGCTGAACATAGGCAGTGCTGATTGCATTAATGCTGTCTTTTGACATGTACAAGTTCCTGGGGCCCGTTTCAGGAAGGAGGTTTAACAAACTCTGAGTCTAACCCTGATCTCTGAGTTGATTTACCCTGAGATGGGAAACAGAGTTTTCGTTTCCAGAACAGCTGATTCGAGTTGGTTCAATCAACTCGGAGTAGTTTCACTCAGTTAAGCGCGTGCACCACCACAATAAAAAGGCAGCATGAACGGAGCCATGATACTACGATTCACCATGGCAACAACCACAAACAAACTGGTCGGCAGAAATACTCATGCACACATACAGCGAGTTTGAACATGTATTTTGTTTAAAAAAGCACAACACGGCTGCTCCTGCAAAATAGCGAGAATAGGTGTGGGAGAAAATTACTGCTCGAGTCAATGCGTAAGATCTAATATTGTGTATTAATTTCATATTTGAGCACAGGTAACCTATAATATTACTGGTGAAAACTGGAATGGTATCAGGCTACACCTATAATTTCATTTAGGTGCAATCCTGAAGGCGAAAAAGTAAACTAGGCTACTACTAATCCCATTCTGAGGCTGTAGTACCATCATTAACAGAATTATGATTTACAATAATTTATTTCTTTTTAATGTCTTACTTGTTTGTGTCCAAGGAACATTACAAAAACGTTTAAAAAAAAAAAAGGTTTCAGAGCGACTCACAATCTTCTGACGGAGTTTTGCTACAGTGGCTTTACTAATACGCTCCGCATCAACAATGTTAGAAAACTGCCGTTTGCAAAAAAAACGTAATGCGACACAAAGAATCTGCTGGGATGTAAAAGCATGTCCACGATGGGTGACGTTAGTGTTATGAGGACGATAAGGTATCTACATATCTGATGGACTGTGAAGAAAAATGATACCTCTCAAATAGGTAGTTATCTGGAATTGAAAATACATCTATAGTAGGGGTGGTACGGTTCATGAAAAAACACCCGAACCGCTCGGTTCGCTAGTCTCGGTTCGGAGCATGTGTGTACCGCACGGTTCGTCAGTACACTGTTAATGTGCACTAACCTCTTACTGCCGTAGTGCCCACTTTATACACCTATGTTAAAACACTAACTGGAAATGACGAGCGGGATGGGCGTGACAAACGCAACCCATGGCAGCTGATTGGACGATTGCGTCACATGGGTCTGGCTTGGTCTGGCTGGTCCCAAATTTCAAAGCCAGACTGTCATGGCGGCTCATTCAGATTACGATCTCATATTGTACTAAAATAGTTCACCGAAACGTGTTTCTGAAAACATTTTAAGCGAGAAATAGGCCATGCAGTTGCTGAATCTGTCTTCATTTCAGATCGACAAAGGTCAGTTTAAAAGATTTTCATCAGATTTTGAGAGACACCGAGCCGACCGCTCCTCAAGTGGAGTGGGGTGCCGCTGCAGGTCACGTCACGTCACCTGCAGAAATGTCAAGTGGGAGAGAGGCTGCCCAGAGCTGGAGGATGCGCCAGCGTCGTTTATAGTCTGGTGTGTGGGAACATTTTGGATTTCACGTTACCTATATGGAAATAAAACAATATAGAACTGCCACTGTGTGCACGTTTTGTGCAACATGCATTCAATATGCTAATTTTAGCTATATGCGGAAGTATATTCTGGAGTGTTAAAGAAAAAATAAGAAACCGTACTGAACCGAAAACCGTGATACGAACCGAACCGTGGGTTTTGTGAACCGTACCACCCCTAATCTATAGTCAGGGCCTCAATATCATCTCCCGACGTATGTTTAACTAACGAAGTAATGCAGCTTCTTCATCAACGGGATCGTTGACAAAAGGAAATGCCATGTTCGGAACAAAAATGTTTTATAGTCTGCCTAACGTGGTTAATAAACCAACCGTGTTTTTTTTTATTCATGCAGATAACAAACTGCACTAAAATGCGCCTGATACAGACTGAATGAATGAATGAGGAATTGAAAGAGCGCTGTGTCAGAGGGAGGAGACTGAGAGAAACTCGAGGTTTATTGGTGAAAACCGGCTCCTGACCAGGTTAGCTTCACAGACTCAGTTACCATAGTAACTGACTCTGAGGTTAAGTTACCTCTCTTTCTGAAACGGGATGGAGTTACCCCTCTCTCTCTGGTTTGATTAACCTCTCTTTCTGAAACAGAAAACTCAGTTTCCCTCATCTCAGTGTTAACTAACTCAGAGTTTTCACAAAACCTCCTTCCTGAAACGGACCCCTGGTCTGTCGGACAACAAAGTCCAAGCAGCAACTCGGTGTCTCTGGTTACTGGGCCATCTGTTGCCATGGTGACAGGGTCCGTAGAGTAGGTCAATGAAAATGAATGGGCCTGCTCTCCATTTCCTGTTGGTGTTTTAAGAGCCTCCCTGACTTGTCGTCCGTCTGTCCCCTGGCAGACAGATGTTGCTTCATGGAGATGGGAAAACTGTTTGGATTTGGTCTAAGATAACATTACAACACAGGGACACTATGTTTTGGCTTGGAACACTCCGATGAGGGAGCATCACAGAACACAGTAGGAGAGATGTTGGTTAAGAATACGGAAATAGTCTTACGTGAGGCCTAATGTCAAAATTCATGACATTAAACCAAACATGGTGTGTTATTTTTTTAATTGGCCAATACATTTAGTCAATCAAAGGAAAATAGAATACAATATTGATAATTGATTATTTGTGTAAGTCCTATATTAAGTAGACCTGTTCGAGTTGTGATTCACTCGGATCTTTAACCCGAGTCTTTAAATTGACTCACGACTCACGATTCTCTAGCATCATTAACCCGGTTCAGTTGAGTCCTACTACAATTCAATCTAACATGATAACAGCGGCACACACAAACCTCTTGCAACATTAGCTTCTTCTATTCCTAGCCATCTTAGCTGCAAAAAGCTTTATAACTTACAATTTCGTAGTTAACAGCAACTCCACAAGTCAACTCGAGCGCCTGAGTGAGCAGAGAGACAGTCCCGACCCGCAGACTCAGAGCCGGAAGCTCGCAGACCGTGGGATTCACTCGAGAACTCACGAGCCCTCGATGATTCATGAGTTGTTGATGACTCGTGAGTTCTTGCGGGAGTCAGTAAATCCCGCGAATCAACTGAATCAGCCGGCTACGTTGTCATGAGTGGATCTGATTCAGACGAGCGAGCAGCGAGCGAGTGCAGCTTCTCCTCGAGCTCAGAGTAAAGCAAATCGACAACAAAAGCCATTCTTTCATTTCTGAAATAACATACAATGTTCTGCACATAGCCTAGTTAGGCCTACTGTAGGTTTGGTGTATAAATGTAGTATATTAAAATGCAATTAGGTCGAGCAGACAGTCCGAAACATTATAAGCTCGCCTCGCCGACAACTCATGTTTTTTTTTTTTTACTTCACAAAACTTTATTATTCAAATACAGATGCACATACACATTTAAAACATTAAATGCATACAGTGCATACATGAAAAAGGGGCGCATGGAATTTACATTAAAGAGATTTTAAGTCATTGTAAATGTTCAGAGTCCAGATGGCTTTCTTATTTGTCAGTCCTATTAAAGTTAAAAAATATAATTCCATGTCATTTTTAAATGAATATTCGGTTTTCTTTCAGACCATTTATATTTATGGATTTTTTTTCAAATAAAATTAAAAGATTCTAAATGAAAACATGGCATTTTATCCAAATCAAAAGCTCGCCTTGGATGTAGCATACAATACTGACTCAAGTGATTCAAGTGATTCGCACAACCCGGATCAGTTTAGTGAGTGACTCAGAATAACCTGAATCCTAAAAAGGAATCGAGTTTGCCAGGCCTAATATTAAGTAAAAATCCCCACAAACTGCCAATTCTCAATTAAATATTTATGGACTATTGGTTGGACAAAAAATTAATTGAAAATGTACCTAGACCTCTGTGAAATTGTGATTGACATTTTGCAGTATCTTTTTGCATTTTATTGAAAAAAATGAACAATCCATTTTCTATCATTCATGAGCGTTGCCTGGCGACTAGTAGGTCCTGGAAGACTCTACAATAGCTATGCTGTATTGTGAGTACTGTTGGTTTGTTCTGTTTGTTTCTGACCGTGCAGTTTACTTTCAGGGCATGAAGGGTAAGATTGACGAGTACAGTGACTCGGACGACGACCAGCACGACGCCTACCTGGAGAGGATGAAGGCTGAGGGCAAGATCAGAGAGGAGGGCAACGACAGCGAGGAGTCAGATGGCGAAAGCGGTAACTGTCTCAGTATGACCAAAGTAGGCAATAGATGTTGAGTTCAGAAGATCAGTAGGTTTGATTTTCTGCCTTGTATCACTCTAGATGAGTCGTTTAATCCCGGAGAAGAAGATGATGACATTGCAGAAGAGTAAGTGGCTTCTTCTTAAACTCTGTTTGTTTTAAGTCTGTTGACCCTTCTCTGCGGTCCCTCTGGCTTATTTAACCCAGCTGACGTAACTTTCCCCATTTCTCCACCTCCGTCAATCAGGTACGACAGCAATGCCTCAGCGAGCGACAGCAGCGAAGACGGGGACGATAGCGATGATGCGAGCGAGAAGAAGAAGGCCAAGAAACCCAAAGTGGTGAAGGAGAAAAAAGAGAGGAAACCACGCAAAGAGGTGAGAGCAGTTGGGACAGGGAGAAAACATGAGAGAAATATTAGGTTGTAAAGACGTGAAGCCAGCAGTGATTAATTTTTTTTTGCCTCTAGTATTGCAAACTGTATTACACTCTTTTCCCTTTAATTCCCTTACTTCCTTCAATCTGAGTAGAAGAAGCAGAAAGAAACCGGCGGTCCCAAGAGGCCGATGAGTGCCTACATGCTGTGGCTCAACTCCAGCCGCGAGCGAATCAAGTCAGAGAACCCGGGCATCTCCATCACAGAGATTTCCAAGAAGGCCGGAGAGATGTGGAGACAACTAGGCAAAGACGAGAAGGAGGTAAGGCAGGAGAACGAGGAGAGACTATTTGCTTTAGTTTTACTCCTATGCTCTCACAACACTAGATATTTAAAATAAATATTAGTTTGCATTTCACATTTATGTTTTCTTTGTGGCTCCCAGTGAGTACAATAGGACAGGGTTGTGTTAGAGTGGCTGTGACCATAGAATAATATAAAGTGTGTAAGTTTTAGGTATGATAATTTCAATTTTAAATAGATTTGGATGTGGTAGGACACACATTTTTCTCTGAAGTCAGTGTTACTTAGTGTTTCATCCGGAGTGTTTCTGACTAACCCTTAAAATAAATAAATAAATTAAAAATGAACCTAATTAAACTTTTTTCACAGTTGTCGGAAGGGAGCCTGCACTTATTTTAAGGGTTACATATGTATGCCCATATAAATCAATCTAAATACATTTAGTTGACATTAAAGTTTTGAAGTGCATTATCTCAGAGAACTACAGCCAGATGGGCTGGTTTCGTTACATCTTTGCCACATTGAACTTGTGCTATGCAGAGCTGGGTTTCATCAAACCCAGTCTTTATTCATTTGTCCCATGTTGTTTTATCCATTCCTCTCCTTTACACTTCCCTGCTTCTCTGTTCCTTCAGGAGTGGGACACAAAGGCTGGAGAGGCAAAGAGGAATTATGAAAAAGCAAAGCAAGAGTTCAAAGAGAGCGGTGGAGGAGCAACCTCCAGTTCCAAAAAGTAAGACTTACATGACATAAACTCATTTTTGTTTTGTTCTTTGATACAATCTATCTTAAATATGTCTGACTTTTTTTTCTCCCCACCCTTAACCTGTTAGGGAGAGTAGAAAATCTGGAGGTAAGAAGGAGGAGAAGAAGAGGAAGTCTGCCAGTGCAGACAAGGACAGGGAGCGGGGAGGAGGCAACGACAGCTTCAAAAGTAAAGAGTTCATCGAGACCAGCGAGAGTTCATCAGACTCTGACCATAAGAGCAAGTCCAAGAGGAAGAAGGTAAAGCCACTCTTGATAAACATTATAAGCTGCAGGATCCATTATCAGATTCATCCTGTGTTCACCACAACATTCAGTCACTGTAGTGAGTCAGTCTCTTGATATGTAATATACATTTTTGTCATGATAAACACATTAGGGTGCAACATTGTTTTTCATCACCTCCAAGTTTGTATTTCAGGTCAATGCAGATATTGTTTTGTGTGACTGAGGGGACATGAAGTCATGGTTTGTTTGCTGTTATAGCAAGGCCACTGAAACTTCTTGGTTCTGATTGACTGTCCATTAGTTTCTAGTAACAGGACAGTATGATCCAAACAGCTCCAGGATGATGTAGGGCTGCTCGATTATGGAAAAAATAATAATCACGATTATTTTGGTTTAGCACCGGAATCAAAAAAAAAAAAACGATACCCAACCCTAGTCAGTGGGCTTATTTGCTAGCTAACCTTGGGAAAAATCCAGCACATAGACGGTACCTTAGAGTAACGTTATGTGAAACAGGTGATTTAACGTCCCTGCTCATTTACAAAAATAAATGGTGAGGGAACATTACTATGTTTTTTCATGTTGGTTTTGAGCAGTATGCCTATGCACCCCCACTAAGCTGGAAAAAGTTTTAAACAGTAAGTGAATACAGCGTGTCGGGGGAATACAATGTCTATAGACAGTCTACTACAGCGGGGGGGCAAAGGCAGAGGGACCGCAGGGTTAGCTAACGTTAGCTGTTCCCAGACAACTGAGTTGGTTTTGCCTTTTTTTGCTCACCAAACGCTGCTGCCATCTTTACTCGCGCTGAGTTTTTAAATTCCAGCGGATGATATGCACACGACTTGCCTCCCTGACTGGCTTCGGGAGGGGCGGAGGGGCGGATGTGCGCGTGCGGATGTGCGCATGTGCGTGTCATTCAGAACACAAGAAAAAATAAGAGTGTTCTTGCAAAACAGAACATGGCAAAATAATCGTAAATGACTGGTATTTTTTAAATTTGATTGCATCTGGCATTTTGTTGGCAAGAAGCTGTGGTATGAGAGGGAAAATACCATAGGAATAAGATGGATGGAAAGGCCATTGAACTGTGTGCTGTGGTTATTTGATTAGTGTAGAATGAAATGGCGATTGTTGTTAGTTGTCATGGAGACAACACCCATCAGTGGGTCGTTATTATGGAACCCATGCAACTTTGAGGCAAGGCCCGCCCTTCAATAGCATTCACACACACTACTACTGGCCAAGCATCCATGCTAACGCAAGGTAACATAACCTGATTTGTTCAGGTCCTATCCCCTGACCAATCGGCTATCCTAACCAGTGTTGGGCAATTTACTTCCAAAATGTAATACATTATAGATTGCTAGTTACTGTCATTTGAGAGTAATTAGTTATATTACAATACTACTGTCTCTGAATTGTAATGCATTACGCTACTTTTGTATTACTTTTGAGTTACTTTCACCAAAATAACAGTGGAAGTTTGACTTGGCAGGTAGCTTGTGAATTTCACCACCGGATCAATAAAGTCTCCTCTTTATCCAATATACATCATAGATTATTCATAATATTTTGTATAATTAATATGAATATACAAAGTAACTAAAGCTATAAAAATAGAAGTAAAACATAGGCAAGTAGGAGAAAATGAAAATACTAATTAAAAGTACCTTACGGTTGTATTGAAGTACTTTCCACGGCTGATAAAATGCAATGGTATTTACGTGCAGCAAGCCTAAACATTAATTCCCGACATGTTTATATCGGTCAGCAGCTCGGACACACTGCTGTCCACGCTGATGTACCTTCACCTTTTGGGACGCAGATGTTGTACGTACCGTCTCTGGTTCTGGCTCTGACCAAATAATGTCCATCTCGCAAATGTATCTGTCTCTACAGTCATCTCAACCATTGAATAAAGCAACAGGAAATAATACTCACGGCTTTTTTTTCTGTGAAGAAATGGTTCGCGTGAATTCTTAAAAAAACAAAACGCCACTAAATGTTGCGTTGTAACTCGCGTTACTGAGATTGTAACGGTTATATTACCGAAATTTAATTAGTAATGCGTTATATTACTGCGTTACAGCAAAAATAAATAGATTACTGTAATTGCGTTACTTTTGTAACTCGTTACTCCCAACACCGATCCTAACCTTAACCACTCGAGGTCAATGCCTAACCCCAACCAATCGAGCTGCTTCGTAGGGCAGGACTTGCCTAGAAGTTACGTGGGATCTAGGGTTGGGCGATGTCCCCTAAATTGGCAGTTGACGATGTTTACAGTAAAACATGGCGATGGACGATGATATCGTCGTCTACTACTATGGGCCAACAGTTAACATAGAAACGATTAGACATACATTTAAATGCCCTCTGTAAATGGTGCCCTGCTGGTAGGTTTTACAACTTCACCTACTTTCACTTAAGTACGGTGCAGTAAAATCAATCGGATGTCCATGATCTGCGTAACGACAGTACAGTGGGATGTTTGCCTTCAACAGAGCAACAGTAATAACCTAATATACCATCATTACTGAGTTTAAACTACATTCTCGGTTATGTTTGCACTGAATAACGCATTCAATAAACAGAAACCTAATTCTTGCAGCGCATATGAACAGATGCGCAATATTAGCTCACACATAAAATAGCACCTTCGTGAATTAGCCTACTGTTGCTAACGTACATTCATAAATCCTACATAACATCGTCCCGTACCTACAGGACCTCAGACTTAGGCCTACTTATTGATGCGCGCACAGAGTAGTGTCGACAAACTTAGTCCAATGAGGGGAGAAAGGAAAGTGTGATAGCGTTCCACGTTAACGCTTTTTTCTCTCTCACTCGAGACCGCGGTGTCCAACGTCACTAGAAGGTAGAGCAAGCTACAACTGAAAGGGGGAGAGAGAGAGAGAATGTATCACTACAGCCAATCCAGTCTGCTCAGAGCGATGGTTCGGTGATTCACAAATAGGTTGCACACAAAGGGGGGGAAAAGTAGCTTCCACTTATCTTGCACTATCTTGCACCATGCGCGGCGCAAAGCCCGACGCAAGTGTCTTTGCTAGTTTAAGACTGACGCACTTATCAATTGGTGGCTCTCCATCGTGATGTCGGCCTGCCATCACGATGGACCATCGGCACAACCCTAGTGGGATCCATAATAGCGAGTCAGTGGGGCCATAAAGTCTGTCGCAGCTTACTGGGGGGAGAGTGGTCCGACACAGCGTGGGAGAGGGCCCAGCGGCAGCAGGTCAGCAGACCCAGCCCGCTGTTTGGCTCATTCTCTGTAACCAATGCAGCATGAAAGGATGGCGGAACTAGCAAGCCAGCCAGCGGACAATTTGTTAAGTTTTTAGTTGGCTAACGTTAGCTTGCTTACTCCGCCGTACCCCCACGTCCCATCTGTCACAGAAAACGAGCAGAAAAAGCCGTCCCTCATCTGGCGATAGCATTGTGCTTTGTGTGGATGAAGCATTAGGCTTTGAAATTTGACTCATTTAGCGGCTGGCTCTCTGCCTTGTAACGTTACTACTCCACTGCTCATTTGTCAGTTACTGCAAAACCTCACCTCCGCGACTTGCCACAAGTTTGTTTATATGTTGGCAATGGCATGGCAATGGTACACACTAAAAATGGGAATGGCCTTTCCATCATTTTTATTTCTGTGGAAAATACCCTCCAAGTTGTATGTTACACGAATCTGATGGATTATCTCAGATTGCATAGGAAACAAAAACCATCTTGTCTTTATTACACAATACACACGTATGTACTAATCCCCTCTCTTTATATGTTTTAACCAGGAATCTGATGATGAGGAGGAAGAGGCTGTGTCCACACCTGCCAGCTCAGAGGAAGAGTCTGACTAAACACACACACTTTTACCCATCCGACACACAAACCAAGGACCAAGCATTTATGCTCTTTATGTTGATCTCACACAAATGGACTGACTGACGAATCAACGAACTTGAGTTGTATTTTTTTCTTCTACATGTTTTGCTTTAGGAGTCATCACTCATCTTGCGACTCTGAAAAGCTCACGTGATATTTGAGTGAGTTTTCCCATGAGCGCTCATTGAAATAGTGGTATACTGGTGTACAACCTTTCTCAGACTATAGGAGTTGATTTAATGTGGATTAGAAGAAGAGTCGATACGAAGCTGTTTTGTTCTTCCTTTGTAGAGCATTTAAAAACCACAGTTTTTTT
Source organism: Perca fluviatilis (assembly GCF_010015445.1). Lineage (NCBI taxonomy): Eukaryota > Metazoa > Chordata > Actinopteri > Perciformes > Percidae > Perca > Perca fluviatilis. The sequence continues at coordinate 21,401,121 of NC_053121.1, forward strand.
TGTTTTACCATGTCTTGTTTTCAGACTTGAATAAATAAATGAATACTTTTTAATAAAGCCGCACTTTGCTGTTTTTTTGTACATAACTTTTTATATCATGCTGCTGGGGGTATAATGGGAACCCAACAGCTTTAAAAACAATGTTTTATGGTAGCTACTAGTTGAGTTCCACTTTAGGCCCCTGCAAGCCATGGTTCACCCACATGTTTAATTTATTTTGGCTGTAGATGTAAAATTTGTTTTGTTTTTTTACAATTTGGAACAGTAATCCAACTAATCAGTGAGGTTTTTGGTGAAACTGAAACTATGGGCTTATAACAGCCTCATAAAATGGGTGAAAATTGATAAAGTAAAACAAAACATTACTCAAAGTAACTTATCTTTCCCAAATCATAGGGGTCAAGAGACACCTCCTGGAACCTTGATTATTTTCAAAAGCATCATAACCAATAAATAACAGCCAACTTATTCATTGTGCTCTTTACAGTCTCTTCTGCCAGATGGTAAAATGGGACCCAACCAAACTTTGAAGCTCAAATGTTGACTGGATCGTCATAATAGCAGGAGTTGCAAGAAACCATGATGGCTAATTTTGTTTGAGAAACAGGGCTATTGATATGTTGATTGACAGTGAGATAAACCAACCAGCTTGTGTGCAAGACAACTTTTTTTCAAGGTGGTCTGCTTTCATCACTGCAATGCATGTTTTGTAAGATACGTTTACATAAAGAAAAATGCGTCAAAATCAACACAGGCCCAAAGAATGAACTTTGAACCTCAACTTTTTAGGCAACATGAATAAGAAGTCCTAAAGTGCTCATAAAGAAATGGAAATTGTAATGCCATGACGCTTTGCAAACTCAAACACCTCCTGAGGAAGATCATGTGATATGATCAAAATCTCCAGTACCGATACTAAATGGACCTTTGGTGAGATTGTTTCGTCATCTGTTGATGTCTAGTTCAAGAATGAACTTTGAACCTCATCACAGGCATCTTTCTAATCATGCCATGTTAAAACACTTATCATGAATAAAGGCAGCACGCAAGACTGAAGTCCTGGCAGTGTGACAGTTCTCCATAGTCTTCCAAATTCACTGCACAAGGACTCATTTATACATTTTACTGGTATTTTTCACCACATGAAAGCATCCACCTATCCACTGTTAAAAGGGCACTGCAGCTCAGGGAGATCTTTGCTCTTACTGTAGTCTTACTCTGGAAATTCCCATGGATTCCTATTCTCTGCGGTGTTGTACATCAGGCCCATTTAACCAGGCAGGGCGGTTTGAGAGTGTGTTATCACTGGAAGTTAGATGGCAACACTAGTGAATGTTGGGGAGACAGTGGTTTCAAACAGGAGGCCAATGCCTAAGTACATAGCGGTTTGTAAAAGGGCTGCTACATTAGGGTCGAACAGGGTGGTTTTTAAGAGCCGAACATTCCCGGATGTGTGGTTCACTTCCACTTGGACAGTGTTGGTTTTGATGATAAGATACTCTTCCTGCACATCCTGCTGCAGTAACACTGACTGGGTGTCCTCAAAACAACCCCTTTGGGACAATTCCTTTTTTCACAAAGTCATTTGAATAGATTTTTGCTCAAATATATATTGAGTGTTCTCGATGTGTGCCACTTGAAATTACAATTTCCCTCATTTCCACTGTACCTTCTTTTTTAAAGTGATAGTTCGGAGTAATTTCACCCTAGGGTCCTTTGCACCATGACCTTGAGCCAAACATGCCCCCAGAAGCTTTTTTCAGCTGGGTCGAACATTGGGAGAGTTAGCGTGATCAGCTGAATAGCTTAGTGCAGGGGCTAATGGATCCACGTTTGTATCTCGTAAATGACCCCACTAATAATGCCCGAAATGATAACAAACTTCTACACTAGTACATATAGGTTATGCATTCGTAAAACGATGGATTGGAAAGTTGTAAGTACACCAGAAGATTATGTAAATAACACTTGCCTGTTGGCTTCTACTCTCTGCTGCTGCAGTTGCTGCTACTGCTACCGGCAGTAAGACAAGTGCTTAGGGCCGTCTACAAATTACAACAAAAATATTTATTAATTTAATGATTAAATAAGGTAATGTCTCCAAACTTATCTTAATTATAACTGTCTCCTGCTAGTTATACTACAGCACTTACTTTAAAAAAAATTAGTTAAATTAATAAATATTTTTGTTGTATCTCTTTTCGGTAATTATAACACCGAAATTAAATTATAATTTGCAAACGTCCCTAAGCACTCGTCTTACTGACAGCAGCAGCAGCAGCAGCAGAGCAGAAGCCAACAGGCAAGTGTTATTTACATAAACTTCTGGTGTACTTACAAACTTTACAATCCATCGTTTATAGGCATAACCATTTGTATAAACGTTTACCTATCGTTCGGTATGATTAGTTATTAGTCGATAAAATTAGAAATATCCATTAGCGCCTGCACTAAGCTATTCAGCTGATAACGCTAACTCTCCCAATGTTAGACCCAGGTGAAAAAAGCTTCTGGGTTTTTTTTTGGCTCGAGGTCATGGTGCAAAGGACCCTAGGGTGAAATTACTCCGAACCATCACTTTAAGTGCTATTTTAAAGCTTTCAAGGAAAACAAGAGTCTAAAGCCATGCTTGCGGCTCTGTGAGGTTGTACTTGGGTAAATTGGTGCTTTGAGCTGGTTACATGCTGCCAGTCCGACATGCTTCTATTCCGACATGCCGCTATTCCGACATGCTGCTATTCCCTAACCCTAACCCTAATGGAAACAAAAAATTGTCGGAGTGGTGGGACGTTAGAAAAGTTGTGACGTTAGAAAAGTTGTGAAAACAATAGAAGTGCCGCCACTCCGACAATTAGACGTCAATGTCGGAGTGGTAGTATGTCGAAATGGATGGCGGAACCCCTTTGAGCTAAATGCTAACATCAGCTTACTAACATGCTCACAATGACATTGTTGCCATGTGGATGTTTAGCAGGTATAATGTTCTTAGTTGAGTGTGTTAGCATGCTAACATTTGCTAATTAGCAGTACACACAAAGTACAGATGAGGCTGAAGTCAATTGTTTTAAAGGAATTTGGTTAAAGTATTAGAACATTTTAAATGTTGACCTTATTACGGTGCTCGATGAAAAGTCATAGGAATCACTAAAGTGATTAACCTGAGGCGGACATGAATGTCTAAACCAAATTAAATGCCAATCCATCAAATAGTTGTTTAGACATTTCACTCAAAATTACATATGTCAATCTCATGGTGGCGCTAAAAAAAACATTGGGGGATCAAAGTAATTAGAATTTACTGTCTGGGAACAATGAATATACAAAATAGTCTGCCAATTTGTCTAGTTACTGTTTCAACTGTAACTTTTGGACCAAAGTGGTGGACCGATGTCATTGCCATCCCAAGAGCCAAAAATAAGTCATGTCGCTGTTTATATGTGAGGTTGTGTTCACGGGATCTTCGCGGTCAAAGACAGATTATGTGTGAAATGTGTTTACATAGATTCCTTCCTATTGAATGATGATCACTTTCATGACGGTTTCCCCTTTCAAGGAGAAATCCATCGGACTATCCTCCAGTCCTTCCTCATGTGTGTCCGCATCTACGATCTCACAAATAGTGTCTCATTTGTAGATGTATATGTTTCACAGTATCGTTGACCATTACAGGAATGCTTACAGTCTTTGTGATAAACGTAACATTAGTCACATGCAGCCTGAAAGCTTGTTCATGTGTGTTTATCCTGTCTTGTATTAGGTTACCAATAAGTGACCACAAACATAATGGACCCACTTAAGAAATGACAAAGTCTCTAGGGACATGCACGCACGCACTCACGCATGGATGTACGCACGCACGTGCACGCACACACACACACACTGTCATTGTATCATTACATCCTGATGTGAGAGGCAATAATGCTGTTGGTGCTTGTGAGTGTATTGAGAAGTGGTCGTATCATATGTCGCAATTATTGTACAGTTGTCAATAACAGTGTTTATAATTTATTACAGTGCATCAAGCCTCCTATAGGAGTCTCTAAGTATAGAATCAGATTGCTTTTTTTCTGTAAAGAACTGTAAAGAACAAAATGATGTTAAATGGAGACACATTGAACAGTTGTTTTTGTCTGAGTGGTTACATTTAAAGTTATATGATACTTTCAGAAGTTTTCACAGCTACTTTCAAGAAATATGAGATATCTCAGATGAACTTGATCCCTTGAATTGTGACACATATGTACTGAGTGGGACATTTACATTTTAAAGATAAACTTGTTAGTGCTTCCTGGTGGACAAACTGCAATTCTGACACTATTTCTACATTTTCAATAATATTTAGCATTTTGATTTCTAATTTCATGTCACTTATCAGTTAGTCTCACTTTGCCAGACCATGCACACTGCGGAGGAGGGTCTGGCTACTCCACAAAGCATTCTGGGATGGGAGAAAAACGTGCTCTGGTTTATTGGCATTTCTTTAAACCAATCACAATCGTTATGGGCGGTAGTAAGCTCCGCACAGAGCCGCTGCAAAATAAAAAAAACTCAGATTGGACAGATAGTCTAGCTAGCTGTCGGAAAAAATACATGCATCCGGCGAAATTTTCTTGTGGGACTGGAGCAATCCCCGAAGTGTAACGTCAAGGATATAGACTATTTATCAGTTGACATTTGCAGAGATACTAGTCTATCCTCGACGTTCCACCTCTGCGATTGCTCCGTTGCAGACGGAAATTACGCCGGATGTCACTCATTTAGCCCGGATATTCGTTGCCTTGGGCTTCCTTTGTGTTGCCGTTTTAAACTTCGGTCGATTTATGAGGACTTAAAGGTGTTAACCTTTTTTCAGATCTCTGCAATGTCAATCCAGACAGCTAGCTAGACTATTTGTCCAAACTAAAACAACTTTTGAACGTACTTTCCACCAAAATAAATTCCTTTCCGAGACTATTTTGCAGATTTCCAGAATCAATCTGGATATGCCAAAAAACAGATATTTGGGCTGGCAGTCTGAACACGGCCTAAAAAAACAGCCATTTTAGCTAGATGTATTTTAAAACAGATGTAATCGGATCTTGCTTTTAACCATTTCACTTTGTGAAGGAATGCGTTAAAAGCTAAGGCATATTTTTCAAATTACTATAATTGATGAGTCATGAACATCATGAACCATGAAACAGCTGATGTACTTGTACAATAGTATACTTGTATCTTGTTTAAGTAACAATCTTTGAGAAGCCTGTGTAACTTTTGACCAGAGAGAACAATTGAAAACTAATCTTTTGACTAACTGTCCCATTTAATGCCTCACTGTGAAATAAACCAATTAATTAACCAAACAAATAAACAGGTAATGCAATACATTATGTATTTATGATGTTGCGTCCTTTATGGTTCTGTGAGTAAAATGTGAAGGGTTGGGTCACTCACTAACACTGAAATTAATAAATTATGGTAGTGTACTTTAGATAAAAGCATACTACCTAGAAGGGATGAGGAGAGCTGGGAAGGGAGGGAGACCTCATTTTCCTTCCTTTCATAGACACAGAGGAGCAGCCGCACCAGCTGTCCCACAGGGAAAAGTGTGTGTGTGTGTGTGTGTGTGTGTGAGTGTGTGTGTGTGTGTGTGTGTGTGTGTGTGTGTGCGTGTGCGTGCGTGTGTGTGTGTGTGCGTGTGTGTGTGTGAAAGAGGGAGGGAAAGAAGGACACTTTCACAATATCCTCTGGCTCATATGAGTATCATAAACCAATGAAACAAAGAGGACAGGGACAGTGAGGTTTAACCATCAAATATACAGTGAAGCAGATGAACACAGACCACACCAAGTGAGTGAAAGACAGGACCAGTGTGATTTCTCTCATTAGAATCAGGGGTGAGCTACAGTTTTATCAGTTCACTTCCCTGAAGGCATCTGTTGAGGCTGGACAGGAGTTGCACTTTTCTCTCGGACTCAGGACCCGGACAGAGGACCCAGCCCATTGTCTGTTGCTCTCTGACTTGCACTAACAAGCAGCCATGGGCTCCTTGATGTTGGGCTGCGTCACTAACTTCTTCACCTACGAGACTACCAAGTCTGTGGTGGTCAAGAGCTGGTCTGTGGGCATCATCAACCGGCTCGTACAGCTGCTCATCATCATATATTTTGTCGGGTCAGTGATGTTTTTTTGTTTTTGTTTTTTTTGCATGTTTAGTGGTCCTTGGTTGTTTTTTTATCCGTCCTTCCCAGGCTTTGTGGAATTAGAAACTCTGAGATTTCTCATTTTCAAGGTTGGGTTCACCCAAATTACAAAAATCCTTTTTTTTTAACTTGCCATGCACATAGTTTAGATTTTATTTGGCTATGGTTTGAGATATCCTCTAACAGTTTTCCCTGTATTAAGTGAGAGTAGCAATACAACAAAGCAAAAGTCCTGCTTTCAAATTAATACTTAAGTAAAAGAAAGGAAGTATTATTGGCAAAATGTTATTAAAGTATCAAAAGTAAAAGTACTTTTTGTGCAGCAGAATGGCCCCTGTCAATTATTATACATGAAATCATTTGAGGATTATTGCTGATGCAGGAACCTGTAAACAGCATTTTACTGTTGCATCTGGTCAAGAGTGAGATCATTTTAACTAATTTATATACATTAGTTCTTTAAGAGTAACTAGTAACTGTAGTGGAGTAGAAAGTATAACACTTCCCTCTAAAAGTTAATGGTGTAAAAGTATAAAGTAGCATAAAAGTACAGTACAAGTAGCCTACCTCAAAATTGTGCAGGCAAGTAAAGAACCTAAATGTAGTAAATGTAAATGTAGTAAATGAGTAAATGTACTAAGTTACTTATGTGCTGCACAGAATATGTGATAAAATAATATTATCTTTAGTTTAGAGACAGACAAAACTAAACTGGGGATATTGCGATCAAAGTATACATCTTAGACCAGTAGGCCACAGGGATCCCCCAAATTTATAATTTTTAAATTATGTTTTAGCACGTGTTGGCAGTGCAAATAATGAATACTTTTATTTTGTACTGTTTTTATCATATTTATTTCTAGTCACACTTATGTATTATCATTACCTTCAAAAAGTATGCAATTTAAAAAAGTTTTTTTAACAACACATGCTGTTCTCAAGATTTGTGTGTGTGTGTGTGTGTGTGTGTGTGTGCGTGCGTGCGTGTGTGCATGTGTTGATTTAAAACTCAGATAAGATAAACTACTAAAATATCAAAAAGGAGTACACAATATGGAGGACATACGTTTCACTTCAAGATTTAACATCTGAGCACTGCTGTAAAGAGAGGGTGGATCAGAGAAGACAGCTGTTGGCAATCGGAACAGAGAAAAAATTAAGTTTATGTGCAATGTAGGTTTCAGTTTGTCCAGAAAATAAATGCTGCAGCTCCTAAAGACCAACATCTGAGGCTATGGTTCCTGATTATCATTAGGTGAAACCTAGGTCTGGTCTGTTCAACAAAGTAACATTATTTACACAATAACACTTTGGATGAGTAATCCAGGGCAATCAATTGCTGAAAATAGCATGATTACATTGTTGAATTGATTCAATTAAAGCAGCCCTCAATTATTTGTATCAGACGTAACTTAACCATGTTATGCGATATGGTTAATAAAGTTAGCATATAGTGCATTTTTAGACTAGAGGTTAAATCAAAACATTTTTTTTATTAAAACAAATTTTAAGACTGAATTTGACGACTTATTGTATGCAGAAACAAGACTCTTCATGCTCTCCACTTCTTTAACTGAACTCTTGACCTTCTGTTAAATCATTTGTGTCCCACAGCTGGGTCTTCATCCACGAGAAAGCTTATCAGGTGACCGACACCGGCATCGAGTCCTCTGTGATGACCAAAGTAAAAGGCTTTGGTTACCATAACGACCGTGTGATGGATGTGGCCGACTATGTGTTCCCCCAACAGGTGTGTGACTCTGATAATATGTGGTTAAGGCCCACACAAACATAAGCATGACCTTGGACAAAATAACAATCTTCAACTTTGTTTGAGGTTCCCTATCGGACGGACTACAAAAAAGAATAGTTTGAGTTGATTAGGCCGTTGTTGATCCAGAAACTTTGGTTATGTATTTTTTTTTTTTAACTGTTTTATTGTGAACAAGTTGTCTGTCAGTTTATAAGCTGATACATTTTTTATGTGCGGCACATTTTGACCATTGTTTGCATTACATAAAAATACAGTATCTGCTGTGTTTCAGGGTGCAGATATCTTCTGTATCATGACCAAACTCATTGTCACAGAAAATCAGTTTCAAGGAAAATGTGAAGAGGTGAGGACACATTCAAATCATTGTTTACCAATCAGTTCCAGTGCATTGTAACACTTTCTTTTTCTCTTTCGTGACCAAATGTGGCTTTTGCAGTCAGAGCCCTGCATGATGATGTAACGCTTGCAGACTCAGGAACATCTTTTAAATCACTTCTAAAAACCTATTTTTAAAGCCTTTTACAAATGTTCAAATGTTACAATCTTTTATTTTTCCACTTAATGTCTTAACTGTTATACTTGTTTATTTGATTCTTCTATATTTATTGTATTGTATGTCATTTGTGTACCTGATTTTAGATGAACTCCAATCAAAACTACAGAGCTCTCAGGGCAATCATAGAAAAGAGTCCTTAGAAAGTCTAATTCAAGGAACATGGTCACATATCTTCTAACTTGCCTCATTATTACAATACGTTCTATTAAAATGTTTAGTAATAATTTTGTCCAAAAAAGCTCAAGGGTTAAGTGTTTGTATGATGTAATTTTAAGTGTCTGTGTGTTTTTGTGTGTTTCAGTTTGGGGAAAAGTTTAGTTGTACCACAGATAAAGACTGCCACAAGCATTTTGGCAACATCCTTGCCAACGGTGAGTCTAACTTCGTAAAGAGAAACTTTAGCTAAGCTCACACTACACGACTTTCAATGACTCTCAGATTGCTGTACTGTTTAGACTACATAACTTGCTGTCTTGTAATCGGGAATCTTGAAGTCGTGGTTTTCACACTACACAACTGACCCATGACAGAGGGACAGAGGAAATGACCTAATACCATCAGGGAGACAGGATTAGGATTTTTTTGTTCCAAAAATGTATGTCCAATAGAAACAAGCTTTCCAAGTTGCTGGTGCACTTATATGCAGTGCTAAAAAAAAAAGATGGATTAGGGGCTGTTGTCATTGGCACACATGTTCACAAAATAGCCTGTTTCCACACGTCATGTTCAATATCATGCTCCTCAAAACTCACAAAAAGAACGCAGAGGCTGAGTGCTCAATCAGTTAAACTAGTTAAAAATGCATATATATATATATATATATATATATATATATATATATATATATATATATATATATATATATATATATATATATATATATATAATAAATCCCAGAATACCCTTAGAACTTTTCATAATTTTGATCCGGCTGAAAATTGTTGTAATTTTTAAATCCTAAAAATAAGGGTCAGGTCTATACATAGCCTTCAGGTTTTGTTCAGCTACTTCACCTAAATATCTGTAAAGTAAAAATAATGTACTAAAGTAATGTCTGCCACTGTATTAAACCATATCAATGTGTCTCCCTTTAACTGACATTCCTCCTCTCTTTCTGTCTTACAAACCAGGGGTAATAACAGGTGTTTGCATTCAACCCTCCAACAACACCAAGAATGGTCAGTGTGAGATTGAGGGATGGTGTCCAGCTGAGAATGATGACCAGGCTAAGATGTAAGATTTACACACACACACACACACACACACACACACACACACACACACACACACACACACACACACACACACACACAGACAGATCTTGTCATCCTAACCCCTCCTTCTCTGTCAACATCCTGCCCAGCCGCCCGATGATAGATGTTAACAACTTCACCATCTTCATCAAAAACAGTATTCGCTTTCCACTCTTCAATGTCACCAGGTAGGTCACACACAAGCCTGCATACACACACATTCTCCAATTTAAGCAGCTGAAAAAAAGTGTGGAAAATACATAATAACACATAGCCTGATACATGCTCCTTTAAGAACTACAAAAAAAGTTGTTTTCTAATCATTGAAATGAAATACTTTTCTCTCAGAGGTAACTTTCCCACCACAATGACGGCCACAGAGATCAGGAGCTGTACCTACCACCCAGAGACGCACCCCTTCTGCCCCATCTTTCGTGTGGGGGACGTGCTGAACTATACTGGGCAGAACGTGGATGCCCTGGCATCCCAGGTCTTATTCGCCCGCTATTCCCTCTCCTTCTCAAAAATGTCTTAACTATTTATCCTCAAGGCTAAAATGTTGCAACTGCACAGGAAATAAATTAAATAAAGTGTCATAAGACTTTGCCCTGCGGATTCATGCTGTTAGTTGTCAAGTCCTCTTGACAGTGCTGACCTTGGAGGGGACAGTGATCTGGAGAGTCCAAAATAGGGGATGCAATTGTAGCTTATTAGTTGTGTGTTGTACCATTCACTTTTGTTTAACCTCCTCTGTTGGCATAGAAACTGCTCCACAAAAGAGGAAGACATGAGATTATGAGACAGGAGTCGATTGGACAAATATGTCTTTTGAATAAACAGTGTGAACCTATAGTCCTGTTAGCGAATGAGCTATGCTAAAAAGCTAACATGTTTGCTAACTTGGTAAACATGTTAGCTTGGATAGCTTAACTTTACCACTTCAATAACTTTTTTATTAGGGCTGTCAAACGATAATTTTTAAAAAATTGCGATTAATCGCTGAATTTCTATAGTTAATCGCGATTAATCGCATGTTTTATCACATGATAAAAATTCTATTACTTTGAATTTCAGAACTGTTTTTAAGTACATATTAACAATGGAAGGCAATTCTTACCAGTGTATCTTGATTGAACTTGATTATGAACTTGATTTTAAGATTTGTATTTGTTTATTATTTATTTATCTACTGTAAACTAAAGAAAAATGTGTGAATCTAGTCACACATTTGAATCTAGAGTAGAGCTTAGATCGGGCCCAAAAAAATCAAGCCCGACCCTACCCGAGCCCGTGCACGTTGTGTCCGAGCCTGGCCCGACACATTAACTGTAATTATGAGCCCGTGCCCGATTTAAACCTAACATTTTTTTAATACGGGGCCATTATAACTGACGTTGTCAACTACAATTCAGAGTTGTTGGAACTACAGAAATCCTTTTAGAATTATCTTAATGAATAATGCAACAAGGACGAAGCATGTAGCCTAAACTGCGCTGTTTGTTTATTCAGAATGGAATGGATCGCAAATGGGTCCGAATGACGAAACGTAGCCCTCAGGGGTAGCCTATGCTTGGAGAAGTAACAAAAGAGGACATTGAAGGCTAATTATCATCTTTTCTGCCACGGCGAGCCTGCTTCATGTGTCTGTTCATCGTCCAAGTCCCCGTTTTATTTGCTGTCATAGGCGAGCAGCGTGCTGCACTTAATGCACTCGACAAAGCCAACACATATGTTGTCACTGCCCACGACTTGTTTAAAATGGTTCCATACCTCCGACTTTCCTCCAAACTTGCTCAAAGGTAATTCTCCTGTTTTTATTTTTTTCTTTACATCCTCAAGCTCCATGTTATACAGCAGGCCCGGTGTGATGTGTGCGAGAGGAGGAGACTCCGCGCATGATACCTGTTGCATTTTGTAGCCTAACTATAGTCTAACTTGTGTAACTTTTTGGACACATTTGTTACTTTGGCCTAAATATAGCCTATATAGATAATATTTCAGATTATGGCATAGCTTCCTCCCTAACCGATTAGGCTAATAAAGTAATGATAAAAAAAAAAAAAATGCATGGATGCATCGGGCAGAGAATCTAAACTCTAATCTAGAGCCAATATAGTGTGCAGTAACTCCTAAATAATTTTGATGACTTACTGACGTCCAGTGATCACCTTGCATCACTTTTCAGCAGTTCCAGTTTGACTGCTTTCTCCGTGTCGTACAGGCTGTGTACATGCGTGCGTGAAACTACTGTCCCCCTCGACGGCAATGTATACGACGGGTCAGAACATGCCAACCGTAGTCTTTAAGACCCGAGTCTTCTACGATGCTGACTGGTCTGCAGGTAGTTAACACCCATTTCGCAAGAGCTGTAGTCATTTTTTGGGATTTGGTTTCATCCACAGGTCGGCAACTAGCACTCTCCAAAATAGTGCTTTGCCTGAGCCCACTAGCATCAACCTGAGTCACGTTAACTGTACTATGCTTAGCTCGTAGGTGGTAGCTCAAGCTTGACATCCTTCGGTGATATTTTAATGCGGCTTTACGCAATGTGCATATGGCTTTTGACCCGTCTGGGAGTTTTGGAAAATAAAAAGCGCCATTCAGAATTGTGTTGCTGCTGTCTTTCTCCATAATGCCTGCAGCCTGCAGCAGCAGGATTTGTTACGAGGAAGTATGGCAAAGTGCGGCAAAGGGTAAAAATAGTAGCCTGTTAGGCACGACGTGGAGCCGAGTGAAGTGAAAATAAATCAATAAATGGCGGCATGCAATTAATGCGATTAAAAAAAAATCGTGTTATACTTGGCCCTTAATCACATCGCAATTAACGCGTTAATGCTGACAGCCCTACTTTTTATTGAACAGTAGAGAGAAAATTGTATTATGACTGACTAACTGGTGCCCGCCCAACTGGCTAGCAGGTTAACAGTTAGCTCGACAACGACAGTCGTTTACAAGAGGTTGAGCAAATAGCAAGCAGGCTAAATTCTCAACACTAGAGGTTTCTCCCTTATTTACCACTGCCTTCTCAAGGTGCATCTGTTTTCCTTATCCTTCTCTTTCAGGGTGGAGAAATAGGAATTAACATTGAGTGGAAGTGTAACCTGGACCTGGACATTGACTATTGTGTACCCAAGTACTCATTTACGCGACTGGACGCACCATTTGCCAAGAATGCCATCTCCAAAGGCTACAACTTCAGGTCGTGAGGCTGATTTTTACTCTGGATGTCTACTCAATCTTTTTCTTTCTTTCATTCTTTAGTTACATTTTATCTTCTCTTTGAATGCAGATTTGCCAAATATTTCAAGACAGAGAATGGGACAGATTTTCGGACACTTCACAAAGCATTTGCAATCCGCTTTGATGTTATGGTCACTGGAAATGTGAGTTGTGTGAAATTGTGGCAACCTGGAAATTTGTGTAAATATAAAATGTTTAAAACACATTTTTAAACCTAATTTTTAAGAGATTGCATTTGACATTTATTGCAAAACTGTTGTCACTTAAAAACATGTTTAAAGTTATATAATACTATATATTGTTAAAAACTGTTTTAAAAAGCAAACTGGAAGGGCACTTGGAGAGTGCAGATCTCTGCCAAGGCATGCCCTATCACACCATGTTAATGCAGTGTGAATTTTCCCAGTTGGGTACTATTTATTTCTGATTATTCCGACACCACATCAATGCCACTCCACAATTCAATGAGTTCTTCCTTGGCCCATTCAACACCCTTCCACCAAGTTTCATGAAAATCAGGCCAGTTTTTCTGTAATCCTGCTGACAGAAAAACAAACCAACAAACAGACTAACCAAGCCGAAAACATAACCTCCTTGGCGGAGCTAATAAATATAAGTATATTTAAATGCCTGGGATTGTTTATACATTAGGTCACGTAAACTGACCCCATCTCTTCCAGGCAGGAAAGTTTAACACAATCCCAACACTGATCAACCTGGTAGCTGCCTTTACCTCTGTTGGACTGGTAAGGATTTGTGATCAGGCAAAAGATAATAAAAATGTATTTTTCTTCTTTGCTGTCAGCTTTGATTATACTTTATTTTACCTGTGTCGGCAGGGTACAGTTCTCTGTGACATTATCCTACTGAACTTCTTGAAAGGGGCTGAACAGTACAAAGCCAAGAAGTTTGAAGAGGTAATGCATGTTTTGATTATGCATTTTGACTACCAATACAGACGCTGATGGCAGAGTGACCTTCACCAAAGAGTCCAGGTAAGCTTTCCTGTAAGATCTTCCTCACAGACTTCCCTCGTTGTTTTGTCCATCCAGGTATCAGAGGCTCAGATAGAAGCATCCCTTGCTCAGAGCCCAGGCAGCCAGCTGTCACTCAAACCATGTATCAAGAGCTCCTATGATTCTGGAGCCATTTCCCTCGCTACCTCTTACTAACCTATCTGACTGACAACAGCAACAACAATCTGAAGAAATGGACTTTCCTCTCTCTTTCTTTTCCCTTATTGCCTTATTGACTTATTGCAGGAGATTCATTGTCTTTTCCGGTTGTCAGGATCTTGCAGTCAGTTTTAGTTTATGGAATTTGGTATAAAGAAGGACAACATGGTTGCCATATTTGCAATTTTGCAACAATTAGTGGGAGTCCCAGGGAAAGAACTATGTCCTTGTAGCAATAAATGTATTAATAAAAGAAAACTGCAGAGAATATACGTAACATTTTGGAGAATGTCTCTTTCTTGTCTCACCAACTGCCCTTCTTCTCTGTCCTGCACAAATAAAAGCACTAAAGAGTCTCCTAATGGCATAAGGACATGGTTAATAATATTGATGTGTGTGTGTGTGTGTGTGTGTGTGTGTGTGTGTGTGTGTGTGTGTGTGTGTGTGTGTGTGTGTGTGTGTGTGTGTGTGTGTGATACTGTAAGAGGGGGCTGAAGTGGGAGGTTGAGGTTTACAAATGGGCCATTTTAGACCACTGCTGCACGATGACGCACAGTAGATGTTACTGTACAGACTAATGGAGTAATGTAATTAATCTTTTTCCAATCCAAAATGGAATTATGATTATCTTTTTATCTGTCCATTTCTCTGGTTTACTCACACATTGTCATCTCAGACAAGTAAGTAATAAGTAATTCTCTGTATTTCCTGCTCTCTCTATCATACACATACTATGATATCTCAGATTAGTGCCCTAGTGTGTGACCAGGGCACTAATAGATGAGCTAAAGAGCCTCCTAATGGCTCTGACATTGATTTAAGAGAGAAGATAGCTGTGAATGGAGGCTGCAGAGGAATTGACAGCAGTTAGTTTGATTTACTAATGATATCAATATAATGCATGTAATGGAAATGACAGAATATGATACACAGCGCCATAAAGTACACATCTCTCTGAATGTTGCGTCTGGTCTGAAGCAAAGCTACAGCTTGTCTGTGCACAGAAGGAACAAATAGTTTTCTGACTACTATAACAGCACTTGAAGGCCAAACAAGACTGGATGTGTGTCCATGCACACAGCTCTGCAATTATTAATCATGTAAATAGATAATGACACTTAGATAATCCCTATTTAGAAGAATTAATAAATGGAATGAGGAAGCTAGAGGAAGAAATTTATCTACTTTTTTATTTTGAGGGGAAAATGTGGACAAAATGTGGGGGTGTGGGGGGGGGGGGGTTAAAAAAAAAAAAAAAAAAAAAAAAAAAAAAAAAAAAAAAAAAAAAAAAAAAAAAAAAAAAAAAAAATAATTTATTTTTTTTTTTATTTAATAATAAAATAAAAAAAAAAAAAATATCCCTCCCAAAAAAAAAAAAAAAAAACAAAAACCCCCCTAATAGTATTTTTACTACCCAGCGAGCAAATGGCTTTAAAATAGGGCTTTTAACATTTCAAGAGCTGAACGGAGAACAGCCGACAGTCTGCAGCCACTGCTTCAGCTCCAACTCTCATTCCTCCTTTGGGGTTAATTTCCCAGGATGGCTGGACAGGGAGCCATTAGCCAGTCTGCTGCTGGTCAGTGTGAGATTTACAGTAAGTATGAGGAAGAGGAGGACAACACAACATTTCTGATAAAAGATGCTGGAAGAATGTTTATGCCAGCAACCAAATTGACTAAACAGTTATATGCTGCTGATGCCACACTGGCAGCGTATAATCCAGTCTGGATACAGACAGAGTGGAGAGCATGGACAAAAAACAAACAGTTGAGGGTCAAACAATGACTGGCTTGAAATACTCTCAGCACTTGATCAATTATCATTTTGAATGGTGGTGGTGTGGAGAGGGAAGAGGAGCAATAAGACCCAGTGGTGCTTTAAGTGTCCAGAAAAGAACTCAATAAATCATTTTAAGAAAGTCTGGGAGCCCTTATAATTAATGCAGTTTTACAGTCCCTGCCTGTCCTTCTTCCCTGTGTTCCACCTCTTCAGAGCCAGTATCCAGGCAGGGAGAGCCGGCCGGCGTGTTGGTGCTTCCACCCTCTTTGTCGCTGCCTGCTCATCCTCTTCCTCCTCCTGCTCACACTCCTGCTCTATAACAGAGTCCTCCTCTGCACCTGAATCCTCTGAGTCTGTAGCATCCGGGTCCAGCTCTGGAGGCGTTATGGCCACCACCTCCTCGGAAAAATGCACCCGCCGGTTCACCTCGACTCGCCTCTGATCCAGAGAAGGATGAGTGGATAAAACGGAAAAAGAAAGATGAACAGAAGGTAAAGACAGCAGTTTTTTTGTCATTCTAAAGTGTTACATTTGGTGTGTAATTTCGGGAAAACTCTATTTTATGAATCAGTTATTTTTTATATATTTTGGTACATTTGTACTACAAACAAAACTGTCAAATTTGTCTGCAGGCAAACAGTAAATTCAACAAAAGAAAAATGAATGAATATTTACATGGGTTTAAATTAAGCATTTCTTCAAGGACATTTCTATTTTTCAATTGTATTTAGTACCAAATTACATTGTTCTTTTTTGAGACACTTCTTGGAAATGATTACAAAATTATTCAGAAAGTAATACCGAACTGTAAAGTGTTGCCAATATTTAAAAAGATTAATCTATAAATACATGTCTTGTGCAGACAAATATATCAAAAGTCTATAACTTTTCTGAAGAGTTTCCTTTTAGCATTGTGCATGAAAAAAGCTACTTTGTTTAAATGATCTCATTTTTGAACAAAATTGAAGTGGGAGGTGCATGACCTCTTCAACTTCATCTAACTGCAGCATATGACATCTCCCAATTCTATACTACTGTACTTCACTAACTGCATACAGCAAATACTCATCTATAGTAGGCCTATGCAGTTAAAATACAAGGAATAACCATACTTTACTGTTTCAAATAAATACATTCCCCATGCAAAGGCAATCAAACTGCAATTTTGTCTCTTTGTTTCTAGAAATTCCAAAAGTATTTATTTGTTTTCTGATGCGTTTCTGTGGGAGAGTAGTGTGCAGCAAACTCAAAAATAAGATATTTTTTTTAAACCCACACACATTGAGGGTACTTTATTCATATCACAGGACTTACTGAAACCTGCTTAGCATTAGCATGTTGTATGTATTTTTACATTTTATACCACAAGGAGGCAGTGTGATACCCAATCACTTTTTTAAACTTACCCTTTTTGTCACTGTTCCCATGGAGGACTGTGATTCCTGGGATATGGAATGTTTGAGGACACCCCGGGGTGCAGGAGCAAAAAGAGTAGATGGAGAGAGAGGTGGAGGATTAGAGTTCCGGATGTATAAAGGCATGAGGTTATCATGTTGTGAATCTCCTGTCGCCTCCATCACTTGGTTGCTTGTTAGGCTCAGTGAAGATATGGACCCCTCTGTGAAACGAAAGACAAGAGAATTAAGTTTCCGGCTTCTAAAGAACATCATTTCAGTTACCACTGACAACATCTAACTTCTGTCAACTCAAATGTCTGATTAAAAACCCATGATTATGTAGATTATAAAGTTGTTCTGACCTCTGTATGCCTCTTTTCCATGACTTATTTCCTCAGTTTGTAGCATCTCGTCTCTCCGCTCAGCTGACTGATACTGTCTCTTCCTGTTGAGGTGGACTCTGCTCTTTAGCGCTAATTTGTCCAGAATATTTTCAGGCTGCTAATAAAAACAGATAACAGGGTGAACAACTCACAAATGAAAGTAAAATTCTTTAGAAATGTGTTTTCACTTTGGTTCCATTTTTTAGATTTAGTTATTCTTAATCAAATAACTTCTGTTAAAATAGGAAATGATGCATTATTATTTAGATCTAACCTTTACAAACAAAGGAGGTCTACGGGTATGTCCATGCTCCATTGGTTCTGACTGATCGGTCTCACTGTGAACATCTCGCGCTGCAGCTTGTTTTCCTTCAGAAACGTCCATGCTGACAGCTTGAAAGGCATCAGGAGATATTTGTGCCATGCTGAAATCTAAATCTGGTGATGCCTCAGTTCCCCTGAAGCTCCACTGGTTGTTCACACCTCCTTGTTGGTTCAAAATCAGATATGATTGACCACTATTGTGAGGATTTGGTGGGATTTTGAGCTCTGATGGTCTCTGATTGGCTGAGTAGGCTGATTGGTTGGGGTTTATGAACTTGGCCCACTCTTGGCCAGTGACGATCTCCTCCAGCAAGCTGAACGAGCCCAGGCCAAATTCAAAGTCACTGCTCGATCTGGAACAAGAGAAACAACTCTGTGAGCACATTACATTATCTCAGCCTTAAAATCAGGAATTAGAATCAAATCAAGTCAATTTTATTTTAATTTCAATCAATCCCACTTACATCTTCATGTTGTAAATACTCACTTAAGCATGTGTATCAATCATCATGCTTCAATTTTATGCATAACACATGCGCTTTAACTATTTACTCCTGTTTGAGTAACATTTGCAGAAAAAAAAAAACTATTGTACCCAGCTGTTTGAGTAAATTACTAAGCCTTTAAAAAATGAAATTGTACATGTGTGACTAATTTTTAAAGATGTATGTCTTCATTTAGTGCAAATGGGCTTGGTGCTGAGTACCACATTCAGTACAGTAAGAAAGACAAACCATATTAAAAGAAAAATATCCAGCCTTATCCTTTTTCAAGAATCATCTTTTAAGGGTGATTGAGGATCTTGATATGTATAAGCATGTATCTGTTTGATGATGTTTTCTTTTTAAAGGCATTTATATTGTTCTATACAATTTTTTAAAATCTCATGAGACTCATGGAACCACGAAAGTGAGAGTGGCAGATGACACACGCTGTCAGTGACAGGGGTGTGTTTGGCAAGTCAGACCACAAACATCACCCTAAACTATACCAGCTATGGTTGGAAACGTCTCAGAAATACCTTACATATTTTACTAGTCTTGCTGTAGGGCTGAGAGACTATTAAACAAAAAAACCTGACTGTGAGAACTTTAAGCCTGTGTGATGCTGACTTCAGTACTGGTTATAGTGTATTTTTTTTTTTTAGGATAATTTGTTGGTGAATTACCTCATCTTTCCTTCATTATTGGCGTCTTCTGTGTATGTAAGAGGGGCGTTACTGCGATCACTGCTGTAGAGTGAAGGGAGGGTCCTTTCTTCCTCCTTATTTGGTGTGTTGATGAGATGTTCTGCTGTCAATAGCTGTTTTTCAGATGAAATCTGTAAAATTGGAGTTTCATTTTTCAGTTCATACTTTTGAATTTTGAAAAATTAAATCAAAATATAAAATGTTTAATATAATACTACTCACTTCAGTCCCTTGCTCACTCTTCTGGTCTACTCTCCCTCCTTCTTCTTTTCCCTTTTTGCCAAAACTCCCTGGCCTGTCCTTCCATCTCTCCTTGATTTTCTGAGTCCATCTCCTTGTTTTATTCTCAGATGATCGCTGCTTTCTTCTAGAGCTGCTGCTTGTTGGGACAATCTGCATGTCTTTACTTTGTGCCAAAGCTCCAAATCCTATATTTTCCATGTGCAACACTTCATTCCCTTGACTTTGTGTGTCAACATTAGCAGGCTTCAAGGACCACTTGCAGACTTGTAGGTCCTGGTCCTGATTCTGTCCCATGCTTGTGACAGCATCTTTATTGCTCAGGATGTGTCTTGTCATTGCAGAACTGCCCAAACTCACCCTCGCCCCATCAGTCCTCTCAAAGGAAGTGATATCAGCATCCTTAAGTGATTCAGCAGGAAACAGCTGCCCTCTTCCTGTTAGGGTGATCCCAGGCTGTGTGGCCTGTCCCAACACCCTGTCCTCATTCGTGTCACCATCAATGTTGTCTTTCTGAGAGGGGAAGGAAATGAGACCCCTGTCCACTTCACAGCCATGACCTGGTTGCAGTATTTTCCCACCTTTGAGGCCAAAGTTACTGTCCGCAGCAGAGATCCCAAACCCTTTTGAGGGGATACCATTACTACCAAACTCAAAGCCATTTACAGGACTGCTGTTTACTTTCTGGATGTTGGTGGCTCCTCTTTCTCCATCTTGCCACCATGTGGAGGCAGTTGTGGTGGGTACAGGTGTGTGCAGGTATGCCTGGCCCTCTTTTCCTGGCTGGAGCTTCAGTCTCTGCAGCATGGACTGCAGCAAGGCCTGATTGTCTTTTGGATTATGTGACTGAGACATCTAGGAACAGAACTGCTGTGTATTAAATCCAGAAGTCACAGAAAAGCATATCAACAATGAGCGCATGTAAACACAACAATATAGTCTGCTGAACAGGGATGGATTCCACACAATCTTATGTAATGTGTTGCTTTTAAAAGAGAGTAAAGACCATGACTGAAGAAATTGGCTGTGTGTGAAACACGTCACCCTTTAAGACTCCTGTGATAGTTGTTTCCCTCCGTTTTCATTTTCCAATCTTTTTCCATTATCTTCTTAACAGTTTCTTAACGCAAATATCCAGACAGGTCCATCTCTTTCGGTTTAACTTCCTCAGCTAGGATAGAAATTATTCTTTTTCTCCACTCCTCCATAATCCACAATTGTTTCAGCAGCAGTCCAGTTTGTGTTGATTTTGGCACAAAGCTGAGCCAGACACAAAACTATTCCTGACTTTTGTCCACTCGGGTCTTTTCAAAGTCTCTCTCTTTCACCAACGTCCTCAGTTTCAGTACACATATGCTGTTTTAGTCACACCTCAGCCATTTATATCAATGGTGATGGGAGGAGAGACAAGCACGGCAGCGTTCCTCACACACTAAAGCAAACCAACGAGAAAGACCAGTGAGGTGAGATAATGTATTGACAGTGACTGACTCTCTCTCTCTTTTTTTTTTTTTTTTTTTTTTTTCTCTCTGCCCATCTTTCTATTTGCCCTTCTTTCCCATTTATCTCCCTGGCTCACACATGTTCCCCTTTTTTTTTTCCCCCCCCCCTTTTTTTTTTTTTTTAATGTTTTTTTTTTTGGAGGGGTTTTTTTTTTTTTTTTTTTTTTAAAAAAAATAAGAAAATACCAGCATGAACTTTGGAATAACCCCTTTTACAGGAGCTTTTTTTTTTTAACAAAAAATGTAAAAACAGGTCTTTACTGTTGTTATATGAATGTATAGTTTTAGTATAATCCCTGGAGAGTACCATTTTTTTGTGTGTGTTTATAAAGTAGTGGTGAATGAATGCTTTGTTAAAAGTAAAGGTCTTGCATTCAGACTCATGCAGAATGGCCCTTTTCAGATTGTTATTTATTAAATATGAAAATAATATTAATGGATTATCATTACAGATTATGAATTCATGTGAAAACAGTATTTTAATATTGCTGGTTGAGCTAATTTAATGTATAAAAATGCATCATATTTTTACATATGTGTATTAAAATGTCTGCAATCTGCAAAGTAACCTGTAACTACGGCTGTCATACAAAAGTCAAGTACATTACATCACAATTACACTACAGTAGACTACTGAGTAGATGCACATAGTTACTTTCCAACACTAACTAGTCATTTCATATAATCAATAATAATTATGTAAAAATTGTATGTATGTAAAATGTATTTGCCCTCCACAATAATCCTATATCAAATATTTTCATATACGGTCATGCATTTAGAACGAAGACGATTGTGATTGATTGTAAATATCTAACCACATGTTATTGACATAGGTTATTGATGCAGCTGTAAAAATGTCAATTTAGCAGCACAGTGCGCATGCGTTTGACCAAGGAACGCCCCTTTGAGTTTCTGCCTCTCTGATTGGTCAACCGGAAGAAAGCGGGTAATGGCGGCGTAAACAAGGCAGAGGTCGGTGCACCGCTGTTTAAATTAAAACGTAAAAATAAAGCTATATCTACACGGAATATGTTTTCGGAACTAGGAGGATTTCTGCTGGGTGTGCAAACGAGTAAAACCCCACTGGTTTACTTCTTGGTGGTGTTTATCCGCTAGTTTCGGCTAACTTTTAGCCTAGTTTTCTAACTTAACGGAAAAGTAGTAGCTAACGTCAACGTTAAGTTATCTAACGTTAATTTGTAGAAATGGACTGCGTCGTGATGGGAGGAAACGTAAAAGGTAGCAACCATCCTGCTTTTTCAAACCTATATTTTGCTAGCTAGAACAACAGCAACGCTATACGACAATAATGAGCTGTTAATTGTAATTATTATGTTGTGTATGTGTGTGCATGTACCTTGCAGTACTGGCCAAAGCCATCCATTCTCTGTCCAGGATCGGTGATGAGCTCTATGTGGAGCCTCAGGAAGATGGGGTGAGCTGCTCTGATACTGTCATATACACCAACACTTCCTCCTGTCATGCATATAACAGTTAGCCTCGTTGCTTCCTGTTGGTGCACACTCTGCGTCGATGAATGGTGCTGATTTCGGTTTTTTTCTCTCTCGTAGCTGGCCCTGCGGTCTGTGAACTCCTCTCGGTCGGCATATGCTTGTTTCCTGTTCGCACCACTCTTCTTCAGCAGGTGCAGACTGTGTGCGTGTGTCCAAATGCCACTGTGATGTGTATTAGAGAGAGATAGTGAGTCACTGAACATCACATTACTTTGTGCCATTTAAGCCAAATTCCCCTCCCATTTCTTGTGCAGGTACACCGTCCACAGTGGGCACACCTTCCGCTGCAAGATGGCAATAAAGGTGTGGTGAGAGAAAGAGATGAGCTATGGTTCTTCAATGAATTGCTTTATACATTTTATGTGTCATTCAATACATTTACATCAACTGTAATCCTCTATGTAAGTGATTCCCAACTTTCTGTTGTATGACACACACCCAACAACCTGTCCAATGAGCTCAAGTACTCCTTCATCAACACCACCTGTCCTTTGATATTACTACAACATTTTTTCATACAAGACACAATGATCCTGGAGCTGTTTTTGGTTTTACATTTTTTTGTCAGTAGGTTCATAGTACCATTTTGAGAGGCTTGGTGCTCACTACAGTAGTTTTCACAAACTCTCATTCACAGTAGATGATGTTCAGGTGTGAGGCATGTCCTGTGTAGGTGGTAGTTTATTGGTTATAGAACTTTTTCACAGCAGACATGTTGACATGTCATAGTAGGAAACGCACAGGTGTATTCAAAACCATCGTTGATGGCTGCATTCCACTTAGAGGCCCTGGTATTGTGCATGCTGACTCACTGAAATAGCTTACTGGGACACTTGATGGAACTGAGCCATCGTTAAGGTTGTCAATTTCAGCTGTGCTTTTCCTACTATGAGTCAAGTCAAAAGGTCTGCTGTGAAAAAGGTCCATTGTGACAATAAATTTACTAAAGCTCAGCATCACTTCAACGCCATCCTAGTTGTGTGTGGATATATATTTCTTACCAAAACATAATTTCGTAGCAGAGCTACTCCACAGTCTTTCCATGTACCCCACCAGTACCCATGGTTGTGCATCGCTGATTCTATTTACATGATTCAGAGCAGAATCTAAAATAAATGAAACAGTTTCCTTTCTGTACTCAACTTCAGACCCTTTCTTTCCTGTCATGTTGCTACTGTGGTATGGCCTTGTTATCTTTGTGTACATTTAGCAAAACCTCTGTGCTTCCTTTTTTAACAGTTGTACACGGTATGTGTCACCAAGCAGTTGTATTGTTGCATATTATCATAGTCATGATCTTATCCCCTTATGTATATTTATTTTTTCTCCTTCTTATGTTCATCTATGTGTGAGTCAGAGTGTACAGGCCGTATTCAGGTCTCTAGCGTCTCTGGAGAAGACAGTGGAAAAGTGTCACATCGAGCTGGACAATCAGAACAACCGCCTCACCTTCACCCTGCACTGCAAACACGGTATCTGTGCTTCACTTCCTGCTCAGATGATTCACAATGCTTTACGTGGATCATTCCAAAAGGATTACATAATTTATATACTGACACATATTTTAGTCATTGTGCACATCATGTACTGAAAGTGTTTCGTTGGTATTTTCTCTGCAGGCCTCATGAAGACACATAACCTGTCTTTCCAGGACAGTGAAAGCTTACAGGCAGTGTTTGATAAAGACAGCTATGCCAATGTATTCAGATCCCATCCCAGGTCTGTGAAATCATTCCAAATTCTTTGTTATAGATAGAGATTTGATCTCTCTCTCTCTCGCTTTCTGCCTTGAATTTTCTTTGTATGTGGTTTTGCTTTGTAATATTAGTGTTTTGAAAAATATGAGATTTTTTTAGGCTGATACTTTTAGACTACATTTGATTAATTCAATTAATAAATAACATCTCCAAATCAAGGGAAGTGATGTGAGGAACCTGCATTGACGCCAGTGTCCACTAACCACATTAGCAAACTCTTACATTGGTCCAACCCCACAAGTAGTGTTATTTTATTTTTTGCTTTACTTCTTTTTGTGGCTCTCAGTGACAGCTCACTTTTTGTCTTCCCTTGCTCTCAGGCTTCTGGTGGACACAGTCATGCACTTCCCTCCATCTCTAGAAGAAGTAACCGTGTCAGTGAGTGATGAGCGAATGTGGGTCAGGAACCATGTGGAGGAAGAAGGAGGTGATTATTTTTTTCACCCTGAAGTTACAAACATACTTGTTAACATTTGAAAAACTTGTGAACTGTGTTTTCCAAAGTCATAATACACACGTACACTAATGTTACATCGGATATTAAATATTTGTCGTACTAAATGCATGGTCTTGGGGGGAATTGTTGTTTCTGTAATTTATTGTTAGAGTTTGGTCTAGACCTACTCCATCTGTAAAGTGTCATGAGATAAATTCTGTTTGATCTAACACTAAATAAAATAAACAGAATTGAATTAAATATTTAGAATCAAGAAGATCAACATTTTAGTGCAACACAACCTACTAAAACCAGAGTTGTTTTTTATACAGAAGTTTCAAATAGTGTATTTAGCCAATACAGCCGTAACCAGACATTTTAAAACTTTCTATAATAGAAGAAAAAGTGAAAAAGAAAAATAAACATAGCTTGAGTGTATTTAATTATTTTTACTTATCCCACAGCTGTAATGAGTCATTGTGTTTTTAAAGGAGCTTTGTATTACAAAAATTTAAAAAGAAGTTGCTATTATGTTGCTATTAATGACATGGAGAAATAATGCTAAAAGAGGAAAGAGGATGGGTTTGAACCCAGTGGTGCCCTTGTGTGTTAGAAAGGCAAAACAGCAACAGCAGTGTAGTTTTGGCTGTTATTAGCCAATAGAGGTAGTATTTCAGCAGTAGAATTTAAGAAAATTAAGGTTATTCAAAACGTTTTTCAACTTGTCTCTGCTTCTGTTCTCCATTCACTCTTTCATCTTTCTGTTTCTCTTGCTGCCTGTTTCCCTCTCAGACCAGTCCAAGGCCATGCTGACAGAGCTGTGTCTGGCTTCAGATGAGTTTGACCATTTTGCCGTCCAAGCTCACAACAGCGTCACCTTTTGTCTGAAGGAGTTACGGGTGAGACAGAGGATAAAGGAAGGGTTGATGGAGCAACAGATTAGGAAGATCAGTCAGGTGGGAGAAGATTAGGAAATTTACCAGAGAAAGAAAGGACACTGAGGAGAATTTTACATTACATCTCATCACATTCATTTAGCGGACGCTTTAATCCAAAACAACTTACAATAAGAGCATTCAACCATGTGGACACAACCCAAACCAGAAATATCAACCATCTGCTGTGGTTGATATTTCTTTAAATAAAACCTTCTTGCATTGATTTACTAATTGAGTTTTTATCATCTCTCCTCCAGGGTTTGTTAGTGTTTGCAGAGTCTACTGGTCTCCCTATGTCTATGTACTTTGATGAACCTGGCAGGTAAACATACTGACATACAGATGCTAGTTAATCACTTGTTACATTGTAACAACAATGTTCTGACATTGTGTGTGTGTGTGTGTGTGTGTGTTTCTGTGTGTGTGTATGTGTCTTAGCCCTGTAGTGCTTTCAGTAACAGACAGTGTCCTGGAGGGGAACTTTGTGCTGGCCACACTTTCTGATGACTCCAACCACCGTAAAAAAAACAACAGTAGAGGGTAACGCTCCAATGAAACTGAATGCAAACTAAACATTGTCATAGGCTGGAATTTTCCTTCTCAGATAGTCTTAGAAAAGGCCAAATGGCTGAAAAAAGTGACAATAAAACTGTTTTGCCAATGTTTTGCATTTACTCTGCCCAGATGCTACGACAACTGTTTCTAAGATGTCTTACTTTTGGGGACGGCTTGCTTTTTGTAGCTGTTCTAGCCAACACATCTGTCCAGCTGTAGCACATTTGGTCTCTGGCGTAATCTAATTAAAGTTTGGTAATGTAGTCTCATCGAATTGACACATACAGCAATGTAGTCCTCAAAAATGTATAAGATGAAATCTTACAATGTACAATGTACAGGTGTTGTAAATGTAGCGCAAGGACATGAGTGAGTACATCTTCAACATATCCACAATCTTCACTTGTCATAAATGCAGCATGGATTAGGTAATAGACATATTGGACTAGGATAATTGCCGTTTTTTTAGTTGCCATTTTAAACTATCTGTGATCCCTGTTGAAAATGTGTATATCACACATTTCTTCAACCTGCGTGCCAGCCCATTCTGGTTAAGAGGGACATCACTTGGAGAAGACAAGAAAAAAAAGTGTCTGTCTATATATGATGGTGATGCTTCTCCACACCATAAATCCTAAGATTTCCTGCCTGATATCAGGACTAAAAAGCGGTTCGGATGAACAGTGAAACCTTAATCTTCATAATACAGTAACACGATGCGTAGATATAGTCTTTTCAGAGATAACAGCCATGAACTCGCATGTAAGTGCACTGTCACTGTCAATGAAGCTCAGTATGAAGCCAGAGGGACTTTTTTTCTTTTTACTTTTCTCTTCCTCATTCATGTCATATTTCTCTTCCTGTCTATCTCCTCAGAGCACACACACCGCCCCCTCCTGACGACTTCATGAATGATGACATAGACTCCTACCTCATTGCCATGGATACTAGTGTTGCGCCAGGTCCCTCAGCTACAGGTCCGCCCACACCCCAATTAGCTGATTCCATATGTTCAAAACAGACTGCTGCAGCCAGTCACAGGACCAGGCTACACAGTGAGGAGGAAGAGGAAGATAAAACAACCGATTCAGGCAGACCGCTTAATAAGAAGGTATGGTTTAGTTTCCACATACATTAAATACATCAACTTACTAAAATGCTCAAAATGGAAGAATCTGGGAGATAAATGTATAACGGAAGGAGATAAGGCTAAATAGCTTTCCAGGTTTCCCAACTTAATTTACTTTCAAACCATCAAAACAATTACAAAAGGCTACATCTAGTCCAGGTCCTAAGATGCACCATAACATTGACAGCTTGATGATACTGCCTTGAATTTCCATGTAGAATGATTACTGAAGCTGACTGCAGACTCCACGACTTGAATATCTTTTTTTTGTCGCTAACTGTTGTCATATTGATGTGGGAGTTCACAAAGTACACAACTGATTTCAGACATGGTGTAGACGATTATTCCAGTTAGAGAGATCAATGACTGGAGCAAATGATTGCGCATCCATCCAAATCACGTCAGGACTAGGCTTTAGTTAATATGTGGCTGGATATAACTTGCTGAAATGACTCGTATTTCACATTTAAAATAAAACATACTTTCATAATATTCTTCTCTATTTTCCCTTTCACAGTTCTGTTCCTTGTTCTTTGGATCTGTGCTTCCCCCATCCCCTCAGATGAGCACTCAACCGGTGTCAAGTCAGCAAGTGTTGGCCAGTGACAGTGAGGATGACATACAGTGAACTAGAGTGACAGTGGACTGGCGGATGAGAGGAGAGAGATGGACTGACTGTGTGTGTGTGTGCGTATGTGTGTTATATTACTTTTACACACATGCCACCTGCAGCACTTGAAATTAAATGGACACCTTGAACCCTTTTTTTCCATTTTAACTGGCCTGTAATTGTTGTATAGGGATTTTTTTTTTTTCCTTTTTTTTTTTTACATAGGCATTAATATGCAAAGACAGTGCACAAAACAGCCACTGCTAGTGAATTCCAGCGTTTTATTGGACTATAATGTGAATGAATGGTGGACTTCAAAATATGGGATTATGTGAAACTGGACTTGAAGCACGTCCTGTTTATTTTCGTTCAACATCTGTTCGGTTTGTGATCAAGGTGCAACAAAAAAGCTCCTCTAAATAAAAGAAACATATTGTTCAAATTATGTACAGTATTTATTATTTATTTACATGTCAAAAGGTTCAAGTATAAAAAAGATTTAGGATTAGGAATCTCCGCACAACAGAAAGGCAGATGAGACAGCTCAAGTCTCAAGCACTCAGTAAAACACCTCCTCATGCCTCCAGAAACAATAACGAGATTTGTTTTGGTCAAAAGTAAGATTCAGCATTAGAAGCAGAATGTCTCAGCGTCTGTGATCCAGTCTTTGCAGGTTGAGTCACATCACTGCTCCCTTTCTCTCTTTGCACCTGGAAACTTTTCCCCCTTGTCTGCGGTTTCCTCCTCTCTCTCTCTTTCTCCTTCCCCAGCTCCTTCTCCTTCCCCAGCTCCTTCTCTCTCTTCTTTCTCAACCTCTCTTCCTCTTTCTCCCTTCTCTCTCGGACCCTTCGCCGCCTCCTCCTTTCCCTGGAACTCAGTTTCTCCTCCCCCTCTTCCTCAACCAGTTTTGCCGTCCCTGTTCCATCACTGAAGTCCTGAATCAAGATTTTGGGGACTTGCATTTTGGGTGTCCCTTTTTCCTTTTTGGGCTGCTCTCCTCTCAGTCTGCGGAAGAGACCAAAACGTTTAGGGGGGTCGGGCGGCGGCACCTGCTCCTGCTGTACCGCTGTCATCTCAGTCACTTCTGCGGACAGTGACGAGGTGACTTCTGAAGTCCCATCAGGAGGACTTTGGGTTGGGTTTACAGCTCCAGGATTGGACTGTGATTCACTGTGTTTAACTTCTGGGTGATTGGGAGTAGATGGTGATTTGCTAGTTTTCTCTGGCACGATGAAGAGATCTTCAGAGAGTCTACGTGCTAACCTGGACCCACGGGAGTTGGGTGACTTGCGAACGCAGAGATCTCCAGAAGACCGGCTGCTGCGATGCCCGGAGGCTTGTGTCAGGCTGCTGTTATTTGGCTCAGTCTGGTCTTTCACAAGGTGGGAATCTTTGTCTTGGACTTGTTGGTTACTGTCAGTATTTGAAGAGTCTGTTGGTTTAGTAGAAATGAAGATGTCGTCTTCTACTACTACAGGGTTTTCTTGAACATTTTCTGTGCTTTCCTCCACCTCCACAGCACCCATAGTGACCTGGCTTGTTGGTTGTTCAGGTGCAGGTTCTTCAGAGGTACCCGTTTCTACTGAACTCGTCTTCCCATCAGGCTCGGCCGTGAGAGTCGCAGCTTCCGCCTGTGTGCAAGGAGGTGCTATCAAGTCAGTATTCTCCATTTCTGTTGGCGTTTCCTCTGCTTGTGTTTGATCAATGTCAACCTGTGCATCTGAATGTGCAGTCAAAGTTCTTTCTTCTTCCTCCTGTGTGGGTTCAGATGCTACTGCATCACACTCTTTCTCAAATTCTTCATGTGACTCCCTCGCTATGTCGTTTGCAACTAGTATCTCTGCTTCAGTCTCTGAATCAGCTACTAAGCCAGTGCCGTCTTTTGGTTGGATGCATTCAGGTAAACACATTATTAATGTTTCTGATTCTGTCTTTGAATTTATGTGTTGTTCTGAATCTGTGTGTACTATTTCAGCTTCCACTTCATGTGTGGCTGCATTTTCCTCTGCCTGTTCTTGAGTCTGTGCCAGTACATCAGTTTCTGTCTCTGTTTGGGTGTGGGACTCTTCTTTCATGTCTGTTCCTGCTAATGACTCAGTGCTGTGGTATTTTTCTTCAAATGTATCTTTCTGTGGGCTTCTGTCTGTCTCTGTGATCACTTCTCGCTGTTGCTGTTGTGTCTCTGTCTCTGCTGTAGGATCTTTGACAGTTGGAGCTTCGACTTTAATGTCTGTCTCTGAGCCTGGGCTTGTCACTGTGTCCACCTGCGTCTGTTGCACATTTTCAGTTTCTGTGCTCTCTTCTGGTTTCATGTCAGCCTGAATCATATGTTCCTCACTTGAGTATACACTATCTTGTGTCTCCACCTCTTTGTTTTCATCTGCATAGGCATCTTTATGTAGCTCAGTCTGATTTCCCTCCACAGCAGCAGTATGTTCACTTTCTTCCACTTGTTTTTCTGTCTCTTCTTTTGCGTCTTTTACCTCAATTTCCAGGTGCTTGCTTTCGTGACTCTGTTCCTGAACTTGTGACTGACTGTAAGAGTCCAGCTCCTCTCCCTGTTTGTGTTCAGTAGGCTGAAGAATATTTTCAACAGTCTGATCTTCGGCTGGATCTTTGATTAGTTCTGTCTCAACATTTGTTTCTTCGGTCTGGTTTGAAAGCACTTTGCTTTCCTCTGTCTCTTTGAGTTGCGGTTCCTCCTTTACAGTGATTCTTGTTTCTACTTGTTCAATCTGTTCTTTTACGACGACTGTTTCTTCTACATGCTCTGTTGGCATGTTTTGGATTTCCATCTTTTTAGGTTCTTCTAAAAGTTCATTCTGTTCAGTTTGTTCTGTGAATTTCGGCTCACTCTGTTTCTTATGTTCCTCAAAAACTACGTCTTCCTCCTCCTGAACGCCCTGCACCTGTTTGAAATTTATCTCGGCCCAGTTCCTCAAGTCCTCCTTTGCTCCCATTGATAGATGCCTCACAACTCTGCTGTTGCCTTCCCATTCGCGTGTGTTGGCCTTTCCCCCTTTCCTCCACCTCTTGTGAAGAAGGGAGGGAGACAGCGAGAGAGTGGAGGCCGAGCGAGCAAGAGGGATGGACAGGTTCCCCTTCTCTCTTGCTTTCCTGTCCCGCTCTTCCTCGTTCTGTCGAGCCTTCGCCCATGCCATCCGGTATCCCTGGCAGCGACCTCTGGGGTCAAAGGTGGATGAGGGTCTGTCTTTCCTCCACTTTTCTAACTCCTTCTCAGTATGCTTCTCCAGATCTCTGGCTGACAGCTGCACCGAGCACACCTAAGAAAGGAAGAAAAACAATGGTCTTACTTTAGTTTTACTCTAATTTCGAGAATTTTACATATTTATATTCCCTCCGAAAATGCCTCCCACGTGTACAAAAGCATCTTTATAATTAATATAGTTTTTCCTTGAATCTCAACTGTGTGGTGCGGTTTAAACCTTCAGAAAAAGCTACTGAGGGAACCTTGAGTTGGGTTTTATTTTTGGTAAACTACTGTACTGCTCTTTTCAACACCACCGATGTGTTTCATTCTTACCTCTGCTATGAAGGAGTCGTCTTCCTCTTGGACCTCCTCCCTGACGCCCCTCAGCCTCTCCAGAGTCTCCATTTGTCCCTGACACTGCTTCCTCTGCTCGGCTCGGCCCAGCACCCGACGCACCAGCACCACCGCCACCTGCAGCAGCACCCGCACTCCTGCACACGAGAGAGGAGAGGTAAGAGTGGGCATGAAGATGCTGTATGCTGTAAATAGTTTTTGAACAGGTTATTATTCTAAAAATCACTCAACAGTTAAGTTCTTCATGTTTTACAAAGTTGTGCATTTTTAAAATTATTAGCTATGTAAATATAAATCATAGCACAACAAATACAACAATATAGACGTATATTTTTGACCACAGGCAACATAACTAATCTTTGTAATCAGGTGAAATATACTATACAACATTATATGTTCTACCGATTATTGTGTCTAAGAAATTACATGTTTTTCTGTCTCTCTTTCAGGGCATACCATAGCAGAAAAAGAGGTCCCAGACTCGGAGCAATGTGTTGAAGGGCAGGTGACGTGTGAAGAGACACATCAGCCAGTCAGTGGCGAACATGAGGGGCTCCACTCCGTGGTGCTGCAGGTGTTTGTGTGCAGACGGACATGTCCTTTTCAAGACCCAGGTCAGCATAGCCGCATCAAACAGGACTCCCTCCTACAGAGGTACACACGCTTAGACAGGGCAGGCAAACGGAGATCCCAGTAATACTTTGTTTTATGGGTTTGCAATCTGGTACTAATTACAGGGAATATAGGCTTTTCCTCAAAAGATCCTAAATCGGGGTTCATTTATAGCACAAGAATCAGCTTTCAAATTCAATTTACTGGCCTACATGTAAATAATCAGCGTATAGAACAAATAAGAGCAGTGTCAGGTACATTATGTTTGCATGGGTACATGGGTGCAGGGCCTCACCAGCAGAGGGCTATAGTATCCAGGCAGGTACTGCTCACTAATCTGCACCAGACACCAGAAGGCCTCCTGCCAAGGTTACATGAGGTGAGATGGCACATAAAATGATAATAACTCAACATTTTTTGCACAGAGAATATCAGCTTCTGCCTTCAAACAGACGCTTTAGAGTTCATTTTTTCAATCGCATCAGACTTAAAAACTCTTTCATATCTATTGTTAAACCAGCTACATTAAATCTAGTGCAATGTTTATTCAGGGTTACAAGTCTCCAAGACCTTGTTTATGTGTATGTTCATGTCATTTTCTGTTGTTATACATGTATATTTAGTTTTCTTACTTGGGCGTTTATGTCATTTGTGGTAATGTTTTTTGTATGTCTTTTGGTGTTGTTCATCGTGTGTATGTCATACACACGATGAACAACACCAAAAGACATACAAAAAACATTACCACAAATGACATGTCTGTGTCCTCTTTTCTTTTTTTTCTTTTTTTTATACGAGCTGCCCAGGGATGCAAAAAGAATTTCAGCCCTGGCTGATAATAAAGTGGTATCGTATCGTAACATCAGATGCCACAATAGCTGCTTTATGTTCTGGACAATTATAAGTATACAGAATGTTGTCAGTTAGGAACAGAATGCCAAAAAGGCAATATTTTAACAGATAGATGAAACGAGAATTGGTACAGATTTAATATCTGACATGAGCTTTTGTTGTCCACTGAAATCTAGATTAATAAAATGTTTTTGAAATGCATTTGCAGCTATTGATCACTACCTCAGCAGGCATGTTCATCAGCAGCACTGCAGCCACGGGCCCCTGTGCCTGGCAGTAACCTTCTTCTGGTTGGTACTGAGTGTAGGCTTTCAACACCCGGAACAAACCACGCTGCCTGCACACAAACACACCGCAGGAATCCGTCACACAAACCATAAGTTTAAATCACATGAGTATGTTTAAATAAAAATCACCTGTGAATAGAGAGGAGACATTTACAAAGTAAAATGTAGGCAAGTCAACATCACTAATAATAACTAGTAATAAGATTTATTTTGCAACAGAAAGACACAAAAAGCAGGACTGTAAAGATGGAGAGATAGCAGCTGAGGCTTATTGAAGACTAGAGAAACTGTAGGACTGTTCTGTAGCTATCGGTTTGTCCACAGAAACATATAGAAGGAGAAATGTTTCTTACCCATGTCCATCCTTGGAAAGGAACATTTCATGGAAAGGGAACTGTCGGTCCAGGTCTCTCTCGATCACATCCACCCAGCTCTGCAGAGCGGGCTGCGAGTCCAGAGACTAACACAGAGACAAAAGATAGTTTGACCTTTTACAAACACTGTACTACTTTAAGATTAGTCACAAAAACAATGGACGTCCATTATTTTCTGTTGTAGCGAGCCGTAAAATAGTGCACATATTGCACTGTGATGAGCCTAATTTACACTTAATGCTGCAACTAACGGCTATTTAAACTGATGTGTTGTTTAGTCTGTAGAAAGTTTATAGAAAATGTAGTATAAAAAAATCCAAAAATAGTGTGTCACAAAATAGTGACTTGTGGGATCACAAGATCCCACAAAATAATGTGCTCAAACAGTCCAAAACCCCAACATTTTCTGTTTACAATGATATCAAACAAACAATATCAACTTAAACAAGTTGTGAATTTTTTTTTCTGTCAATCGACTAATCAATTGCCCATCACAAGTTCACAGAGCCTGATATGTTATTGTGCTGAAATGGCTTGTTTTGTCATTACAGAGATATTCAATTTACAGTGATATAAAACTGAGAAATGCAGGAAATCTTCACACTGAAGAAGCTGGAACCAGAAAAATGTTTGTCATAATTGCTTGATAAATTACTTTGTACATAAACAATTAATTGATTGTCAAAATTGTAGATTTTCTGTCAATCACTTGATCAATAAATCAGCACTGGTTTCACTGCATCCTATACACTGTGATTTAGATGCTGACAATACATTGTTGAATTCTACCATCCGTGGTTGTTGCTGCTGATTTGAAAGCATTTACCACACTGAGTGTTTAGTTTTCTTGCCTTGTAGAGGTTTTCATTTAGTTTCATCTTGTCAGTAGCACCACACAGCAGAGGCCAGCACTTTGCTCTGAGTGAGGCTGGGATGCCTTTCTGACACTGCACTTTGACCTGAAGGGACGTTGGTAACAGAGACACAGGATCAGCTCAATGCATGCAGAAACAAATTACTACATTTCATTGTTGTCGGCGTGAATGCTAACAGGCCTTTTCCACAACAGACATTTTGACTTATAGCAAAAAGCATAGGCATTTTTAATATCATTCACAATGGCTCTGTTCTGTTCAAGTGTCCCGGTAAATTATGACAGTGTGAATATGAGCCAGCATGCACAATATCAGGACCCTGAAACTAAAGCAGCTAAATGTAATTTAGCCATCATTCATTTTATTATTTACTGTGACAAAATGTCTTTCATGGAAAAGGTCTATCATCCTTTATTCACTTTGGCAGTTAATTCACACTACATTTAATGACTTTAGGCATCTAAGACGGGACACACCTTGCTGGTCTTCTTCAACAAGATGCGATCCCATTGGCTAATGATATTTATCCACTTGGTCTCCCTCTGCCTGACCAACTCAGGGGCTGGACCCACACTCCTGACACACAACAGCATACAAAACAGCAGGTAAATATTTTAAACATAAAGTATTCAGCACAAGACGCTACAGTATCAAGGGTCTCAAGTCAGCCATTAAACTGGAGACCTTTAAGTCAGTGTGCAGAGCTGCTGCGTGCACTTTTGTGTGTTGTCATTATAGAAAGACAGCACTCTCCGAAAAACAAGACAGGAAACAGGAAAACCACACGGTAGCAGAGTGATGTCTCCATAGCAACAGGTCAGGATGTTATCAATGGGGAAAGTATAACGGCAGGTAGCAGTTTGTTCGGCTGGTCTTAAACCAAATTTTGACTTTAATCTGGACAAGATTTTGTTGATTAAATGTCCTGTAACTATGTAGTCAATTGATTCTGAAAGAGTTTGCTGGTATCTGAAAGTAAAAATGCTCAGTATTTTTCATGTAAATTTAATTCTAGTT
Organism: Perca fluviatilis; assembly: GCF_010015445.1. Lineage (NCBI taxonomy): Eukaryota > Metazoa > Chordata > Actinopteri > Perciformes > Percidae > Perca > Perca fluviatilis. Next base: position 21,436,640 of record NC_053121.1, read on the forward strand.
TGCAGTCTTTCTAATATGACTTTTATACCTTCCTACAGAATGCTAAAATCCACATTATTGCAGCCCCCTCATATTGTCTTGCAATGTTACAGTAGGTTTTGTCTCTTCATTTTTTAAGTTTTTTCCAAAATGTTCACTTTGTTTGAGGCCTGTAGAAGAGCAGTAGTTTTGTAGATAAATAAAATGACCACTCATATATATTTCTGCCTACATGTTTACCTGTGGGTTTTATGCACTGGTTTATTGACCTTTCATGTGACTGTCTCCTCATTTAAGCTCACTGTAAAGTTCAAACTTTACTTTCTGCATAAAACAAGGCTTGCTTTCATTCTTTAGCATAAAATTAGTTGTGTTTTGGCTCATGCTGTTTATTTATTCTCAAATAAATGGTTTGGAAGCTGCAGCTTTCTTATTACGACCTGTTTACTGTCTTTTGACTGTGTTTTATACTAATCAAAGCAGTGTGTTAAGTTGGCTCTGTGTCTGTCTGGATGCAGAAGCTGCTTTGTCTCATAAAAGTGTTAGATTAAAATTCTGGTCGTCAGAAACGTGGTCTCTTTGGAAATACGGGGTCTTGCTTTGAAAGAAAGTGACTTGGTTTGTGAAAATCTCTTCAGGGTACGTCCCACAGCCCTTTAGAAACTCAATTAACCTGCAATCTACGATTGGGATAGTTTTTCGGCATTCAGCGAAACAATTTGTTTTAAATCTTAAAAGAACTTTTAGAAAAGAGAATTAAAACAGACAACCAGTAGACCTGCTTTTGATAACAGTGTCAAGCTCAATGAAAGTACAGTAACAATACATAAGCGGAAATGTGGAACTGCTCACCCAGCTGTGGATCCATTTGTCAGAATGAAGCCAAAGCGGTCTGTCTCAGGTTCCAGACCAACCTCTGACCCTGCATCAGATCCAGAGCTGTCCTCTTCACTGAGGTTCTTCTGGGCTGGACTCGTTGGACTTAACATCTTACTGACAGAGAAGTGGTGGCTCTCATTATTCAGCATGGGACTGTACTCATCAATTATTGTGATTATGTGAAGATGATGTGACTTAGCAGTGTGTCCTACATAGGACATATGAAAGCGTAGATATATCAAAGATGTTCAATACTTAAGCCCCATCACAAAACACTGCTATGACTCGAGTATGTTTAGGTTGTTATTGTAGTAGTATCTATGATTGATTATTATACAAAGTACATGTGTTAATGTTCTGCTACACTTCACAACATTTTAGTACATGCTTGTCCCTCAGGCCACGCTTATGACATCTGCTTTTTTTTATTTAAATTTTTTTTAGCATTGGTATAAAGTTTAAATCAACTTCCTTCCCTCCAACCATGAACATAAACACAACAAGTGGACAGTTGTTAAATATCTTAAAATATCCTTTTACATGTCATTACCTTTTACATTTCCGTTTGATCACTCGGTTGTTGAAGAGGTGAAGTGCACGATCCTTCGGTGATGAGGAAGACTAGCTTCCTCTCTCTCTCTCTCTCTCTCTCTCGCTCTCGCTCTCTCTCGCTCTCTCTGTCTGTCTGCACAATACATATGCTGCCTTTGCTTGTTATAGGAAATACTGCAATTATACGTGCTCGAAGGCAAACGTGTAAAATGCATGGTAAAATGTCCATGGATGTATTATAACTAAAATGTCACCAATAGTGCAATTGTTTTTGCGATTTACTAACCGGGAATCAGAAGTTAACGAGGGGCACCTGAATGCAACATACGTACGCAGTTCAGGGACCGGCTGTCTGCCTGTTGTTGCTCATCCAAAACTTGTGACCGAGGTAAGTCTGGTAAAGGTGATTATAAATCACAACTGGATACTGTAAACGATTATTTAGGTTTCGGGAATAGAGACTGTGTTGTACATTGAGCTGTTACTCGTATTTTGCTAAATGAACTAGGCTATATTGTGACAGTTGGTGAGCGACGTTTTGCGTTTGTTGCTATTATCTAATCAGGGGTCACAATTGGTAGTCTATTACGAACATGTACGGTCTGAATAAATTAAAGTAAATAACCAAGTAACCGTTTTTAACTAGAGCCAAAGTTTGGGTTACGTTATTTAGCCTATTTGTAATGATGCGTTCATTCATATCGTACAGACTGCGTTTTGCTAAAGTAAAGGATTGTCCAATTGCAGCTATAGCCTACAAAACGGTTGCAAATGTATAGGTAAAAAACGCGATTGTGTATGATAAGGCTATACACATGTTTACTGTCAAGCCAGCGAATTAAAATTAGCTTTAAATACCACAGCTTGTTTTATGTTTTAATTTACTTTAGTTACCGCTGGTCTAGTTAATGCTAACAACCTCGGAACAATCCTTGCATGCCATGAATGTGGCACACCGCTGATGTAACGCCAGGGATTTGGGGCGGGAGATTAGAGGATGCATTTGTGCTCAGTCAGCTTCAGTCTCCCTCACTCTCTCCTCTCTGTTACGTTTAGTGAGGAGCTTTTGTCTGGGTTGCATGAATGGATGCTTACCGTATTTACTATGTACATTTTTTAGTTCCTCCTATTAACTATTTCCAATATGCTTTTACACTGTCTCCTCTGCTCAGATGTCTACTGCACTGAGTCTGCGTCTTCTCCACTGCTACTCAAAGCCTGGTAGGCTAAAACTGAATCAGGTGCCATTAAAAACAATAATATCTTATGCACAAAATGAGGCATCATTTAATCACATTTGTATGTATCTCCAGGCCCATTTGGATATGGTCCTGGTGTCATTCGCCCATTCATTCTCAGTGTGCAGAGAGAGGGCTACAGTAAGTACTGCTAATCATATATGGCATTCTCAGTGGATGTGACTGTATAAAATGATCATACTCTACTCTCTCCCTCTATTCTCCTTGTAGAGTATGTAAATGCTCAGGAGCTGCCGACAGACCTGAGGTCCATCACTGACCGGGCTGCAACAACCCTCCTTTGGACTGAACTTTTTAGAGGTCACACATACTGTGCTTCCTATGCAGATTGCCTATGTCGTGCATTGGGTTAAAGGCCTAGTATTATTTTATATTTTTGTTATTGTGAAGCAACAATTAATTTATCTTACTAAGAAGTATTGTGTGTATTGTATTGTGTGTAGTTAAAGCCTAAAATATATCTTAAAGATCTCCAAAAACTATTAAAAATACATAAATGAGTAAAACCATTGGGTGACATCAAATCACATGTACAACTACAAAATTTCAAGAATAACACAGTGTAAGACTTATGGTATTTCCATTGTGTTCCTTGATGTAAAGAGAGTAAAGGTGAAGAAGTCCAATTAACTTTAAAGCAACATATTGCCATTGGTGGAATGTAACTAAGTACATTTACTCAAGTACTGTACTTAAGTACAAAGTACTTTACGTGAGTATTTTCTTTTTTATGCTACTTTCTATTTGTACTCCACTACATTTCAGAGAGAAATATTGTACTTTTTACTCCACTACATTAATCTGACAACTTTAGTTTGTAGTTACTTTACAAATTAATTATTTAATTTTTTATACATATATAGGCCCACAAGTACAGCTGCAATGATTAGCCCATTTAACACTTAGTTGATTGACAGAACTGTTTTGATAATTTCCAGTTTCTAAAATATGAGGATTTTTCTGCATTGAGTACATGTAGAAAAATCCTCATATTTTAGAAACTATCATCAAGAAAATGTACTAGTCTTTAATACATTTTCTTGATGATACTTACATACTTTTACTTAAGTAATATTTTCACTGCAGGACTTTTACTTGTAACTAAGTATTTTTACAGTGGTATTAGTACTTTTACTTAAGTAAAGGATCTAAATACTTCTTCCACCACTGCATATTACCAACAAGCCAATATAAGTACCTGGACTGCCATCAATAAAATCACTCCACAATTTGTCAAAACTTAATAAAAGTCCACATAAAATTGGCTGTTTACAAATCCCTAACAAATAAACTATTTCCTCCAGTTTGAGGGCGGTTTGCTAAAAACTACAGCTGTTTTAGGAAAAGACTCCTTTTTATAGAAATATAGATATATATATATAGATAAATAGATATATATAGATATATATATCTATATATAGATATATATATATATAGATATATATATATATATATATATATATATATATATATATATAGATATATAGATATATATATATATATAGATATAGATATGAACAAATGAGCTTTGGGCTGTGTGCCACAGACAGGGTAGGGTAGTCAGAATGTATCAAAAGACAAACTAATGCATTGGTGTATTTGGTGCTTTTATATACATTTTTGATAATTAGAAAAATAATAAAGTAAGTCATAACTCTTTGAACACCTTTCTGCAGGTTTGGCGATGACCATGAGTTACCTGTTCCGTGAACCTGCCACCATCAACTACCCATTTGAGAAGGGCCCTCTGTCACCCCGCTTCCGTGGAGAGCACGCTCTCCGCCGCTACCCTAATGGAGAGGAGCGCTGCATTGCCTGTAAGCTGTGTGAGGCCATCTGCCCTGCTCAGGTGAACAAAAACACACACTCAGTTTCTGCTATTTAGATATCAGTATTACTGTAGGGTATTTTTAGGGACTATCGTTCATTATCAGCCACTCTTTGGTGTCTTCTCTCTTCATTTTTGTCTGCACTCTCTGTAAGTGGATGCATATTCTGAGCAGTCCTCACTGTAGGATGACCTTTTTTACTATAAAGTGTCCTGAGCAGTGTCTTCATGAAGCAGTAAACACAACACATACTGGATGCTTGGAGGCTTCAAAATAGGGAAAAATCATCCTAAACTAATCTGCAACTCTTAAAACATCTGGGTATTTTTTGGGTGACAATATGTAAAACAAAAACAGAAAGCCTTAGTCATGTATATTTCCATTCTGCATCCCAGTGTCTATTTTCTTGTACTTTTTCTAATTTTTTTTAAATTGAGCAATATAGTCTCTTCTTTATAACAAGTTTGTTCTATCTGGTGCCCAATACAGCACATGTTTTATCTCTCTCTCTCTCCTCAACATCTGTAGGCCTACTCAATTAATCTCACAAAACCTGCTGCTTAGGCTGTAATTAAGTCAATGCCAAAATACGTGTCTGTCCTGTCTGACTCTGGTTTTGTCTCTTCCCTTTCATTCCTATGTGGAACCCAGGCCATTACCATTGAAGCTGAGACT